>NC_056744.1:999809730-1000077230 GCF_019279795.1 Protopterus annectens | reverse complement strand
CATTTTCATACATTTCACCTTGGGAACAATGGTGGGCTAGTGCTTACTGTCTTACAGACAGTTCTGTTTGTCAGTGTGATAGTGATGTTTTAAGTTAAGCATTGTTATGTAACAGATACATCTTCATTGTGACAACTTAATTATTTTCCCCCTAGGGGTTGAGTACAGAGTGTAATTGGAGGCTGCTGAGCTACAGCTGCATTACTTACTGTTGACTGATTCTTATCTTCTGGGCCAGTGTTTCTTTACTGTTGTACTACTTGAAGGTCTTGGCCTGGACAGCAACATATGTTATGTTTTCAGATTACTGTATAAAATGTTTTGCTTGAGAGTTGCATTACTCTGTTGGTATGTATTTCAAACACCTAACAGCTATATGAAATGGCATATACAACTGAAACAGTACACAAATAAACATTTCTTATTTATGCAAACCTGTGTGTGGTGTCATATCCTTTGACTTCTCTGTGGGTGTATGTTTCATGCAATAATTGTCTTTTGTACAAGAGAATAAAACACTGTCCATTTTAAAAGGGGGCAACTGTAGGAATACTGGCTGTTCAATATGCTATACATCCTCTAAATATGTATCATCCTATACATATCTATACATAGTAATATATGTATATGTGTGTATGTGTATATACATTATATATATATATATATATATATATATATATATATATATATATATATATATATATCTATAGATATATGTATCTGCATATATGTGTGTGTATATGTATCACTGGAATGTGTACTGCTTCCCCATTGTACATTCCCTATGGTAGACAGACTGTTCTGCATGATATCTTATTGACCATCCTGACATCGTACAGGTGAGATGGATTACTGTTAACTTCTTGTGGCTATGTTGTGTAGGGTCCTGGGTATGAGACTTGCAAGTGTTAGTATTGTGTTGCAAGACAGATCTGTTTGACTGCGGAGGAGGGGATGATATCAATAATTACAAGAGGTACTTAAATTGGGCCCCCTCACCTTCATAAACGGTGCCTTTCATCATATATGTATTCAATGTGTTCTTTTATATATATATATATATATATATATATATATATATATATATATATATATATGTTTACATATATATATTGATATAATATATATATATATATATATATATATATATATATACATATATGTAGACATATATATACATATAGATGTATACATATATATATATATATATATATATATATATATATATATATATATATATATGCATACATACATACATACATCTACATATATAAATACATTTCCTCTCCAACAAGGGGGGTGGGATTGTCGTCATGGGTACTAGTGACTACAATAACGCAATGGAGCTCATGTTGGCTAACCAGTTGGAATACAAAAAGGTGTGTACATTCGACATTTTGAAATGTTATGGTTTCATCTATGCCACTCTTTATGGTTTGTTAATGGATGGTCAAATATCCAAATAAGTCTTTGACTTCTTGCATGTGGAGGATCCCAAAATAGGTGTGCTTTTTGGAATACCTAAGCTCCATAACAGCATTACAAATCCCCTTTTTAGGCCTATCATTTCTGCCTCAAGAAGATGAATAAATTGCATCTCCTTATACTTAGATCACGTTTTGTTTTGAAGCCATGTGTGAGGCAGTTACCATCTTACATTGCCGATTCCTGGGACGTCTTGGAAAATTTAAGAACATTTTTTCCAGTTTGGACAATGACAGTGAACAGTTTTTGATGCTCACAGTTGCTGTGACTTCAGTGTTCATTTGCATTCCCAGGAAGCAGGTGTTGATTTTGTTAGGTGGCTTTTAGTCAAGTATACCAGTTTGAGGAACCACAGTATGATCACTTACACCTTGTTGTTAGATTTACTATTGGAGCATAGTTATTTTGTGTTCAATGGTAATTTCTATAAACAATTGCCAGGAGTATCTATGGGTGCCACTGTGAGTCCCACTTATGCAAGTTTGGATCTCGGGTGGTGGGAGTTGGAAATTTTGCCTAGTGTGGATTTATATGACAAGGTCGTCTTTTACAAAAGGTTTGTAGATGACCTGTTTTTATTGTTAAAAAGGAAGGTTTTAGTGTAGATGGTTTTGTAGATGCTTTAAGTGCCACTACTGAATTTTTAACATTCACCTTAAGTGGTTTTGGTCGTGAAGTTTCATCCCTGGATGTGGTTATTGGGTGGGAAGCTACTACGAATGCGGTTTACAGTCAGATTCATTGAAAAAATATTTTTGTAACAGTTATGTACATTACAAAAGTAACCACCCCATCTTTACTAAAAAGAAGATTCCCCGTAGTCAGTTCATCCAGGCTTCACGGATGACCTTGGATGACACCACCTTTTTTGAGGAGGTTCAGTTCATTAAAAGGTTATTTTTGGATAGGGGCTATCCTAGAGATTTACTGGACAAAGCTGCCAGTGAGATTATCTCTAGAAGGGAGAATGATTTTCCTCTCATTTTGGTAAAAGGTTTCACAAAAAGAATGTATATGGATGGTGTAGGTCAGAGCAAACATAGGTTTTGTTTGGACATGAGTTTGGACAATAACCAGATTCTTAAAATTATTAATGAGAACTGGAAAGTCATTTTAGGTAATGGTGACGTGGTAAATGTATTGGGTGAGGTGCCTTGTTTTGTGTACAAGAAAAATTGCAACATCAAGGATATGCTGGAGAGGGGATATGCTTCCCATTGTTCAGGGGCAAACAACAGAGGGATGCACAAGTGTATGGGATGTAAAGTATGTAGGTACATCCACACTGGTTCTTATATTTTTGCAACATCTTGATTTTAACATCACCGTTCCAGGTAGATTAGATTGTGGTAGTGAAGGTATTGTTTATTTGGCTATGTGTAGTGAACGTTTGGAGTTCTATGTAGGAATGTCCACTAGAAGTTTAAGGACACGTATTCTTGAACATTTGCATGCAATAAGAACAAAAAATGTCAACAACGCCTTGTACAAACATTCCACTACATGCATTAATTGGAAAAAGTTCACTTTCTCGGTTCTTGAGTCAGTGAACAAGGACATTAGGGGAGGTGATTATAGGAACAAAGTAGAACAGAAAGAAGCAGCATGGCAACTGAGATTGGCTTCCTACATACACCCTGGGATGAATGACACAGTCAATATAAAATGTTTTTTAAAAAACAGAAAAGTTAACATTAAAAAATAAAGTTTTTATTTAGATGCATGTTTTACTGCAAACCGTAGTTTATGGGATTAAGTTAACTGATGATCCACTTCAATTAAATAATTGTTTTATGAGTTGAACAGCTTGTTATACAACTAATTTTTCATTTGCTGACAGTAGTTTAAGTGTGCTTTTGTAGTAGTGAGTTGTATTTCTGATGAAGTCGCCTTTGACGAATAGCAAATTAAATCATTTTACGCTAAAAGACCTGGTTTTCTCCTGATTTTTGGTGTTTTTGGTCTACATTTTTCTTTGGTATACACTACTGCTTTTCCTGCTGCTTTTTGTTTTTCTACATTTCTTCTACTGTTGAATGACTGTGCTGGATGATATGTTTGAGAAAACATCAGATTTATTTATATCTGACATGGCTTAATGGTAAATCACTTTGGCTATGGTGTGCATGATCCTGGGTGTGAGACTTGCAAAGGCTGATTATTTTGTTGCTGGGCAGAGCAAGGGCTGTTAGATACTAAGTGGATTAAGGCACTTTTAAGCAGTTGCAAGCAGGTTTGTGCAGGTTTGTGCGACAGTAAGCAATGCTAACTTCTGGTTAATTATTCTTACACTCAGTTAGCCTCTAAATTGTTTAACCTGTGCATTGCTTACCCCTGCTCAAACAGGATTAAACCCGCTTAGCGTTGTCGCCCTCAATTTAGATGCCGCCCGCTCGATTCTTCAGTAAAAGCCTACTGTATGACGACATATTACGCGGGGGGCATTGTGTTGAAGGTTGTTGGTTAGCCCGCTGCAGCAAGCATGCATGTAACTCATCTCCAATCGGAAGCGGACCGAGTTCCGGCTGTGGCTCCCAACTAACCGAAAAGCACTACCTCTTAAAAGTGCTTACTTCCACTTACCCCCGCACTAATTTAGAAAGAAAAGAACCCTGCATCTTGGGAAAGTGGTAGATTTGGACACTTTATACATGTTTACACTATTTGTTGTATGGCATTGATTTATCATTCATTACACATTATAACTTTGTTTAGTATCCCTGATTCATGTGTACATATTCTGTATGGGGCACTTGTGTTTATCTGTGGATTTTCCACATTATTACAATGACACCTCACATCTGCACTTAATGCAGTACTCTAATATATATATATATATATATATATATATATATATATATATATATATATATATATATGTTATTTAGTAGGTTATACAGCAAAAAAAATGTTCATGAATTGCTTTCACATGGAAAATGGAATTTACTACAGTGAGGATTGAACTAGAAATGATTGCTTGCAAAGCGAACGCTCTAACCACTACGCTATTGCAGTACTGCTTCTGCTGAATGTATCTTGCTATTTACCTTCTTGTGCCATTTAAGCTCGAGTATGTGTAGCTAAACAATGGGCAAACCCATGCAGCTATGGTTAAATGTAATCAGTTTGATAAAAAAGCATTTCTAGTGTTATTTTCTCTAAGAAGGGACAGGTTTTACTTATTGCTGTGGATTTCTGCATGCATCTGCACATTTGACAGAAATCCTAGCCTGTTTGTTGTGATTGTTATTATAGCTCTCTACCAATCAGGGACAGATCTCAACAGAATCAGGGACACCTCCAGAATAAATGGGGGATGATCAGGGACACTTTTCAAATATTAGTTCTATTAACTTGAGACATTATCAGAATTAGAGAATCAAAATGTGAATTAATATACATTTCCTGACACTCAGTTCTTCATTATTGTCATATTTATTTATTAAGCATAATTCACCACATTTTGTTCAACAGGCAAATGTGTTAACAGAGATTCAGAGGGACAAAGCTGAACTTTGAGTCAACATCAGGGACATCCCTGAAAATCAGGGACAGTTGAGAGGTCTCTATGAGTGTTCTCGCTCATTTTGATTGCCAAATGGAAATTCTTAAGTGCAGGGGCGTGCATATTGTGAGAGCTCTGCTTTCAGACACACCCCCTGCACTCATCCATGCTCCATGTCCGTTTAAGAGCAGAGGCAGCGTGCCTTCATAACTATGCATGGCGCACTGCCATGCTGCTCTTAAATGGTCATTCCTGTGCAGGAATAAGTTAGTCCTTCACGGACGTTTACTGAATCCTGGGGACTATTTTTGCAACAGGAAAGCAATTGGTAATCTATTATATGAACTGTTCTTTGTACTCTGTGATTGTACAATATTTTGCATGGTTAATCAATTTGACTATTTGGAATACAGACATCCTACTTATGTTTGGCAAACATGACCACCAATAGTGCTCACTCAGTTTCACCTTCTATTAGTGGGTGTTAATTAGTAAAATTCACTGATCAGTCTTATAAGAAGGTGTCCTGATACCAGTGCAGCAATGCATGTGTGCACTGTTATTTGGTATGGTAGGTTGCAAGCCCTACAGTCCAGTATTCTAACTTGATTTGGCTCTATAGATGAATATAAGGTTGATTGTACTGCACACACATCAGTAAACAATAAGCAGAGAGATGTACAGCAAAGCTATATGTCATGTAGATATATAATTATCTATAGGCCTAGCAGACTAGTGACTTCCCCACACTTTGCCAAGTTCATTTATTCACAAGATACAAGCATGTCTTTTACCTTAATATCATAATGAGCTCAGCTGCTCTTTATTCACTGCCTCAAGATTTTAAAGATATATGTCCTCCAGGTGCACCATCAGTCAGGTTTGCACCATCATATCCACTTTTTAGAGCAGCAAGTAACTTAAGTGAACACAAACCAAAAATCAGGGAGTGCTCTGGTTTGTTAAGGGTGATAGATGGCATCTGATTATGGATTATCTACTGCTACAAGTATATTCACAAAGTATCTGACCCCAGTACTTGTTTATTGTAAACTTTGAGGCATTCGAATGTTTTCATATTTGAATGACTGCCTTATGTTTGCAGGCTTTTTTCAGTGGTCAAGAGTCCTTAGAAAGTGTCTGGAATCTTCTGCGTAGTCTGGGTTTTCAAGAGAACTTTCAGAAATCTCTCATCCCATCTCATAGAATTGTATTCATGGGATGATGGAATGTCTGTTAGATTCTGCCCTGGGAAGAGATTGTCTTCCTCCAGACAAAGTAGAGATGTTCCAAAAGTTCATCCTGAGGTTTTTCCAGTCAAAAGCAGGTATCTTCCAAGGAATTTCTCAAGATTCTTGGGTATATGGCTTCTATGATTGCAATGATTCCCTGGCTGTACTTCACATGAGAAAATGTCAGTGGTACCACGGGTCAGTCTCATCTTGTCATTTTCATCCTTTGTCTTTTCAGGTCCCCATGTTGCTGTTTGTAAGGCAGGATGTTCTGTAATGGATAGACTAATTCTCTTTGAATCCAATCCTTATATTCATCCTTCTGCTACCTATTTAGTCTGTCACAACAGATGTTTCAGGCCTGGTGTGGGAAGCAGTTTCAAAAGGGGTGAAACTGCAAGGTATGTGCAGCAAAGAAGACAGACAAAAGTGCATAAATGTCAAAGAGATGTTGGCAGTAATAAATACTTTGAAAGCCCTAAATTATTTCTAGTGTTCAGGACCTAAGCATTTTTTCACAAGCAATAACGGGGGACGGTGTATCAGATCTTACTCCGTTTGCAGACTTGCTATGAAGGCCTGGGAGGTAGCAACTCAGCTCAGTTTAACTCTTCAAGTGTCATACATTCAGGCAGAGCAAAACATTGTAACAGACAAGTTAAGCAGCATCAGGACAGATCCTTGTGAATGGAAACGTCATCCTGGGATCGTCCAAGAACTGTTCTAGCTTTGGGGAACATCTCAAGTAAAAGTTTGGCTCCTCTCAGACCAGACAACTAAAGAAATCCTGCTCCAAGATTCCTTGCAAATGGGCCTGAAAGACAGAGTCCTTCTCATTCCCATGAACTGGGATGTTGCTCTGTGCTTTTTACCCTTTCTACTGATAACCAGGTTTGTTCTAAAGATCCAAAAGGACTTTCCAAAGATTGCAGTGGTGACCATGTTTTGGCCCAGGCAAGAGTCATTCTCCTTTCAAGCGCAATTACCATAGGCTTCCCCAGACTGGATTTTCTCACTCAAGATTGAGGTTGTTTGATATACCCCAACCTGGAACTCTTCATTCCATGAAGTATTTGTTTATAACATATTTGGAACATATCAACATTTAATAAAAAATTCCCCAGAGAAGATTTTTAATTCATCATATCCTAGGGAGATCCTCTTTGAAAAATCATCAAAAAACATTGAGGTTATCATTACCCTTGTCTGTTTTGATTGAAAATTTCTCAGGCACTTGACTGTTATAGTTTAATGTAGTTTTGAGAGATGAATGTTTATACAGTGAGGGGACCCCCCCAATGTGGTCAATTTTCTTCAAGTCAATATCTGTGATATCAAGATAGTTTTATTGACTAAAAAGAGGGTCGACAGGTTTCAAGACTGCACAGTCCCCATGGTTGTTGAATATGCCATTTTCTCCAGTACTGTGAGATCTCAAAATTAATATATATAATTAGCAGTGGGTGGAGGTGATGCAGCCCCCCCCCCAACATGAGAGTGCAAGATGCTTGGCCAAAACAGCCATCTAAAACTATGTGTTTTTTTTCCTGCATTCACAGAGAAATATCCTTGGTGCACACAAATTGATGTCTGTGGTTGACATTTTTTTGTCATCATTACCTACTACAACATTTGGGTCTCTCAATGTTATTTAATAGACCGGTATACATACCCCCTCGTATCAGATCTAAAATTGTAAAAGCCATGAAAAACATTTACACATAATGAACCAAAACTTCTTCCATACCAAATCTCAGTAATAATAGCAATAAGCATATTTTCCCAAAGTAATAAGGCTGTTAAGTCAGAAGTGTTACTATTTAAACTCCTGTCATTACACAGTGAACTTTAATAGCCTTCACGCATGCTACTCTTCTCCAACAGCGATTAATTTTCATTCTGAAGATATCTTTATAATCTCTTCTATCTTGTCACATATAATCTTATTACTCAAATGGCACGAATGATATTTATCTTTTACAAAGTCAGACTTTATACCATTCATATATTCTCACAGGAATAGATGCAGGTTTTCTAATAGTAACAGCACTCATAAACTAAAGTTTATTTTCAAAAAGCAGACACTCACAACCATAATATTTTTGTAGAGCTATCTGTTTCAAGCAAACCAATCAAGTTCAAAGAAACAAATCCTTTTCACAGTGCAGTATTTAAAGGAAACACATACTAAATTAAAAAAAAGCAATAACTGCTGTTAGCTACGGTAGGCAATTCATTAAAATGGTCTCTTTTTCTCCAACATTCAGGTTACAAAACATCTCAGAAAAAAATGTTTATATTTCTTACCCTAGACTAAAGCTATCTGAATTCAGTACTTTTTTATCTTCCACAAACATGAGAGATTTGCGACTGCTGCAGCAAATAGCCAACAGAACTGATTTGCATTAATTCTGTAAAAAAATGAGACCTTTTATTAACCATAATTAAACTCTTTTGATATTCTGCATAAAAACACATTTCACAGTGGGAACTTCAAAGGAGTCACAAACTGCCTAGTCTGTCTTCAAAGGCACATATCATTATATTTAGCCGACATGTTTTTGGTTCTGGACAATGTACTGAATAATTTATAAACTGCACTGAGTTGTACATAAATATGAAACCTAGTTTTCCTGCAATACCATTGTCTGACACTTCACAGGACCAGAATAAATTAATTCACAAACATACCAGAGGAGCAACAGAAAAAAAGTTTTGTTCTCTTTTAAGTTCGACCAGTTGACTAAGTAACCCCCAGTTAATGATATAATGAAGTCAAGAGTCCCAGGGCTTTAACCCCATTTCAGTAAAGCTGCTTCCACTCATTTTTTTCTGGGCCTCCCTTTACAACTACTCATACCACCTTACCTGCTTCAGTCCTTTAACTCAAATCCATCCTTCTCACCTTCCCACTTAGGTATGCATGGATTTATTAGAGTTTTAAATATTTAATTACATAATTATTTGAGTTGGTAACAAAGACGTCCCCCATGACCTAGGCCAAACTGAAAGACAATTCAAAGATAAAACTTTTGTATGAGGTATAACAGTTTGTAACTCACCTGGGATAAGTTATTTGCAGTATAGTATACCCTGACTTGAAATCCACTAAGTTAAATATCAAGCAAGGCAAAAAACTATTAGCAAATTGATAGGCAATTAAGAGTGTATAACTGACATGATATTTAGCAAGTATAAGCTAATATTTACCATTTTGATTTTTTGGGTGGAAACTGGATGCATCTTTGAGAAGAATCATGAGGTGTGATCCAAACTATGTGAAAGAGTGAAGGTTCTGACACTGCAATATTTTATATGGCTGAAATGATTTTTGAGAAAGCTGATTTACTGGGTGGCAGAAGAAATGGTACTCATTTTAGGTTGAGTGCTTAATTACTTTGAGATCTTATGGGACAGTGAACTGCAGTAAATGAAACTATCACACACAAACAAAGCTCAAGCTTGGTTTAAAGCTTACCCACTTATGTAGTACTGAAAGACTCATAAAAAGGGTAAAACATGTCATGTCTACAACTAGCAGAATTTGGCTATATTGGCCTGAAAGACTTCTAAAAAATAAAACATCATGGGCATTCAGAAGCATGTAGCTGAAGAACTTGTTTGTCCTTAAGGAGTCATTTAAATATTTCCCATGAGCTTCCTTCAGCTGAGGTTTAAGATATTATACAGTGAAATCTCTGGTTTGCCGCTGTCTATTGCAAAATGCTATATTAAGATTTCTTGTAACTTTTTAAGATGCAGTGTTTTTTTTAATATTAATTAACAACAGCCATAAGAATTAATTTGAAATAAATAGCATATTAAAGAAGCAATTCTACAATATTTTAAAACTTCTTTGATAGCATTCAGCCAGGGTACCAGAAGATTGTACTTTGTGTTGGTTTAATAAAGAGATGAGTTGGAGATGTGCCATGTGGTTTGTATGACATACAGTGCACTACTTTTCATTCACTTTGTGCCATCACGTATCTGCCTGCCATGTTAGCTTTACCAAGTTTTACTGGAAGAAGAAGACACCTTTCCTCCATGCCCAACTACTGCACCTCTTTTAGGGATTATTAAAAAACAAGGCAGTTCAGTATAATCAGCACTGATTGATTGCAGCAATGAAGCTACCCACTGTTTGATGAGTGATGAAGCAACCTCTGGGCACCAACTAAACTGACCCTCACCCTTGGATACCACTCTCATCACCTGCCTGGTGGATGACTCAGCAGTCTCAGTATTAGTTACTGTCACCCACTGCATCCTTTCACCATACAACTACACCCAAACCTTGGATCAAGAAAATGGCCACCACTGCTGGGAGGAGGCACTGACTTTGATTAAAAATGAATGACCCCCTTGTGTTGCTTAGTTAAAACAGCCATTCATATGGCTTTGCCGGATTTGTGTATATTTATGTCAAGTTAGTTGAAATATTTTACTGTTTATTTGTGTGAAATAAACTTGAAATGCATTACCTTTGCATTATTATTTTGTTTTTGTTTTACCACAGCCAGATATCTGAGGAGTGCAGAGCCAACAATTTGGCTATAATTGTTAAGCACAAGTGATGTCTCTGAATGAAAATAATATCCCTGCCGCTACAATCAAGTTAACTCATTAGCACCTATGTGATGTGGAATCTTACACCTCTAGAAGCATGCACACAGCTTTTATTCAAGAGTATTTTCTGAAAAATAAACTTAAAAAGTGTAAGACAGATGAATGAAAATATTTTGTGAACAGTATAAACTGTTAAAATTGCACAAATAACAATGTATTCTTTCAATCAATAATGGTGCATTTATAGTCTTTCCACAAATAATAGAATATATTATATTGCACACAAACCTCAAAATATATTTTTGCTTAACTTTCTCAAACAAATTCTCATACCCTAGTAACTGTGCAACCTAGACATATCTTGTTAAAACAATTTTGTAAACCAGTCATAAGCTTTTTCCCTGACAACAAGAAATTCCCAGATTAATGCATGTTTATTGAGCTATTTACAGACATATGAAAACATATACTTAATTGTATGAATAGCAATATAAATAACATGATATCTCTCAAGATGTTCAACTTACTATGCAAATATCATGTTCCTTGGTTTTTGAAGTATTAAGTACATACTGAAATACTGTTTATTTTCATAACTACTAACAACTAGAAATATCTCAGGTATATTGTGTATTAAATGACCTCTGGAAACATAGTTTCCTGTCTCCCATCATCGCATATCACATCAAACCCCTCAATAACATGTAGGGCTCTCAATTAAGAAAAATGAACATAAAAATGAAAATATAAATAATACGTGACAAATAGTGATTCACTTCTGTATTGCAGAACATCATATCATATAACCATCTTTTATAAGACTCCTATGATTTATGCAAAGCAAATTGGAATGCTTTACTGTGGCCATTTCTTTTTTAACAAAATCAGACATCTGATGGGTACAGTGGCCATCTGTAAATACAAATGACTTACCCCTGTTGCTGTTTTATTACTAATAAACAGTTGTTTATCTGGCATGACTGTAGCACTGTCATACAATGTACTGTATTAGTTGAAATCAATGTAAAATTTCTACTGCTATGGTTGATGATTGTATATATACAGGGCTCAGACTTGCAGTGTATTTAACAATAACACATTGACAATAATTCCTTTCACTATCTGTTACACTCAGATCTCAGCAGTGTAAAAAATAAGTGGATCCAATTCATCTTGTCTATCTGATCTGACTGATGGGTACCTAGCTACTTGTTGGATATGATCTGGCCCTGCTAGTGCTCCATGCCTTGAGCTCTATTAAGATTTTTGCCTCCCATAATCCTCCTGTATAGTAATTCTCCTCAGATCTCATTTGCTGCTTTCAGTGAAAACATGAATCTTCAGTATCTCAGTTAAATGCTCCATTTAATTGTTTTTCTTCATCCTATAGACTCATTCCCCAGACAGAATCTCAATTTAGAGCTCATTTATCAATATATTATTATTATTATTATTATTATTATTATTATTATCATCATAAAGTTTCTTTTTTTTCAGAATAATTTTTTGTTATTTGACTAAATACTCCTCCCATTGCTTAAGCAGTAGGCCTAGCAGGCCTGTCTCAGTAAGGGACAAAACAATTCTTTCCTACTTTTAATTGTTTAATGCCCTGCTAGAATTTCTATGCACTGCCTTATAGTCTGGCGGTGATATTTGTTCTTGGTAGATGTAATGGAAAAGCAAGGGAAGACTTTTAAAAATGACACAAAGTATGGTTAAAATTAGGCCCTGAGTCACTCACAACTTCTGTGTGATTCCCTGGAACTGGAGAATCTCCACTGACTGCTCAGTAAGTAAGGCCTTTATCCCATACTCATTAGTTAACTAGAGAGACAAGCTTATTCTAGAAGAATTGCTTCATCAGATCCTTTCTTAGAGAAAGCCAACATGAAGAACGATTAACACAAAGACAGAAGATTTGCATAGCTGCCTTTTCAGAACCTCCCAGATGATGTTAAAATGAGATTTCTGAAGAAAGATATAGACTTTAGGAAGAGAGAAGTTGATGGTGTCAGCCCATCTTTGGCTCCAAAGACACCAAGACTGGAGACAACTCAACCTATAATTACAGTACAGGAATCTCCCACATTGACTCCACCTCTGGAAGAACTGACAAATTAGGGACAAATTCCCCAAGTCTCCTGTCAGCAGTCATTCGTCTGAAGGGGTGTTGCTCTGATTTATCTCTAAGTCAACATCCATCTCTTACCTCCAGTCTGACAGGTATTTAAGAATTGCCTCCTAGGCAGATTGGGAATGTATGATGAGAGCTTTTTGAAGTCACAAATTGAGATGGGTGTCATCTCTTCCCCTTCGTATCAATGTCCTATTGGGTTGCCCCTTCATCACCCATACTTGTTCATTCCTTGGTCCAGGTTTAAGCACCAGCGGTTTTGAATCTGAGGCACCCCCAGGAGCGTGTGAATCTGGCACTGATCTGTACCCTAACCTTGACCAGTTCTCATGCATCTGATTCATTCAATGCCTTTGACATTGACTGAATCATGGGAACAACTGCTTGATGTCAGGTCATCATCATCATCTTTGTCACCAATACATCTTAGTGCCGTTTTCTGTGTCAGAGACTTGGTGTTAAGCTCCTGTTTGAAGCCATCTGGGTTGTCAGCATTAGGATTTCCTCCACAGCACCACTTACGTTTAATTCAGTAGGCATGGCCTCAGCTGCAGTCAGGGGTTTTCCTGTGCATGTGGATATGGTGTTAGCATTCAATGTAATAGAGAAGATGACTAACTCCTCTGAAGGTACTTGTACAGCCTCCAATGACAACAGCTTCAGCCACAGATTCCCAACAATCAGTATCTCAACTCACTCATTAGATGTCCCAGGGTCAGAATAGAAAAGATATTCTCAAGCAACATAGACAGGTTTATTCTGAACCATCTGGGGATTTGGTTTCTTTCTCCAATGTGCATAGTAAAAATACATGCAATAGGAGGCACTCAGTCTGTAATAGGATGTGTATATAAAACTTGTCAATCTTACACTCTCTTCTCAAACCTAATCCAGCAGCTATAGCTTTATTTAATCCTTCTGCTGCTAAAGATTTAGTTAATTCCAATCCTACCTTTCTGATAAGGATGGGAATATTATTAAGTACTGGAAAAAGTGTATGCATCTCCAGTTTTGATTTTCAGAATTTTGAATTGTCAGGCTCATATGTTAAGGTTTGTCCTAACTGTGAAAGAGTGAGAATATTTTGTCTGCAATTTCTTCTTCTTCTGAGAAAAATCTACTTTAAATAATTTAATTTCCTCTATTGTTCAAATCACTACCCATTGTATTCAGTGCATGTATGACTCTGTTGACACTTCTCTGAGGACTATGGCAACTGGTACTGTTTTCAGGGGGTCATATTAGATGATCAAACTTTTAAAAGTTTGAATGTCATATGGTCGACACCATATGATCAAACTTTTAAAAGTTCAAAAATCTAATAAAAAAAAATAATAAACTACAGAAAAAACCTACCTGAACATTTTAAGCAGGGGGCAAGCCCTTCTGCACCCCCCCACACCCCCCAAATATACCAACTCAGAGATTGCACTACAGTGCAGAAAAGGAAAATCTTCCATTTCCGCACTGTACCTCCATTGAAACGTTCAAACTTTTAAAAGTTCAATCATATGATATACACCTGTTTTCAGGAGGTTTGCATGGTTTCCTTCTCATAATCTCCCAATTGATGTTTGGGTAGAGATTTATTTTTTAAACCCTGTAATGCAGAGGTATTCACAAAGTGTGATGAAAGGAGTAAGATGACTCAGGGAATCTCTAAGACTTTTCCTCCCTCATTTTCCAAATTTTCCAAGGGATTCTATAACTTCCCATCCAGTTTTGGTCATAACCAAATTAAACAGTCTCAACAAAATGCAGATAAGAAGATGTTTAAGAAGAAATGGTAAGAGGGGAATTCTTAAAACTCCCAAAACCAAGGACAGTCCAACACTTCTGACTGACTATTTAAAAGACAAAAGTCCCACCCTGGCAGCCCCCTTTTTCCTTTCAGAAAATCTGAATCTCCACTTTTCTCTTTTACTGCAGATAGCTCCAGGCAACTGGATTCTGAAAATCATTCATCAATGTTGCAGATGGTAGTGGGGTGAAATTCCTCCCTTTCATGGAGTAATTCATCATCCTGTAGGCTATATTCTTTTGTTTCCACCCATCCTTCATTATATGCTGTCCTAGGGAGTAATAGAACTATCTTCCACTTCCCAGATGGCAAAGGGGTTTTATTCAAGGATGTTTTTAATGCCAACTAAAGAAAATACTTGGAGGCCATTTCTAGATCTTTCCTAAACCTATTTGTGATAGTGCCCATATGTAAAATGATACTACTTCACAACCTGTTGTCTCTTCTTCATCATTCAATTTTCCTGTTAACACTTGATTTAAAAGATGCTTATCATCACATCTCTGTTCATCCAGACATCAGGCATTCCTTAAAGTTTTGTGTCTCTGCCTTACCCTTTGGACTATACACTGCACCAAGAGTGTTAACAAAATGTCTATCTCTAGTTATAGTTCATTGCAGGCTACAAGGTATCCACATTTTTCCATATTTGCACAACTTGCTTATCTTTGCAGAGTCCTTTTCAAAGTGTCACGAATCCCTCCCTGTTGTGTAAGAGATCAGAACCTACAAAATTCGTTCTTGACTCCTTCTCACAGGACTATGTTTGGGAATGTCAACTATACATCACAGTTCAAAGAGCTTTTCTTCCACAGGAAGATCTATTTCTGCAATTTTCTGCTCAGACTTGTGTCTCTGCAAGTGAATACCTCAGGATTTTGGCTCTCGTGTCTTCTATAATTCTCATAATACCCTTGGCAAGACTCTACATGAGAAAGATATAATGGTACTTTGAATTTTGTTTGGATCCAGCACCAGCACCCCTTGTCTTTTCAGATCCCAGAGCTGGTATTTGTCAAAACAGAAATCACCTGGTGGAGACAACAGATATCCTTAAATCCACATCTGCCCTTCTCCCTGCCAGCTCCAAATCAGTCAGTCACTACAGACACATCAAACATTGCTTGGGGAGCAGTTTTAGGAGGGATAAAAGTGCGTGGTCTGTGGAACACCAAAAAAAAAAGATGCAATCACATAAATATATAAGAGATGCTTGCCATTATCAACTCTCTGAATTATCTCTGATCCTTAACACTTCTTCAATTTATTACAGATAATAACAGAGTCAAGTGAAACATCAACAAGCAAGGGGGAACCAGGTCATACTTCCTCTGCAGACTAGCCACATTAGCTTGAGATATAGCTTTACAGCACAACCTCATTTTACAGGCATCCTACATTCTGTCGGAGAAAAACTGTGTGGTAGACAAACTGAGCAAGACAAGAGCAGACTCTCATGAATGGAAACTAGATCAGAAGGTCTTCCAAGATTCTATCCATTTGTAGGGTGCTCCTCATGTACACTTCTTTGCTTCCTCTCTGAACAATCAGCTGACAAGAGTCTGCTCCAGAACTCCATGTAAGAAGGCCTTCAAGACAGATGCCTTTTCTTTTCCTTGGGACAGGAATGCTCCTGTATGCTTTTTGCTCATTTCCACTAATATCCAGGGTACTTCTGAAGATTCAGAAGGAATCTGGCAAGATCATTGTGGTGACTCTCTTCTGTCTCAGGCAACTGTGGATCTCCCTTCTTTTGGAAATGACCATGAGCAATTACTACAAGCTTCCTCACAGACTAGATCTATCACACAAGGATAGGGTTGTTTGAGACATCCTGACACCAATCAACTTCAATTGACTGAGTCTTAATTCCTTTTAGGCACCTGTTTACTGAGGACATGCAGCATGTACAAATGAAGGCAAGAAAGTCTGCTACTAGAAAATCATATATTACCAAATGGAAAAGGTTTTCTAGTTGGTTCCAGCAACATAACCAACACTCATTCACAATATTTGTGTGAGTTACTACCCTATGGCCTTTCTTACTCCTCTGTCAAGGTTCATTTATCAACCATTTCAGCATGTCTGCCCATGGATTCTCCTCTTTCAATGCATTCTCATGTCAAAATGTTTTTGAAAAGGGTTTTGCATGAAAACTAGTGGCTTGTCCTTGGGATCTTAATTTTGTGTTAGCGAAGCCAAGCCAACGCTTGCTCCAATTGAACAAGTTAACTTGCCTGACTTGAGGGTCCTAACATGAAAAACAGTTTTACTGATTGCTCTGGCCTCTGCAAGGAGGATATCTGAGTTGCAAGCTCTTAAAGTGAGTTAGCCTTATCTCATTTTCCACACGGATAGGGTTTCTTTGAGAATTAATCCTTCTTTTCTGCCTAAAGTGGTATCTGAGCTTACGTTAAGCCAAACTATCCATCTCCCCAACCAAAATGAGGGAGAAAGGATACTCCATACCTTGCTTGTCCACAGACAACTTTCTTGTGAAGGTAAGAAGAAGAGATTATCTGTGTCAAAACAGACTATTTCATAATGGTTGTATAAGGTTATTACCTTTTGTTATACTCATCACAAAAAAAGTATGCCAGGCAAGGTGAAGACCACTCTACCAGGACTTTGGCTTCATATATGGCTTTTTGGAAAGGGTTGGATTCCAGAATATTCTAAATGCTGCAAACTAGTTTTCTATACATACCTTTACACAGCAGTATAAGCTTGATTCCTTCTTCTAGGTCTACATCAGGCTTTTCAGGGACCAATCTCCAGGGGCTCCTGAATTCTTCTCTTTCCAGCTTCCAAACGTGATAAGCTAGGTTAATCTACCCATATAGCTAAGGTTACTACAGCAATGATCAATATGATGAGCACAATACAATTGTTTAAGTAAACGTACCATGACACTAGATGTTCTAATGTTCACTGCTGCAGTAGCTGCTCCCTCCTTCTATCTCCCTTGTTGTTTGGTGTGTTGTTAATGCCAGTGTGTGGTTATTTATTTCTGTTCTTACTAGCATTGTGCTTTCAGGGCTCAGCCTCCCTCCCTTTGTTGGCTGGAAAACTCTGAAGGGCTTGGCACCCAAATTTATCTTTTAGTCAACTCAGCTCAAGCTGCCTTAAAGTTTGGGCATGTGGAAGGTGCCCTGAAGCTTTGGAAGCTGTCTGGCTGTTACATACTTGGCAAGATATAATTCATGCAGCTAAGGCTACTACAGCAGTGATCATTTGAACATCTACTGTTAGGCAAAGTTTGTTTACACAATTGTCCTTTTTGTGCCCTGTACCTACTAGGTAGTCTCTCCTGTCAACTGTCCAATAGATTTGGCTATGATGAGGGCATGGCAGGAACATGATTCCTCAGAAGCCATTCCACAAAAGCCAGAAAAGATTCTTTGATCCCAAAGGGATAGGTAGAACTGGTCCAAGGGATCTCTGGTGGGCTGTATGCTCATGGTAGTAGCACCCAAGTGAGAGCTGTCAGATAATGCAGCTGCTGTCTGTCTGACCTACGAGAAGTCTAGGGTGATGGACAGAATTGGGTGGTGTGCATATGTCTCAGACAGTTTTGCCTGGAAGGCATTAAGCACAGACATGAACCATTTCCAAATAGATTTAGTGAAAAAAAATGTAGACTCTGTGAAAGCTGCCCACCCCGATATCTAGAAAACATTTAGAGACTATAGTGAGGGTTATGGTAAACATTACCAACCTCTTCATGTGGTTCTTACATAACAGAGCTGATAGAGCAGCTAGGGCAGCATGCAGAGGCATTACTATAAGTGTCATGCATGGCTCTGCCTTTCTGAATTTGCAGGCAATTTTAAGGTATCCTTCACTAATGCCCCTTATAATAGTATCTCCTTATTTAGTCCTGCTGTGAAAGAAAAATTACTGAGGTGCAAGCAAGAAGGTAAGACCCTGTCTGCCATAGGCATTAAGTATGAGACACCTCAAAGATCATACAACATGAATCTAAAGGGGTCCAAGCCCTTATGGTTCACAAAACCCCACCATCAGCCCTTTGGCTCCATGTCAAATGGGGGGCTGTAGCAGAAGTGGCCCCTTCAACGGATGCAGCACCTGAAGTCACAGAAACCCATAAATTCAGGGATTCTGGGGACCCTTTTCAGGTAGAAAATACCAATGTCTCCTAGAGGCAGTTGGGTGTTGTTTATCTCTTCACTCACCTGTGTAGATGCAATCACACAGGTTTCTTGAGTGAGAGAGAGAAGTAACATCCATTATCTGCTCTCACAGCTCCTACTAGATGATCTAGCATACAAATGAAAACTGACCAGAAGAAAAATACTTTCTTTCTCAGAAATAAAAAAGCCATCCGAGATCCCACCAGATCAGACAAGGCCCAGAATCTATTCAAGATTATTTTTAGTTCCATACAAAAATAAAGACATTATGCACATTCAAGATCTCCCCAGCCTAAATTTACAAGCCAAAAAGACCCATTTCAGAATGATCAAGCACTATCAATTTTGCTTTGTCTAAAAAGAAAATGATTGGATGTGTTTGGTAGCTCTACGTTCCTGCAGGTATTAATTTGTTTGTTATAGATGTGTTTATAAGGAGTTTTATACATTTTTTGTAAGAAATTTGTTCTAGTCTTCTACTATATGAATACAGACTTTTTAATGAGTGTTTAAACATTTTTTATGTTTAAGTGATGTATGGGTATTTAAATTCATTGGAATGATGAACTGGTTGTTCTGATGAATCTCAATATTGATGGGATGAAAGTGCTTAACATTATAAAGGTGTGGTCTGTTTTTCTGGGAACACTTTTATCAGTGTGGATTTTGTTTTTAGTTTTAGAGTATCTCTTTGAACTAATCCTTCTTTAATATATTACTGGGCGGCACAGTGGTGCAGCGGTTAACGTTGTCGCCTCACAACAAGAGGTTCTCCGGTTCGATTCTCGGTTGGGGTGCCTTCTGTGTGGAGTTTGCATGTTCTCCCTGTGTTTGCATGGGTTTCCTCCAGGTACTCCAGTTTTCTCCCACATTCCAAAGACATGCATCTAGAGCATTTCTCCCCGGGCCTCCGCTGAAAACAGGCACTGTGGAACCTAGTCGGACTTTCCCGGTCAACAAATGATAAATAAAAAAATAAAATAAAAATATAAAGACTGCTACGGAAAACAACCTGAACCAGCCCATCACACTAATGAATTGACCCACTAAATAAATAAATACTCTGTTAGCTCCAATGGTTGAAAAAGTATCACTTGTTTCCTTTCTGTTAATGGGTTCTGGCTAGTACGGCTAACCTAGGCAACAAGACATGAATAAATAAACACATGCAGACATAACTCATTAATTAAATGGTCATATCTTCAGACTCATTTTTGTTTTGCAGAACTTTACTTGCATTTGAAAAATAAATCACTCTGGGGTAAATATCATAGGATCTTAATAAACTTCTCAGTGGCATAGTGACCCATAACTAATAGCTTCAAGCATTACTGTGCCCATGAAATGTACAGTGAAATCAGTTTTTAAATCTGTTGCAGCTTATTATGATTTAGTCAGAGAATGCATCTTTGACATAAAAGATTAACAGTCCCCAAAAGACAAGGCATGCCTAACATAGACAGATTTCTCATTTTCCTTTGTAGCCTGTAAAGCTAGATTGCTTTTAATGCTGAAGTATTTTTAAACACAAATATGCTGCAGAATTTGATCAATAAAGGTAAGCAGATAAGTGTTGGGATGTGTTTCCTACAGTGTGATTCAGAATCTGATTTCTACTGTAACAGTATATATATATATATATATATATATATATATATATATATATATATATATATAGATATATATATATATATATATAGATATATATAGATATATATATATATATATATATATACATACATATGGGTCCCCTTTAGTAAATCAAACATATTACAAGTTCAAACCTCATATGGCCGAGACCATATGTTCGAACTTGTAAATGTTCGATCGGACTGAATGGAGATCTCCGTATAGTGCGGAACAGGAAGATTTACCTTTTCCACAATGTAGTGCGATTTGGAGTTGGTATATTTACATAAGGAGGGTGTGGGGTTGCAGGGGGTGCAGCCCCCTTGCTACAGCAGTTTAATTTTGTTGTTTTTTTCTTTTTTTACTTCAGTGTTTGTACTATTACAAGTTCGAACATATGGTCTCGGACATATGTAGTTCGAACTTGTAATATGTTCGATTTACTGAAGTAGATCCATATATATATATACATATATATATGGATCACCTTCATTTTGTCGACAGTTCATTTCACTGACACTCAACTCAGCAAGCCCAATTCACTGAAACTTCATTTCACTGTCACTTCATTTCACTGACACTCATTTCGTCGAAAATTATATATGGCCTATTCCCCACTGTAGAGCAACCCTGGAGTTAGAATATATAGTAAGGGGGGGTGTGGGGGGTGAAGCCCTCCACATAGTGTGATTCTATAATGGTTTGTTGGTAATAGTTATTCATTGCACTTGTAAGAATGCATCTGTATACTGTAAAACATTTATGATATGTGGGGGGCTTCACCCCCACACCCCCCTTACTATATATTCTAAGTCCAGGGTCGCTCTACAGTGGGGAATAGGCCATATATCATTTTCAATGAAATGAGTGTCGGTGAAATGAAGTGTCAGTGAAATGAAGCTTCAGTGAATTGGGCCTGCTGACTTGGTTGTCGGTGAAATGAACTGTCGATGAAATGAAGGTGACCCATATATATATATTTATTTATGCATGAGTCTATGTCAAATGAGCGAGTTTTCAGAAACTCAAAATTAATTTGATCAAGACCATATGATCAAGTTTCCAAAAACTCGATCATCAAAAAAAAACACAGAAACACACAAAAATGCATGCACCCCATTAACTATTATGCCACCTGGGTACCTTTTTAACTAAGCAGGTAGTTATGACAACGTGATATAACAATATGGCATTTTAAAGTTAAAGAAAAAAGACCGATGCAGAAACAAAAGATAGAAAAGAAACCAATGCATAAAAACTCTCAGAAAAGAATAAAAATGTTCTAATTTTTGTCATACCATGTACAATACTGGAGGTACTGGATATGCAGATAGTTAACATTGATATAAATTCTAATGATGCCTAACATCTAATTATTTCATGTGTAGATTTCCAGTATTCTGTATCATCAGAAAAATGCACTGAAAAAAATGCTGAAACCTCCATACTTTGCTTTAAACTATGCAAAAATACTTTTTTTATTTTTATTTGCTATGACAATACTATATCCATGGTGGTAAAGCGGTAGCATTGTTGCCTCACAGCAAGAGGTTATCCTGTTTGATTCTCATCTGGAGTGCCTTCTGTGCGGAGTCTCATGTCCTCCCCATGGTCGAGTGGCCTCCGAAAGAGATGCATGAATGGGCGTGCCTCATTGAAGGTTGGGTGTTGGGCTGGCAACTCGGCACCATAAAAATCGACTGCCAATCATTAGCGGACCAGAGTTCCACTGTGGCAACCCCTAACCGGGAAAAGCCGAAAAGACAAACATTTGATATGACAATACTGACTATGCATAGGAATCAGGTTTAGATTCATGCAGAAGTCATGACAGTTATAGTTAGTTGTGTTCAGAGGTTTTATGGAGTCCAATGTCATTGCTTCATACATTACTATTTGCTGCCTACATAACTATCAGCTTTCACAGCTGAATTGCTGCTTTGTGGTACTTTATCAGCTATATGGATGTTTATTGTTTGCATGTCAAAATTTGCTATGGAATTTCACCTATTTCTGTTTCAATAGAAGTAAAAGTACAATCACTGTCACCTGCACTAGTCATCACTGTTGACTTTTGTAATATGTAAGAATACTGACCCTCTAAACAGGCTTTTTAACCACCCCATTACTATGATTTATTTATCCATTTGTTTCCTGCGCAAGTAAACTAATCTGTAAGATTCTTTCCACCTACCACCTAGAAATACAACAAAATGCCAAAGAAAATAATTAATATTAGCAGCCTTACATCATAATCAAAACTGAAACTGCGAAGAATGCTACCCTAACAGTAGAAACTGCAAAAACGAAGATAAACAACAAACAGTATCTGCCACTACTGGAATGAAAAGAAAGTGAGCAATATTCATGTAAGATAAGTGGACAGAAATCAACAGGAATCAGATACAATTAGATATGTGTAATAACTCCAATCTTAACTAATTCATTCCAATGGAGTCCTGTAGCATAGCTATCAACCTCTTGGCAGAAAAAAATCTGGACAAAGCCAAAAATAATGGGGGGAAGCCCCAAAAATAGGGACAAATTTTAATTGCTCTTATCAACTTAGATAGTTGCTAGAATAAAAGATATAACATGGATTGTCTGAAAGCTACGAAGTCTGAATCTGCAATGCCTGTCACTATATAGTAAATTCAGTCCTCAATGATTTGCCACAAAAAATCCAGAAAACCACAAATTTTATAAGGAACATACCAAAAATATGAGGAAAAAAATCTGGACATTCTGCAAAATTCTGGACAGTTCAGAGGTATGCTCTGGAGGTGTGTTCTCTTAACTCCCAACAATTGCATCCTGAGCGTTTTAACAAAATCAAGTCATGGCCTCACATTTCAAACAAATGTTCATGTATCATGAGCCATAAGGACTAATAAAGAAATGTAAATTGAAAAATGTTCAGCACAAACAATTCTTTACAGTGGTAATTTTCATTAGAGACTAGATTTTAAACTGGGTTTATTAGTCATAATAAGCACAGTAAATATTAACTGAGTAATATTTTGTAAACAGCTTACACTATCTCAATAACTAACAAGCTGCAGATATACTGTCAGCAGCATTTTATGCACCCATCTGTGAGCTTTCATATGAGGATAAGTAGCTATGCCTGTATTACTTGGTTTTTGAGATATTTAAAAAATGACAAGTATGACAATATAAATATACCGTTTATGAACAACAATTAATATCTCTTAAGCAGCACTATATTGAGGTCAAATATAAGGGTGGCTGTGCTGCCCATCGTGTATGTTTTAAGATGAAATCTTTCAATAGCTTGTATATATCATGGTTTTGAAATTATTAAAGCAAATATAAACATGCTGTATTAGATGCCTAGAGACACCAACAGGATGTAGCTGTATAAACACCTTGAAGTGTCACTAGGATGTAATGAGGTAACCATCTTTTAAAAATATTTATCAGGAGAATTAACATAAAATGGAAATGAGTTCCATTGCTTTTGTCCCAAAATGCAATGCTCTTAGTAAAGTTTTCGTGAGATATGATAAAATGCATGTTATTGTGAAGACAGGGGAAGTTTGAATGATATGCAGCATAATAATTTTTGTGGACAATTATTTAAGGAAAGAAACTTAGAAACTTAAAAAATGTAAATCAGGCTGGTCACAGACTGGAAGGTAATCATTTTGGTTTGATGAAGAATGACTGCGATAATCACGGGGTGGGGGGTGACTGAACATGTAGACTTTCTTTAGTAAAGCCCATAGTTTCAATAAACAATGGAGAATGCAAAGAAGAGCAGAGGTGTGCATATTGAATTTGAGAGAAGAATATTCAATTTTTGTAGTATAATCTTGCAATGGAGGAAATCAGATGAGCAACAGAATAGAAATCCTTCACTTTTTTAGAAATAGTTTTCAAAATGTCTCAAATGAAGGAAATAGGGCTGATTGAAAGCTGTTTACATCAGCTCCATAAATTTGAAAGACTGTAATTTGGGAAGGGTTATGAGAGAGCTCTAGTACTTGAATTTGTCACAATTTCATTTGATTGCTTGTGAGGTAGTGATGTAACTTTCCATTTGGAATTATGCTTGTATACATTTATAAGTGGTCTAAAGTGTATCACTTGGAGTTCATAGTAATTTAATAATAGGCAATATCTTTATGGTATGGAAAAGGGGAGAAAGCTTTATCTCAGACAGTGTCTCCTTTGGGAGCATTTCAACTTTCAGACCCCTGGTTTAATTCAATATTTCTTCCACATTTATTACAGTACATTCCTGACAAGTTAAGGTGTTGTGAATGAATGTAGGAAAAAGATACAGGCTAAAGATGAAGAGTAAGATAACAGAAATAAATTACCCCACAATAGGAGAAACAATGTGGGGCACTAGAGCTCCATTTCACCTAAGGCTGACCCTGTCTTAGCTTTGACTTTCTCCCCTATTCCATACCTTAAATATAATGCTTATTATTAAATTACTATTAACTCCAAGCAATGTAGTTTAGACCATTTATAAACTTACACAAGCACAATTCCAACAAGATGAGTAGCTAACGAGAAAGAGATGCATAAGGAATGACTTCAAGTGTTATAACCAAAGCTTTAAAGCTATAAAACAGCAGTATAATAACTATGCTCCAACTTATGCTCTTTCAAGTTTATGGAACGAATGTGCCCTGTTTTCATCTGACCCATTTTCTACTTTTCAATTAGTAATGTACATGACTTAATTAAATTTGATAAATTTGTTGCTAACTCAATTCTGACCTAGTTTCATATACTCAGTTAATGGCAGCCTTCAAGCACTGCAGGTAGCTTGCAAAGTCCCATCTAGTGCAAACCTCCTATGGAGGGGGGACACTCCCATGTGAGATCCAAAGACCAGTACTTAGTTTAAACACTTAAATTTATTCCAACAACCATGGCAGTGTCCACTACTTTATTCATGGGTCTAAATTATGGATTAAGATTCCCACCTTAATAAAGGAGGTGGCAACCCTTACTAATCTTAAATACAAGCTGAAAACTGACTTCTGCTGTACCTGGCTCTACACTTCCTCTACCTACACTGAATAAATACTACCCCACTTACTTTGCAATTACTTGTCTTTAGTTACTATGGTCACTGACCCACAGCATCTTCAAATTCTGTTGTTTATTTACTACAACTGAGACATATATATGCTATAGTAGATTATATGGTTTTATTTACTTCAAGTGCATGACTAATATACTACAGTGCCTTTATCAAGATAGATAGATAACTCTGAATGCAGCACATCAAACTGGGGTTGTTTTAATTGTTCCTAAACCAACATCCTTGAACCCAGGTGCTGCAGTATAAGGTATAAAGTATTACTTTTGCTGCATGTAGTGTATTTTCCTAGTACCATCACTGATAATTTGTTATGTTCAATTCATAAGGACCTGCATTTTCCCCTAGTTATTATGGGGGGGGGGGGGTTCAGTCATGCTCTCAGGTTAGTGTTTCTGCTGAACCATAGTGTACAACATTAAGGAGTGTTTTCATTTGACGGGTGCTGTGGCATCAGCATCATGGCTTTTGGAAGTTTTAAAAGAATCTCAGACATCCATTCTTCTCTAGTTAATGTTGGTCTGTCATTTCACATGAAGTGTGTAACTATCGTATTATTTCCCTTATAGAACCTGCATGGCTATTCATCAATTTATGGGTCCTCATCTGGTTCAACTTTGGTCATGGGATATGTATTCATTTATACTCTACCCTACTCCAGATAAAGTGACAGGTATACATCTCTTCTATGGAAATGTTTTGCTTCTCAGCGACTTTTTCAAATCTTTCTAATATCTAAGAAAGGCACTGGTGTCAGAAAGTTTCCACTTCTTAATTACTCTATGTGTTTTCTCCAAGTACCATGATTTCTATAAATAGAGTGCAGTAAATGCCCATTCCTTGAAGCAATCTGTCCTACTTGCTGTTTATTATATCTAATCAATACTTGTTATCTACTGTCAGTGCTTCTAAGGATCCTCTCATTTATATGTTAAAATTGTTTAGATAAAGGGCAAAATATAAATTGTCATCCTGACTGGAGAATGGATTTTCTCCAGCAGAGTAATATGTACTGATACCCCCCTCAAAAAAAAACCACCAGTTCTGGGCAGCATACTAAACTGCCTTGAAGCAGGAAGTGCAAAACAGAGAGACAGTGAGTGAGTGAGCGAGAGAGAGATGGAGGGCACATATCTCAACTTCTTTCATCAAGACTTCAGAGCCAAAGAGTCATTTCATCAACATACATTATATGAAAAATAAGAAGTATCCATCTGTGTTTGTGTGCACATTGTTATAGAGGATTCCTTTTTGCACACTGCAAAGAGTAGCCTACTGTTTTTTCTCATCCCTCTTGCCTCCATTCCTCTTGATTCTTTAGGCATTCTTTAGGCATTTACCAATCCCCCTTTCCCTGTCTTCCTACACAATAATCATCCAATATCAGATATACTACATTCACTAAAATACTATATCATGTTATCCCTCCAAATCTGACTTCTCATATCCTTGTTATACCTAGCATAACATCTTAGCATAACTGCTGAAAAGGAACACTCTCAAGTAACCACAAGCAAAATAATACAGCATAAATACTCCTATCTACCCGTTTCCTTTTTCACAAGCTCTATACATCCTCTCATTTATTGACTCTTTTAAGTACACAAGCTTCCATCATAACCCACTGCTTCACAAATTCCAAACAAAGGTACAAAGAAAATGGATACAGCTTTATTTTGACTTCACTCATGTACTAAACCTATCTGGAGAAATCCACCCAAAACGAGATCCCACTAACTTCTCTTACCAAGATAACATACGCACCACATCTGATTACATTGCATTTACTGTGTGCATTTTCCTTCATTTTTATGCAGTCACCCACAGACATCCAGTGGGGTGGCCATTAAACTGTTCTCTTACCAACAGCCAACCTAATAAAGCCCCAGAAAATCATAGCAATATTACAGATCTAAAATTACATCATTTCAAGTTTCCAGAGTATTTGCAATAAACTTCCAGAACGATGTGCCTGGCTAGTCTAACACAGTCCAGATATTCCTGATAAAGTCTACCTTTAAGGATAAACAAATTGTACCTCCTGGCTCTAATATTCTTAGTCAAAAAAAGGCTGGAATGCTGGCTGTATTATGCAAAAATAGATTAAAATTAAAAAAACTCCACTTAGGGACTCCACGATTCTACAATGCTGCATTACTTATGACATACCTAGAACTAAACAACCACAATTCAGTAGTTATTGCAGGACTACACATTCCACTTGTAATAATATGTCAACGCTAGAGAAAATCCTACCCTGGATATCCCCATCACATTCAAAAATAGGCCATTGATATGGATGATGTAAACATAGACTGGTTCACAACAAACTCAGGCAATCAGTTATATGATTTTACACAACTAATAAACACCCCAACCATGTTTAATAAAAAATCAGCTAGGAGAGCTACATCAGACTGGGTTCTCACAACACTACCCAGGACAATTAGTACTGCAGGCCCTCTACCTGAAGCCTTAAGTAATCTTCTCCATACCTTTATATTCAGTCATCAGGAATAAAGTCCTCACAAATATCACTAAAATACTGTCAGAAATCTCAACTTCCAAGTAAAACAACTTCAGTAACACACTGCGCATATGTAACTGGGACATACTCTAAAGCTTACCATTAGATAAGGCTGTTATAGTATTCAACAATGTCTTCTTATCTATCTTAAATAACTTTGCACCTTTAAGATCCAAACAAATGAAGGCTATCCCTGCTTCTTGGCTAACATAAAACACAAAGCAACTCATGAAAACTAGGGATAGAGCTTGGAAATCATGGGTACAGAATAAAACATCCACTAACCAACAACAAAACAGGTCTTAGAAACCAAGTCAAACAACTCATCAAAAAAGGCAAAAAACTGTTATACAAAATTTCAGGAAACTTACAATAAGTCATATCCTAAACTATTTTTCTCTTCAATAAATAATCATTTAAATCCAGGTAAATCCACTCAATGCTCCCCATCCATATCACTATAAAATGAGACTATAGCAACATAGTTAAACCAAAATTGTATCTATTCAATAGACTCTCTACTTAAAAACAATGACAAGGCCACATACCATATTCAGCCACCAACAAATAATCATAGCACAAGGTTCCCACTCCAACCTGTATCTACCTCTGTGATCAAAAAGTACAGACACAACCTTAAATCTACAACACTCACTCCTGACCAACTTCCTTGTGAATATATCAAGGTCACCACTAACATACTGACATACACAGTCTCTATACTCATTACCTTTTCCATAAAAGAAAGCTATGTACCAGAACTTTGGAAAAATCCCTGTCCTATCCTTATACAAGGATAAGCCACTTACTAGCCTCTCTAATTATAGGCCCATAGTAATAGCATCACTTGCATCTATAATCATAGAGAAGTGCATCTATTTGCAACTTCTAAACATGTCACTGATAATAATCTATTTACCCCACTCATAGCATGGTTTCATGTCCAGCTATGGCACTGCTGTGACTGTGCTGAGTTTCACTGAAACACTTAATCAAAATAGAAACTAAGGTAATCTTATCTCCGTTGTTTTCCTAGATTTATCCAAAGCTTTCAACACTGTCTGCTCCAACAAACTCCTCCTGGAACTCTCCTCATTAGGTTTTACTCAATCCTCACTTCAATGGCTCCAAAGCTACCTTAGGACAAGACTACCCCTCCTCTTTCTTATCCATCTCTTATGTGTCCCACAAGAATCAATATTGGGCCCCTTATTATTCAATAATTTTATCAATGATACACAAGCAGCCTGTGCATGTGCCTTGATTATTCAATATACAGATGATTCTGCTGTTCTCTGCTCAGCTGATTCACTCCAAGCATGAACACAACAACCTTTCACTGCAATAGAAAATTGACTTGATGACTCTCAACTCCTCCTCCTCAATGTAAAGAAAACGCAATTAATGTTATTCACCTCAAAACAATTGTTTATCCAGAGTAGTTTTTTCTCAATAATTTCAAAGATCAGCACCAACAATGAGCTAGTCTCCCACACCAAACTACTAGGCATCATCATCATTGTCAGACACCTGAAATTTGATCAGGACATCCTTGAAATAACCCCAAATAAACTGTGTAAACCATGTGGGATAAAACCTTACCTTACAGACTCAGATAGAAAAATATTGCAGCAGCGTACTTGCTTTCATCTCTTCTGTATGCCTCTCCAGTTTTCACAAACCTCCACTCTTGTCAGTAGCTAAAACATAAGCAATGCTAACACAAAATGGCTGAATTTGCAGAAAATAAGCCACATAGAGCTCATCATTGTATTGCATCTAAATGTCTAAACTGGCTAGAATTATCCTGAGCAGAGACATACACACATACTGACAATGGACAAACAGTTTCCAAAAGAAATATCTAAGTCTACAACATATTGTCCAGCCACACTCTACAAAAAGAAATCTTGGCTATTCAGAAAAATCACCTTTTACTATATGCAAATCCAACAACACAGCTGGTGACCATCTCAAATTGTATTGTCGCTTTTCTTGTACATCTGAATAAGACAATGAGGCTTGGGTGTCCGTTTAAGTAGTTTATTACATGCAAACACATCAGGATGGATGACAGAAACATTAAACTTAAACAAACTAACTAACTGACTGACCACTACACACATGCATGCTGTCACTCTGGCTGCTCACTCAAAATGGCACTCTTGCTTGCATGTGCTCAGTACTTATATGCACGTGCCCACTGACTGGCATGCTTCTTAAAGGTACATCACACACTCTGATCTGCATGTATCTCAAAAAATGGAATAATATTCCATACGCCTTTAGACAAATTGACTCCCTAATATTATTTAAATCACATAGTATGTGTGCATTATTACTGCAACTTTCCTTATGTGCTTCATTGCAACTATTGTAACTATTTGAAACTTGTTTTGTGCCAGAACTTTTCTCAATGAGCCTTTGCTGAACAGGGTTTCTGCTGCCTAGTTGGACTATCCCAGGAAATAAATGCAAAATAAATAAAAGTATGAAAGTATAACATCTAACTTTATTGACCAACTATAATCTTCAGCAAATTATCAGAAAATAAATGTTGCCAATCAGGGACAGTCTGCAAAAAGTGGTAGAATTGCTTTGCTTTGAACGGTATGATTTTTATTTTCATTCAGTTGATCACAATGACAGGTGAGGTGTATTCAGTGAAGAAAGTGTGAACATTTATGTATTCCTGTGTGTGTGTGTGTGTGTGTGTGTGTGTGTGTGTGTGTGTGTGTGTGTGTGTGTGTGTGTGTGTTTGCATGCACAAGGTTGTTGACATTAAATACATCTTGGATATGAAATACCTCCTTCAGTCAAACAATAAATACAAAACCTGGAAATGCAGGGTTGAGTCAAAGTAAAAACACTTTATTCCAAACCAACTCACAAAGCTTTCGGGATACTCCCTTTATCAGTGTGTATCACATAAACTAAAACAAGCATTTAATACTCAATTGTTATCACATGACACAGTCCAATTAAATCTAAAAGAAGGGCTAAACCATAATAGAATTATATAAGATACAATAATATCTGTATAAAAGAAATTCATATACATGAAAAGCTATTTACACACATATATGCACTAAAATATGTGTATTAAAAATATATCAGAAAATATATACATACACGAGCACACACATACTCTCGCGCGCGCACACACACACACACACACACACACACACACACACACACACACACTCACACACACACACACACACACACACACACACACACACACACACACACACACACATCCAATTCATTTAATAACATCTGTTTCTCAAAATTGGTTTTACACTAACTGCTGTGTTTAAGCCTGGTGGGTGGTCTGCTTACAAGAGTGTTATCCATGAATATATACTTGTTTCTAATTCATTATTTAAGTCACCACTCCTTTTTTCCTATACTTCACATCTATAGTTCTGAAAGTAAATCTATGGTTGGGTCCTCCCGCTCTCATATGTCTTCCTAGGGCATTGCTACTCACCCCCCCCCCCACATATCTCTGATTTGTGTTCAATAATCCTGTCTTTTAACTTTCTAGTACATTCCCCTATATAAAATGCCATACAGACCTTGCAACATGCCATATACACAATGGCAGAAGTGTTGCAAGTGGCAAAACATTTAAATATATAGGTCTTACCTGTATTTGGCTGTATAAACTCAGTATTAGTTACAATGTCATCACATGATTTGCAGTTATAGCAGGGAAATGTTCCCTGTTTTTTGCTTAAGTCTGTTCTACAGCTGTGACGGTCTTTGTAATATAGTCTCTGTTTAAGATTCGAGCAAGTTTGATAGGAAAACCTTGCAGAATATCACAAAAGCACTTTAATTGCATTCACTAGGAATAATTGTGCCTTGTTTTATTGACATGCGATTATTCAAAATTCAAACACTGAAAATCTTCTGTGGCTGCTAGTCAAAAGAGTGATACTCTCACAGTTGCAAAACATCTTTTTTTTTGCAGAGAGGAAGCCTCCCTGCAACCTCTGATGTGGGGGAAAACCTCCACACCAGCAATGCTAATGCACCCCAAATATATATGTGTGTATATATATATATATATATATATATATATATATATATATATATATATATATATATATATAAATACACACACACACACACACACACACACACACACACACACACAACACAGATACACACACACACACACACACACACACACACACACACACACACACACACACACACACACACACACACACACACACACACACACACACACACACACACACACACATATACATACATACACACACACACACACACACACACACACACACACACACACACACACACACACACACAGATAGACTTAGTATATATTATTAACAGGGGGGTGTGGGTCTTGCCCCCCCTGCTAAAATACTTGTGGCTGGTTTAGCCGGCTCCAAGGCAATCCTTGGAGCTTGTGCACAATGTGCTGATGTGTTTCAAAATTTTTACTTCAATATTCTTAACACCCAATTTGTGTCAGTTTGATTGAAAATAATAGGTCAACACACACATACACCCATTTAAGATATATATATATATATATATATATATATATATATATATATATATATATATATATATACAGAAAAGTGGGAGAAAGTGAGGAAAATGCCATCTCTGGACACCATGACAGGATGCTGGCAATCCTTTAGGTTCAACCTTCTGAGTGTCACTCAGCTAGAAGGACTCCCACTGTAACTACTGGACAAATAACCCTTTTTGACAAAATATTTCTTCCCATTTGGTAACTGCATAACCATTTAGCGGGTACCATATGGTCATCCTAGATTTTGAGGTGTGCCAGTTTTCTTTTTTTCAATAGCAATTTTATTTTTTTGTGCACCAAATATAGATTAGGTTAATACAATTGTAACAAAAAGAGTACAAAATCGGTTGCACATATAGTAGCACTAATAGCTACCAAACACAACAGTTCTAAATCAAACAACTATATACAATATCTACACAAGTGCTGCAATGTTAAAGAGAGGAAAATTTGAGAGAACAAAACATTCAACTTTGATCTTACTTCATACAATGAAAATAGATATATCTAAGACTGATATTACTTGAGAGAAATGGGCTTCATAAAATTCTACCTGTCCCATAGTTAATACAGCTAAATGGAAAAAAAGACAACACCTTTATCATGAGTCCAAAATATGATCAAAGAGTAACTTCCAGTAATTCTGGTAGTAGACTCATTTCTTCGCATTCCTTATAATACGTTTTTGAGAGGATATATATGTTGTTGCCATATTTCTAAAACCATTCCAAGAAAGATTGGTACAATCTAACCAATTTTTGATTATGTAAAGTTTGACTAGGGAACACAAAGTAACTAGTATGTAAACTCCAACCTGGAGAACTTAAGTTCAGTAATATGAAGAATGACTAGTTCCCAATTTAGGTTGATTTATGGTATCCCATCTTTTCTAGTCATACCTTAAGAGAGCCCCACAAATTTTGGGAATATTTACAGAACCATAAGACATGTTAAAGTACTGCTTGAGGAAATGGCCAGCAATTACATGAAGGAGAGGTTTTAGGGTCAAATTTGTTCAAGATCCTATGGGTATAATAAGCATTATTATTAATCATTAGTTGCATATAGACCATCTTCTTAAATGGAGATTGGGCGACAGTGAGGTTTATTGCCTTAAGTTTCTGTTCCTCTGTAAAAGTGCTTCCCTTATCATCCCAGTATTTGGAGTATGGCACTGATTTTTCATGTCTAATGGCTTTAATAATTTTATAAGTGTTGGATAGTGCTTTCTTCTTGCTATACAAACTTTCCATAATTCATAGTAGTCTGTTTAAATTAAACTCATTAAAAAGTGTGTGTCTGGACAATGCTGAAGTAATCTCCCTGATCTATCATAGGATGATGGTGTATTTTTTATTTGCCTTCAAGACTTCACGAAGGTCTTGTAGTGATTTCTCTTTATATTTATAAATATCCTACACCATGCATTCCTTAATTAGTGGGTAATCAGATAAATTTATCATTTTATTATTTATTTTGATGTTTGGGTTTAAATTAATAGGTTAGAGAAGAAAAAGAACCCCATCCAGTTTTAAGGTTTTTATCAAATCCTGAAAGCTTCTAATGTTTTGCTTTAATATTGTATTAATTTTGAAATTCTTGATAATTACTGAAGATAAGAAGGGTATGGATTTGGGATTTATATTATCCTTGAGCACATGCTGATGCCAGATCCTGACCCATATTGGAAACCACGACTTTCTGTCAGCAGAGAAATTAGAAATTAAAATCAATCTGAAGGCCCCAATGATTTTATAATAAAGCTGGAAGTTGGGCAGACTTAATCCCCTTTTCTCTTTAGAGTAGGTTAATTTCAAATAACTTATCCTAACTGATTTGGGGTACCAGATAAATTTGGCAAGTACCTTGCTTATTGTATGGAAAAAGTAGTTCGGAATTACTGAGTTTGAAGCAATAGAATTCTGCTTTAATATATATTTTCTGTATATATTGCTGTAATCAAACAAACTAGATTCCTGCTTTTATGTATATATTCTGTATATGTTACTATATTTGCTATCTAAAAAAGAAAAAAGTCTACAAACCACGAAGCACAATAAGCTCAGCAAAAACAGGACCCAGAAGACAAAATTATATAACCCAACAGTGGATTCCACCAGGTTCCCAGGGCTAAATGACAGTTTGAACATAAAAAGTGTTCTAAAATTAAGACAAGCTCATCTTTAGAACTAAATTAAACATATTTTTTGTTATAGCACTTTATTATTATTTTTTAATTAATTTGAATTTAAGGGTCATTTTTAGGGCAAGGATCAAATGGATAACCTACTGACTAAGCAGGATGTCCATTTTAGGAAAATTGCACTTATAATACTATCTTCTTAGTCTCTTTAGTTTCATCCTAAAACACAAATGATCTTTATACACAATAAAAAACTTTGTTACAGGAATTTTATGTGCTGGCAATTTGTTTCATTATTGCAACAGGTTTACATGTCAACATCAGTTTGATCTATTTTTGATCATGTTTGAACATTTTAAACATAAAATTTGATTTTTGGATGATGACATTTTATTAAAGTATGTTTTAAAAATATGACACACTCACAAGAAGTTAGAAAAAGTATAAAGATCGAATTAAGAAAGTTTAGATGTTTAGTAAATTTGATCAACACTTCTTGGTGTATTATTCTATGAGTGACACACTAATTAAGAAGGGTCAGGTGATTTAATTTAGTAAGGTATTTAAGGGTTGGAATTACACCTTTTTATTGTTTCCTTGATAAAGCTCGGATTTACCCGAGCGAAAGCGCTTGGATTTAAAGTTTTAAAATAAGTGATTTTACTGTTTTTGTTTTTTCGTAATCTGTGACATTAGAAGTCTTGGAAGAACTGAACAGTTGTCGTGGTCTAAACAACCATTATTTCAACTCCACTGTTGGGTTATATAATTTTGTCTTCTGGTCCTGTTTTTGCTGAGCTTATTCTGCTTCATGGTTTGTAGACTTTTTTCTTTTTTGGATTTACTGGTTTACGGAAGCTCATGGCAGAAGGAACGGAAGCTGAAGGCTATGGTCAAACACCAGCGATATTGAGAGACAATCCGGATGTGGCGCCGGTTACTAGGGGAGAGTTTAAACAGGTACTTTCCCTTTTAACACAGTTAACTTCGCTCTTCAACGAATGTACACAAACTGGTATTACAGGGATTCCTGGTAACCAGCAACAGTTACATCAAAGTTTCAACGTTCGGAACACCTCTGAAATTTCAGAAGATAATCCAAACTTGCTAAACAGAGGGTCTAACATTAACACAGTGCAACTCAACACTCGTGGACAAGGTAGCAACGCTACTACCGTCAATCATGGATCTGACGGGGAACTGAACAATTTTGACTTTAGGGCCTGGACTGCACACCAATTCTCATTCAAAAAAGGTACTGTGACAAACGACAATAATTGGAAAGTCAAAAACAATCTTTTTGACTTTAAAGAGAAACTTTATAATTATAAAAATAATCAAATGGAGATTAATTACTTAAATGAATGTATTCAGGTACAAAGGGTTCCTAAAGGTTTACGGTTCTTTAAGTTTCCCAACAATGTACAGTCGGGTTCCGACTTATATGACCAGCTTTGTGAAATTTTTAACAAAGCTGGATTGGAAATGTTGAAATGTATGGTTAAGGAATACAAGAAGAAAGGAGACAACTTGTTGAAAGAATTGAATGGGTTGAATGAGAGGATGGTGAAAGATGAAAAACTTTCTAGTATTAAAAGGGATTATGATAAATTATTTGACGAAGTTGACCAGCATTGTAACAAGGTTTTGAACCGTAAAGTCAGGAAACTTGAAAGAGATTTAGCAGAGTACAGGGAAGGGAGAGCCTTTCCCCTTCTATATGTAAAGGGAAGAAATAACAACATTAATGATAATGTATTTACTGAAAGAAGGGGGGGGGGACAAACTTTAACCAACCTAATAATGAGGGAACAGACACTCTAAGAAGGAGCGAAAGAATAGCGGAAAAAAGCAGAAAGCCTTCAACACAACGTTTTCAGTTCCCAACCAGGAGAGGGAAAGGACACAGGTACCAGCACAACAGCTGGAATCATCCCCCGAATTGAATAAGTTATTAAGGGCAAATGATAACTCTGGAACAGATTGTACTGAGGAAAAACAGATTATATATAGAAGGAACAACTTCACTATTTTTAATTACACTGACATTAAATTAACAGATGACCATTTTGAACTATGTTCTAAGGGTTTTCATTTTGTTCCACTAAGGTCTTCTTATTTGGTTAACACTCTAATAGACTTAAAACTGTTTTTAAGACAACTTAATTTAAATTTGTTCTTTAAAGGACAAGAGACTTCCTGCAAAAGTTTAAGCAGGAAGAGTACTTTTAACCCTCCCATACACCCTTCTTTGAAAATATTTGTGCTAGTGGAAATGATATTAGGAAATTTGAACAGCAATCTCATACTAGGGTGCCTAATAACATATCCCAAAATCAAATGGCACTTATTGAATATTTGAGAAAACAGGGTTGTAGGATTATGAAACCCGACAAGGGAGGGGGAACAGTTTTGATGTATACATTAGATTATGAAGCATATATTCATAACATTTTATAAGACCTTGACCAATATGAATTAGTTTCAAGGAATGAGATCCATATAGCTTATGCAAAAATAAATTATCAGTTACAAGATCATTTATTACAAAGTGTGATTAATGAACAGCTTTACAATTTTTTATATGTTAAAATACCTAAAATTGCACAAATATTTAGAATCTCTAAGACACATAAGTCAATTGATCCCCCCATTTTTCGACCAATTGTCTCTGGGGCGGGAAGTATCACGGAGCCCTTAGCGAAGTTTATTGATTATTCCTTGAAACAACAAATGACCAAAATAACTCATATTTGCAAGGACTCCTGGAATTTCCTAAAAGGAATTGATCAAAACCTATTTCATCTGGAACTGTTAATGGTTACAGCAGATGTCAAAGATCTTTTCCCAAGTATCCCCCATCAAATTGGGCTAGAGTGGTTTGGTTGTTTCTTAAGCACCGAAGTAGGTTTGTCTCCTAGAATAGTGAATCTTATTGTAGAGTTGATGGAGCTGGTGCTTGAAAACAATTTCATACACTTTAATGGTGAATTTTATCGGTGAATTTTATCGGCAAAAAAAGGGGGTGGCAATGGGGGCTTCTTGCGCTTCTCTTTATGCCAACTTGGTACTTTACTACTGGGAAAAGAATTATGTGCTGGGAAGTTCATGGTACCAGGATATAATATACTATAGGAGATTCCTAGACGGCATCTGTATTCTGTGGAAAGGGGATGAAAAAAGTTTATTAGATTTTTTAGGGTATATTAACAATACCACATTGTTTCTAAAATTCACTTATAAAATTGACAAGGATAGATTGCATTATCTAGATGTAACCTTAACTAAAGATTATGCAAATGATTGTTTCAAGTCAAAAATATATAGAAAAAGTTCTTTCTCAAATTCCTACCTTAACTATCACAGTGGGCACCCCTTTTACCAGAAAAAAGGAATAGTAAAAGGACAAATAATTTGAGCTTCAAGAATGTCTAGCACTCTTGACATCTACAAAGAAGAGGTTAAGATTTTAAAAAAACTTTTTATGGAAAAGGAATACCCTGAAAGTCTTATTGATGATATGATTCTGGAAGTGACCCAGAACAGAGAAAATAAATACCCTCCTTTGCTGGGTGTAGGTATAACTAGTCAAGCCCAGAGTCAACAGGTGAATCTTTCTCAGGTAAAAAATAGTTTTGTGCATACTTTTTCTACTAACTCGGATAAAATGGAACAAATTATTTGTAAATACTGGCCTATTCTTAGACTTCAGGATGACATTAAAGCCCACATTCCATTGTTCCCAAATTTTGTTAGAAAAAGAGACATGAATGTTAAAGAGTTCTTGGAAGTTAAGCAAGAGGGTAAAAAGGACATCACCAAGAGAAAACTTGGTACGTATTCATGCAGGAACTGTAACCAATGTCATGCCATGTTAAACCAAAATGTTTTACACCTCCCTTCGAGGAAATTTAGACACACAGCCACAAGGTATTTTAATTGTGCGGTGAAGGGTGTGGTATACCTTGGGTGTTGCATGGCTTGTCACAGTTTTTATGTGGGCAAGACAGAAAGAGTTTTTAGGAGAAGAGTATATGAACATTTTAATGACATTGCCACCTGTAAAGAGAGCAATGCCTTCTATAAAGACTCTTTAGTTTGTAAAGAAATGGTTATCAAGTTCATAGTGTTAGAACAAATAACACCTGACATAAGGGGGGTAGCTGGGAAAACAGGTTGGAATACCGGGAATTGTTTTAGCAACTCAAACTGGATTCCACCAGGTTCCCAGGGCTAAATGACAGTTTGAACATAAAAAGTGTTCTAAAATTAAGACAAGCTCGTCTTTAGAACTAAATTAAACATATTTTTTGTTATAGCACTTTATTATTATGTTTTAATTAATTCGAATTTAAGGGTCATTTTTAGGGCAATGATCAAATGGATAACCTACTGACTAAGCAGGATGTCCATTTTAGGAAAATTACACTTATAATACTATCTTCTTAGTCTCTTTAGTTTCATCCTAAAACACAAATGAGCTTTACACACAATAAAAAACTTTGTTACAGGAATTTTATGTGCTGGCAATTTGTTTCATTATTGCAACAGGTTTACATGTCAACATCAGTTTGATCTATTTTTGATCATGTTTGAACATTTTAAACATAAAATTTGATTTTTGGATGATGACATTTTATTAAAGTATGTTTTAAAAATATGACACACTCACAAGAAGTTAGAAAAAGTATAAAGATCAAATTAAGAAAGTTTAGATGTTTAGTAAATTTGATCAACACTTCTTGGTGTATTATTCTATGAGTGACACACTAATTAAGAAGGGTCAGGTGATTTAATTTAGTAAGGTATTTAAGGGTTGGAATTACACCTTTTTATTGTTTCCTTGATAAAGCTCAGATTTACCCGAGCGAAAGCGCTTGGATTTAAAGTTTTAAAATAAGTGATTTTACTGTTTATGTTTTTTCGTAATCTGTGACATTAAAAATCTTGGAAGAACTGAACAGCTGTCATGGTCTAAACAACCATTATTTCAACTCCACTGTTGGGTTATATAATTTTGTCTTCTGGGTCCTGTTTTTGCTGAGTATATTTGCTATCTGTAACACTGTTTCTGCTTCTGTACTAATTAATGTTTATATTTTTTCTGTATCTCGTAGGAGCTTTTCTCCCCGGGCCTCCACTGAAAATGGGCTCTTTTAGGCCCAGTGGACTTATCCTGGTAAACAAATGCAATAAATAAATAAAATAAATAAATTAAAATGATATAATAGTCTTGGTAAGGCATTTATTCTGATTATTTCTGCTTTAGACAACACAGATAGTTTCAGTTGTCTCCATCTATTCAAATCTGATGTAGTATTGGACCATATTTTTTCCACATTATTCTGGAACATGGATAATTGATTATGTTCATAAGATATCCCTAGGTACTTAATAGAGTATACTGTTTTAAATGGGGAGTCTGGGAAGTAGCATTCTCTGTGATTAAAGGGGTTGATGGGAAATATCTGTGATTTCTTGTGATCAACCTGATAGTTTGAGACTTTCGAGAATTCATCTATCAACGTAACAATTTTCTTTGAATCTCTATTCGGGAACTCAAAATAAATGTTCAAATCATCTGCAAATGCGGACAACATTACTTTGGCATTCAAAATTCTAAGTATTGAGTGACATGATCTTTGCGAGAGATGGAGAAAAAGGGGTTCAATGCAGGGATTAAATAGGATAAGTGAAAGTGGGCATCCCTGTCTAGTACCATTAGCTATTTTAATGGGACATGATAAGATTCTATTAATGTCTAGATATGTGTGAGAATTGTTATATAGAGTTTCTATCTGGTTAACAAAATCCATTGGGATGTTAAAGTAAGACAGGGATAAGAAAAGAAAGTTCCAGTTAACTCTATCAAATGCTTTACAAGCATCTAATACTAATGTATACCTGGGTTTTTTTCCTTCTTAATAAGTTGAATCATGAAGTCTAAAGTTAGAGTATTGTCCCATGTATGTCTATTAGACATAAACCCAGATTGTTCCGGGTATATGAGTGAGGGCATGATTTTCTTAAGTCTTTCTGCAAGAATTGAGGCTAGTATTTTAATGTCAACGTTGATTAGGGAGATTGGTCTGTAGTTGTGGGGTTTGGTTTTGTCAAGTTTGTTTTTGGGAATAAAGATTGTTTTTGAGTTGTTTATATAGGATCAGTTAAGCCCTTAATTCTAATGTGATTAAACACCTTCAAGAGTATGGAGGAGAGTTTCTTGTTGAAACTTTTATAAAAATCCTGTAGTGAAGCCATCTGGGCCTGGTGCCTTGCCTGGTTTTAACTTCTTAATGACCTCAATGATTTCCTGTTGTTTGAATGGGGAGGATATAAGTGATGCTTGGTTGTCATTAATCCTCGGAAATTTAAGTTCCCTTAAGAACTCTTCAATCTCAGACCTGAGAGCTTGATTGACATTCACACTATGTAATTCTGTATATATTTGTTTAAATATTTATACGATCTCTCGGTCTGTCTTGTGTAATTTATCTTGGTAATGCAATAAAGTAATTCTAGAGGCTTCCTGCTTATTATCAATTATTCTTGTCAAGGTTCTAGATGGAGCTTGCACCCACTCAGCGTATCTAGCTATGAATTTGAGTTCTTGAAGTGTATAGTTTTGCTGATGTAAATCAAATAATTATTTTTGTGTTATATTTATCCGGTTCTCCAGACCAGGACATTGGATAATCTGGAATTTCCTTTCGAGCTCCTTAAGTTTAATAACTAAGTTGCTTTCCTTTTCTTTCACCATTTTTTGAAGTATGCGGATTTCTGGATTAAAATACCTCTGATCATCACCTTACAAGCCACCCATTGAACATCATATGGTATATCCGAGTGAATTAGATTGCTGTACAACTCTGTCAAGATCTCTGATAACTCCCTAACCACTTCTGATTTCAAGAGTAAGTTATTATTTAGGGACCAGTTACATCTATTATAACTACTCAATCCTTTAGTCGACCAATTTATTTTTAGTGTAATTCTTGAATGATCTGACAGAAATCTGGGCTCAATGAGATATTTTATCTCTCCCCTCATAAATTATTCCAAGATTAATGAAAAGTCTAGTCCGGACCAGGAGTTGTGACATTTAGAGTAGTAGGTATAATGATTATTTTTATCTAAATCTTCTCCAAATGAGATAGGGTCAATGACATAAAAATCTGAAATAAGATCATTAAGAGCTAGTGAAGCGTGATAATTGTATGAGATAGATTTAATAGAGCAATCAAACACTGGGTCAGTTAGTGAATTCCAATCTCCTCCAAGTATATAATATTGGTTTGAATATTTAAGGAGTAGATTATGTATTTCCAAAATTAAGTTTTGCTGACTGCAGCATGGGGCGTACACATTTAGGAATAGAGTTGGCTTAGCCATTTGGGGATTCAATGAAATGAAATAGCATCATGTACCATTTATATCACACTTAAAATCAGCGATAGATTCCTGAAAAGAATTTTTGACCATTAGAATTAGTGCTGTCTCCCGATGCAAATATGGCTTTAACCCATTCCATACTTAGATCTCCTTCCCAATCATCATGTGGCATATGTATTTCTTGAAGGAAGTGTATATTTGTTTCTGATTTAAAATTCAAGTGCATTAACAAGTTTTTCTTATTTTTATCTTGCAATCCTCTCACGTTCCATGAGTTTAGTGTCCACATCTTAAGTCATAAACTAAAGATTAGTTATTACTACAAGACTTATCAGATAATTGCAATATTCATAAGACCAAAATTTCTTCTCTCTATGAGTTATGAGAACACATCTTAATTTAGTAGCACTTAACTTCTCCAAAATTAATTCCGTGCCTATCCACTTAAACTCTCTAACTGGAGGAGTTTGGATGGGAGATATTACCGGCTGGGCTAAGGGTGAAGACTGGAGTAACACTGTGGAGATGTACCCTTTTGTATCTAGCATATTATGTTTTTAAAATCATTAACCCATCTTAAACTAAAATTCAATACCCTACCTGTCCCAAGATTAATCATCCTATACTCCACACCACATTCCACTGTTCTCCAAATTAAACTTAGTGCCAGGATTGTGTTATAGTAATATTATTAAACATAATGAGATATCAAAGCTGTATTGCTCTCACAAGATTCCCTAAAGTATTGGTATTCGGAGCTGAAGACACGTTAGGGTTAGGGAGAACAAATTTAGAAGTCAAGTCAAAAGCAGCTCTAATAAACATATCCAAATCTGTCCTATGTATTAAAGCCCCAAAGTTTGTTCACTGTAATAAAAATTCTCCATTAGGAAACTGAGAACAAGTCTTAACCAAAGGCATCTCAAAGATTGGAATGAGTTTTTTTTGCAAGGATAGGTAATACAACTACTCAATTCAACTACTATAACAATCATTAAAATTCACAAATGTCATAGTGAGACAGAAAAAAAAAACAGAATACAAACAGAATGTCTAGCTTTATCAAGTTACAACTCTAGCATTTTCTTGTCTAAATCAACAAACAGATTAACTTCTGTTATGCTTTCTAAAGATACAGTTCTAAAGCTGCTTGTTTGGCTTCTCCCCTCAGAAATGCAAATCGTGCTTATCAAGAGCAAAAACCAAGTTCCAAAGGTCAGTTGCTAAGGCTAATGAGTGTTTGAGATTTTATCTAAAATGCTTTTATCAAACCAGCGAGATACATGACTTGTATAACAAATATCAAAGGACAAATAATCTCGACATCTTCTTTCATTTAGTTCTCACATAAAGTAATTATTTGTAGAGAACAGGTGATTCTGGAACTTATTATCTCCTAATTTCCAATTAACTCCATGTAAGGTCAGTCTGAAACAGGAGTGTCTAGAGCCAGACATGTCTATGCAAGCTTCTTGAACCGTATACACTTTAAATTAGCTTCAGACATTAAATTGCATTGCTTACTTAACAGAATAACCATCACACACCTTTAAGGTTGGCTGTGCGAAGTGTTTATGCAAAGATTTTAAGATGGCCAATCTATATGATACAGTACATGACTATCAACTGAAAGTCAATTCCACTTACCGAATCCCAGTCTTACTTAGAACTTACTCATGTTAATCATATTATCGACAAGAAAATCAAAGAGAAAACTGGCCAGGAAGGACTTCCTAGCTCCACACTACAAAATTAAATGTATAAACAACATAACGTGAATAGTAGCAGTAATGTATAATCAGCATATATTAACAAATTTCATTTTAAAGAAACTTTTAATAACATTGAACCATGCCATACTGTATATTAGTGGACTACTAAGGACACCTAGGAAAATTTTAATATATGATACTCTTATCAAAATGTATACATCCACTATTATAATTCTCAAAAATCACTTCACAAAAACCAACATTGCTTTACCAACAGTACCCATAGTAACATAACATAACACAGTAAAATAGTAACAGTAGCCATACCAACAGTACTTTACAAAATTACTTAAGTCATTATAAAAAAGTTTATGCAGCTGAGCTTCCAAAATAATGGCATATAGCATAATTTTCTCACTGGATGATTGCCGCATATATGCTTAGCTCTCACCTCATTTATAAAGAAAATGGCTCCATAAGACTTTCTTCAGGTCACAAACACCACTATTACATGGATTAAGTAAAGATCAACATATTCCTTTAAATTGTAAGGATTTGCAAGCCGTTAACTTCTGAGTATGCCTTCTTGACTAAATCTCCTTCGTCGCTGCCTCAGAATGTACATGTCGCTATCTAATGCCAAATTAGGAAGTTGCATCCAAAAACCTCACCTACCCACAAACATAACCTTAACATTTGTTCCTTCACCACTAAATCCAACCTGCATGTGCACTTCCGGTTTCGCAGGGCTTCAATGACCAACATTGACACTTTAAAGGATTAAAGCCTAGCGAAGTAAAAAAGAAGGAAGAAAAGAAGGAAGATAAAGGTGGAGCTTACAGTCGCTGACATGACATCTTTACTCTGCAAAGATTCAAGATTCTAGAGCTTTACCAAAGGTATTTATAAACACCACTTTCGCCTCTTTAGGTGAGTCCACTGAGAATTTATAATCTTTATGCTGGAATGTAGCGCATCTGAAATTTTATTTTACATCTAATTAAGTCAGCACAGCATGGTGATAGGCTCTGTCTCTTCTTCTTGATCTCTAATGGAAGGTCTTGTGCTAGGGTGATTTTGTGCCCTTTCCAGCTTATTTGTTTTTACTTTTTTGCAGCTGTTAGGATCTTTTGTGTATCCTGATAGTTCAGAAGCTTGGCATAGCTTTGCCTTGGAGTAGTTGAATCTTGTTTTTTATATGCTGACTGATGGACTCTTTCCATTATTATCTCTCTGCCTCATTCCTCTTTTGGAAGTAAACAATCGAAGATCTGCTTGACTACTGTAGGAAGTTGGTTATAGTCATAATTTTCAGGTACCCCTCTAATTAATATATTATTTTGGCAGCTTCTGGCTTCCAGATCGACCAATTTTTGATGTATCTCAAGTATTTCAGTATTCATGGTGCCAGTTTCCTCACTGAGTTTAGTGATCTGATATTCGTTTTGTTTTTTTCCTCAATAAGATCCATTCATTCTGCTATCTGGTTCATCGTTTTGCCAAAGCTAGAAAGTTGCTCTGAAAATTTTTGCATTGCTGTTTGAAGAGGAAGGAGTACTTGTTTGAATTCATCCAAATGTACATTTGTCTCGGATTTCTGTTTAGTTGGTGGCTTGGTCAATTCTTGCTGTTTGATTGTTTTTTTTGCCTTTTAGATAACACCTCCTTTTCGGGGGAGGCTATTGCTGAAAGATTTGTTTTTGTAGTCTGAGTTTCCATTATATCAGATTCTTTAGACATTTTGTGCTATCCACTGTATCAAAGAGTTGAATCACACTTTACGGATGTAGTACAATCTTCAGGCCTACTCTTACACATGGTGAAGGATCCTGTAATAGTACAGTAGTTGATTTAACGCTTTCCTCAAGCCTCAGTATAAAAAAGGCAGCCAAATCAATAGCTCATTCATTACAGATTATAGTTATCTACAGGATTGTCATGGTTTGTTAGTAGAAAGTAGGTTTTTGACTGATGTAACTGTATTTTGCTTAGAGCTCCGTGGAGAGGGTGCTTACTGAACGTCCACCATCTTGGAATCCCCGAGGTGTGCCAGTTTTCTTAAATTTCACTTTCTTGATCTGATATAATTGAATCAGGTACATGGTAACAGTAGCTTTGTTTACAAAGTATCATAATCCACACTCTTTGTGCAATAAATTCTGCTTTGCAACATTTTATTCACAGGCAGTTTCCTTTCTACTTTGTCCTGAATTCCTTCAGAGTATGAGTTATAAAATGGACTGATGAGCAAAATTGATAAAACATGGCACTTAGGGCATTAGTTGTAGACAGTTTTCCTTAAAATGTATTTTCTGATTTCTGTTTAACATTGTAGATAAATGCAGCAGCTATTTCAATGATCTTTTCAGTTCCTGCCGAAATCAGTCCTTGCCTGCTCAAATATGTTTATGGTGCTACAGTCTGTTGCCATGGTGAGCATTTTGTTGGCATACATTTCTGTGAGGTTTAAAGAGGAGAGGCAAGTATTTTAAAGATAAGTATAGCAACTTGGCATCAAGATTGCATACTTAGCTAATTATGTATGTTATAAATCTTTGATCACAAAAATATATATACTCGGTACATTGTAATGTCTGAGTCATGATTTCTAAGAACATGCTGACGTGTGAAGCTTCTTAGTTTACAGAAGATGCTTTTGGTACAAATAGGCAATCTCAAATCTTAAATATTAACTTGGTAAAGGTTACATGAGTTGTTCTGACCTTCTGTTGACAAAATAAGTTGTCGGTAGAATCTTTGTGTAGGAAGGTAGGTGTGACGACCATCCACTGCCAACCAGTAATCAAGGAGCCTCAATCCTGACCACTAGTGCCAGTGAGGGATGTACACACACACACTATTTCCAGATGCAGCTCTATGCATCAAGTGCAGTTTCCGTTAAGAGCACACAGAGACCACAGTCAGACCGGGGCTTGTTCATCTACCTTTCTCCAGATCCCCAATAAGAATCCCCACTGGCACAGCTATAGAGTTGAGTCCTTAGCCAAGGTTCCAAGCCAAGTCCTCCAACACTCACTCTGACACACACACACACACACACACACACACACACACACACACACACACACACACACACACACACACACACACACACACACACACACGCACACACACGCACACACACGTGCACACACACACACACACACACACACACACACACACACACACACACACACACACACACACACACACATACACACACACCAGGGAAAGGCTGGCACAGGTTTGCTAGCTATGCCCTTTCTGCGTTATGTCTAGACAATAAGGTAGTTACCACTGCTGCCAGTCAACTCCTTATCAGCTACTTTAAGGCCCTTAACAAAGGGTGTCCAATATTACTGTATAATATTAATATTAACACAAACAATAATTTGACCAAGTGCAAGGCTATTAGGAGTGGCCTACGCAGTGTCACCACACAAATATGCAAGTACTCTCAAAACTTAAATGTCTCTACACAGATCAACCACTATGAAAGGTTTAAATATATTTAATTATAAATAATAAAAGAACAAGACAATAGTATATATTCACAGTGACATCAGAGTTCAAAATCACAGGAAATATTTAAAACAACATTGCAGGACAGTCTGAAATAAATAAAGAAAACTATCTAAACTAAGCTTCACTATATTCCTGACTGAATCTAAGAGAATTACTATAACCTAAGAAATTTAAAATTCACTAGGTGGACCACTCGAATAGTGGCCTTGCGTATACCCTAATCTCTTGCTTGCTAAGATATCCACATCAGTTGATCAACAAAATGTCAGTAAATCTGAAGCTTGGAACTATAGGTAGCCTAGATCATCCAAACCAGCAAGTTGAAAGAGGTACTGAGCAGCTAGTAACCAAAGAAAAAAATCATTAGTTAGTATAACAGGATTTCTTTCACTTTAGAAGCATTTAAGAATGAGGAGGAATTTTACCAGGGCTGGGATACTAACTAATGATTTTTTCTTTGGTTACTAGCTGCTTGGTACATCTTTCAATTTGCTGGTTTGGACAATATAGACTATGTATCATTCCAAGCTTCAGATTTACTGAGATAACCTACGACATTAGTAATAGAGCAAGGCAGATGTTGTGGTGAATGGTTCTTGTTGTTGTCATGTCCAAGACATAATGCAGAATACCCTGTCTCACTAAGAGACTTCTTAAATTAATATCTAAAATATTACTGCTGGGGGAGCCTGCAGAATGACATAATTTCTTGTCATCTGACTTTATTTCCCAGGCCAAACATCCATTGATGAAGCTGGCAGTATTTAGCATCGACCTGTAAAAATATACAGACAAGGGTTCTCCTTAGATCTCTGGCAGATGCTGAAAGTCATAAAACAATTGCATTCATTCATGCTTTCAAGACTAGTAATTAATTCACCCTAAACACAATACAGAAAGTTTCTTAGTACAGACATTGCATCTCTTGCTGTATTGAAAACTGAAAGATACCACCATTTATGGCCTAGCCATAAAGTAATTTAATTTCAGTCATTTTTATGAAGTTAACCTCCTGTATTCCAGTTTCCACTATTAAAATATATAAATTTAAACACTACAATAGTGCATGTACATTTCTGTTGTCTCCCAGTAGGGCACACTATGGATCCATTTTAAACACAAGCATTTTACAAATACCCTTTTCAACACACACACATCCGTACAAGCAGTTTGATATACACATAACATGCAGTTCTAATACATTTGTAACACAAGCATTTTATATAAATCATTTCGATATTCATCAATGACATATAATTATTTACAAAATTCCACCTAGCTGTACTGACAGTACCTCCTTTCATCACAGTAGGCATTGTTTTTCATTCAATAGCTGGCAATGCCTTCCACCTAGCTGTACTGGCAGTACCTCCTTTCATTACAGTAGACATTGTCTTTCATTCAGTAGCTGGCAATGTCTTATTCATACCTTCATACCAAACTACGAAGTAAAGAGTAAGGCATGTTTCTAGCATTGTGTTGTGCCAGAAAATGACATATCATAATGGAAATCATAGCCTGGCTGTAATCTTTCCAGGGGGGCAGCTATTTTTCCACACTGTTCTATATCAAATAAGTCCATTACCTAACATAACTTAGTACAATAAATATTGAAGTGTCAGAAAAAGTATTTCAGTGTTTAGCCAATGCCATATCCAGATTTTTCAAATAAATGGAATATTAATAATTCACAGTGCAACATCACCAGATGATTTACAACAGCTAAAAGATAAAAGTAGAAGATGTCTCATGAAAAAAATACAGAAAAAACAAAAATGAGACCTTCAACATATATTGTTATGGGAAAAGAGCAAAAAACATAATCCAGGGTAAAGTATCACCTCCTAAAAAGTAGTATATATGTCCAAGATGAAAGAGGTAGATACACCAAGACAATCGAAGCCAACCACAATTGTATATCACAGCAACACGAATTTATTGAATAAAGTAAGCGCTTTCACGTCTGCCAGGACGCTTCATCAGACTTAATAATTACAACCATTTTTTCATTCATTTAAATAGCCTACATCCTCCTATCACAAAACATACACCTGCACTCATCAATAATGCACAATTCTATTGGTGTATGTATAAAAAAAGCACACTTACATTAATATGTATGGAGATATGTAAGATACTATGTATATATAAAAAATATGTAGAGAATATATAAAACTGACATATGTAACAAATGTTATATATTTAAAAACATTAATGAATTATATACAAACATATGAAAAAGTACATATAAAAAAGATTTATATTAACTTGCATTAAAACTAATTAACATAAAACATGCTGACCATCATAAAAAATAAAAAAAATAAAAAATATATATATATTGTAAGCGAAGTATTGTGCATTATTGATGAGTGCAGATGTATGTTTTGTGATAGGAGGATGTAGGCTATTTAAATGAATGAAAAGATGGTTGTAATTATTAAGTCTGATGAAGCGTCCTGGCAGACGTGAAAGCGCTTACTTTATTCAATAAATTTGTGTTGCTGTGATATACAATTGTGGTTGGCTTCGATTGTCTTGGTGTATCTACCTCTTTCATCTTGGACATATATTGTTATGGAATGAGTTTTGAGCAAGTGATTATTTTTAAATACTTAGATGTCAACATAAACCAAGATGCTGATTGCAGCAAATAAAATTGGGGCCAAGTTAAATGTGACTAGATCAAACATCAGATATTTCCAGCAGATATTTGTGGAAAGATTACAGTATAAAGAAAGATACTAAGCTGAGACTGCTCAAAATATTAGTCTGGCCAATTACAATGTATGGGTGTGAGAGTTTACACTCAAGCAGGAAGACATCAGAAAGGTAGAAGACTTTGTGATGAATAGGTGCACAGAACATTGGTTGAATGAACTGATCCTTAGAGAACTTCAGAAAAAAAGATAATGGGACTGCTCAACAGAAACTATGATATTTTGATCATGTAATAATAGAAGGAAAATTTTCAGTGTTGATTTTATGACAGACTGATAAAAATAATCAAGAGAGTGAGAAAAATGAAGGTGTACAGACAACAGTAAAGAACAGATGGGATTGTCACTGGTGGTCTGCAGTGTAGCAATGTGAGATACAAAACATTGGAGGAAGGAAAAAGTCAAGTCAGTATCCAGAGTTTTTCATGGTACAGCATGCCAACTGCTTTCTCAGGTAACTTGTTCTACTTTCTTTTATCTTTCTATGAAAAAAGCACTTTTTTAATATTTTAGTTAAAATTTATACTTCAGATTTGATAAGTATGCCTCCTTCTTCCATCTACATTTTTCATTGTGAGCAGTATGCCATCACACTGGCTCTAAGTGTCCTGTAAACATATACTATGTGTGCCACTTCTTGCATACCTTCAAGAGACAATTGCTTTGTCTACTTTAACCTCACTAGCTGCCTCTTTTCTTCCATTGACTTTGTTTCTCTGGAAGTTTTCTAAGTATATTCTCAAACAGCTTTGATATAGCTATTCCTGCATGGGCACCCATAATGAGTGCAGTGCTTCAGCTGTGGCTATACTAAGGATCTCCACATGGGTAATATAGCCGTTCTTTTTCTGCTATCTATTCTCCTATCTGCTATCTATTCTCCTAAGGATGCAGCTCAGAATCCTGCTGGATTTTCCTGCACCCTTCGTAGTTTGAACCTGGTGGTTCATATTGGATAATATTACCACACCAAGGTGTTTTTCCTGGTTTGTGATTTTTGGTTCACTCCTCCAAGTTGATATTCCATTCTAGGAATTTTAATCACTCCTTCCAGCTGATATTGCATTCTGAAAAATATTAGAGCTATAGTTATGATGGCCTTTTGAAAGTTTTTCTCCACTGTCTTCCACTATCACTTCTACCTTACTGTTATCTCCATATACGTTGCTTCTCTTCTTGGTGCCCTTTGTGACATTTGTGACAAAGACATCAAACTACACTGGTCCCAGGACTAACCAAATTAGAAAACTAATATCTGACTGCTCTCTTCTCTTTCCTTTGAGGAGTCCTTGTAACTGCAATTTAGTGTCATGCTACCCTTCTATGCTCTAAGTTAACTGCCCTCCTAATTCAGGTCCTCTCAGTTTGTCTATCAGTCTCCAGTGATGGACTGAATTAGGACATTACTATAGCAAAGGTATACAATATCAGCTGGGTTGCTGTTATCAAGTTTCAAAGTAATCCAATCATAGAATGCAATACATTTAAATTACATTGTCTGTTTTCCACAAACCCATGTTGGTACTTGTCTATCCATTTGTAACTCTCCAGGAAGTCAGTTAGCCTTTTCCTCTGTATCATGTTAACTATTTTCCCTGTTTCTGAGGTCAGGCTTGTGCATCTAGAATCCTCTCAGTCACTTCTAGCTACCCTCATAAGGCATAGCATCACCATGGCCTCCATTTTGTCATCCACAAGCTCACAAGTGAGTTGGAGTTCCTTCAAAAGATCTGTATGTTCAACTACAAGATTTTTTATGACCATTGGCAGTATGTTATCAGGACCATCTGCCTTCTCTTCCTTTAACTCCTTGAGTTTGCATTCTGCAACTTTCCTTTGTGCCTACATGTCAGATGTTCTTTCACTTTCCTCCTTCCAAGTAGGCATTCTTCCATCATTCTCTTTTATGAAGACAGAAGTAAAGAATCCGTGGAGGACATCTATCTTCTACCCATCTTCACTGTATTTTTCTCTCCTTGACTAATATCTGTGGCATGATCCTTATTCTTTCCTCTATCTATCTACATAATTCTGTCTTCCCTTTCTTTATTAATGATGCTGGTTTTTTATTTATATTTGCCTTAGTAATTTTGTTACATTTCTATGTTTTAGTCCTTTTTCTAGCTTCTGAGTATTTCTGACTGTGTTGTTTAGTTCTTTTGACTAAGTTAAGAAATGTCCTTTCTTTTGCATTGACTGCCTCCTTAACCTTTCTGTTGTGCATCTTCCTTCTGCTTCCATTATTTGTTTTCCCTAGCTAATTCTATTCACAAAACATTCCCACACCTTAATATTATCTACTCTTTTGTTGTCCCACAATCTTGTTTTGTTTCCTTACTGCTCTTCTTAACTGTGGTGAACCAGAATGTTGCACCTGGAAATATGGGGAATAAAACAGCAAGAGTGTATGTGTGTGTGTGTGTGTGTGGGGGGGGGTAAACAATATGTGTGTGTGTGTGTGTGTGTGTGTGTGTGTGTGCGTGCGTGCGTGCGTGCGTGCGTGTGTGTGTGTGTGTGTGTGTGTGTGTGTGTGTGCTTGTCTGACAGAATGAACGGAGAGACAGAGATAGACAGACAGTCCATAGCATATGAACACTTTAATTCAGGCAGTTGGGGGCTGTACAGCTATAACATTACATTTTGTATAGTTGTATGTTGCTTTCGATGGAGCTGTAATACATTAACAGAGCTAGCCTTTGCCACCAACATATCAGTTAAATCTACTAGGACTAAGTAAATGGTTTACCACTAAAAAGTTCCTACCCCATGCAAAGAAAAAACAAAACCATGATTACTAGAACAAGCAGAATGCTTCTAAAATTATATAACTCCTTCCAAATCAAATATCTGTTTGTCAATCATATTGAAAGCACCTCCTCCTTTAGCTACATTAGCATTTAGTTAGATTAATCCCTTAACTTTCAGATGCACATTGAATAGAGCAGATTTAAAATCATTTGTCTCCTTTTGTGGATCCCAAACATTTCTTACAGTTGGAATATGGCTTACCAAAGCCTCAAATAAAATACCACTACATTGCAAACCATCTCCAACAAAATATACCTCTTCTTAACTTGGTTATGTAACATCAACAGAACGGTTTGGAGGGACAGGTATATTTCACAGAGGATACCACTGATGTGGTTAAATCCAGACTCTCATGAGGAAAGGCAGATAGATTGTAACTGGGAGGTGAGTTATGAACTCCATAGCCTAGACCAGTGAGACAGAAACCTAATCACTGAGATACCACACAATACTGCATCATAAACAAGTTTTACACCCTATATGTGATTTAATTCCCTGAAACGGGACAAAATATTTCTGGTGATGCTTCCACAGCACACTTTGTTTGGAAGGAGTTAGATCATTTTAGAAGCATTCTGCTTGTTCTAGTAATCATGGGATGCTGAAGACATGCTTTCACTGTCTGAATTCATCCAGTGGTGCCCTGTAGTATGACCCTGGCATGTGTGAAAAAATATTTTCATTATGTGCATTGTGACACAATATCATACTTAGGAGACAGTTACAACAGGATGGACAGTTGCAGGAGCAGCAGTCACTAGTAAACCAGGCAGTGGGGGCTAAGTCAGATGAGGAGTCAGTGAAGAAGCCAGCAGCAGAGGATGATCATGCCAAATGAAGGTGGTTTCAATATGCTGTGGCATTGGCAAAGAAGGAGAGGCTTGTATATAGCTTCAGAACATAATAGACCAGAATAAAGAAGAAATACTACAGTAACAGTGATGTGCACATAACCAACACTAAGCTGTGCTTACTCAAGCGTACGCTGGAAATGCCGTGCATCAGACATGGGCAACCCAAGTAACAATATGCAAATGGCAGGACACAGTTGTAATCATTTGCCCAAGTAGGGGAGGGAGCATTTGTGTGGACATCTTTTACAGGGAAATGTATCATTGCCAAAGACAATTAAAAGTAACAGAGATGTTGCACGTATGGGTTTTCAATATATGTGGGGGGCTTAATGTAAAAAGTTGTGTGAAGGGCCACTGTCACACACACACACACACACACACACACACACACACACACACACACACACACACACACACACACACACACACATACACACAGACTCTATTCCCTGACTTTCCAGTTTCCAGCTCTTCCTCGCTATTGTCATCAGAGGTTGCAGATGTTCTGACATCAGGCAGTAGAAGTTCCAAAGAACTGATGTGAGATAGAGCATCACTTGTCAATATACCAAAGTGCAAAAATTGTGTAAATATGAACCAGTACCAGAAGTATAACAAAAGTGACTTGTACAAATAATACCAATTTAAAACCAAACATTAAATTGCATAACTTGTGCAGATTGGTATGCAGGGGGAGGATCCATGATGTTCCTATATGCCAGAAAACAGGCAGATTTAGTAAACTGAACAGTGACTAAGGGCTCAAGAGGACTTGTATGCTCTTAGACGGAAAGAGGTCTGCATGCCTAGGGCAACTCCAGTAGATACTCTTTTTGGTAGCACAAATTCTGACCTAATATTCCACACCATACTGTGGGACCATATGGTGGTGGTGTCACTGCCTTGGACAAAACTTAGAACCTCCTCTATCTCTGTGCAAGATGACTCGATTGACAGCCCACCATCCCACAGCTTACCTTCCCATGCCAACTAGACAGGTCTTTGTTCGGTCTTTGTTCAGTGGCATGTGTAATGTCAGTGGCCCTGTGGCATACCATTTCATAAGTACAGTCCTGGCCACTAACTACATTAATATTCACTACCACATCTTTCCAGAGATGTTCCCAGTAGGTCCATTCAGCAGCATCCAGCCCAAAGAGCAGTCATTTCTCTAGAGTAGCACCTAAGTCCCTGCACTGGAACTTTAATGTCTGTGTACTATTTCAAGTGTTCATGAGTGGCCCTGAAAACTTCTTATACCACCTGTCTTCCTCCTGCACTTGTAGCATGTTGTGTCTGACAATATCTGTATCCAGTAAAACAACTTAAAAATCTGTACATATAAAAACAAAAGAAAAAGAGGTGTTCAACAGAGTTTCACCTATATATATATATATATATATATATATATATATATATATATATATATATATCTTTATATACTACCCACAATTATTAGGTAATGTCAGGCACATAACTTTACTGGGCAAATGTCCCCCATAGTAAAATGCTTGTAACACTGTAACTCACTAATGTGACATGACTGTTTATTGTCAGGGTAAAAAAAGGTTTTTGGTTCATGAGACATATGTGTAACCTATACAACAGGCACATATTTTTATTAAAACTGACAGCACTAAGCCAGTCAGAATGTGTTGAATTTCACCTTGAGTATGTGCTGATAGGTGCATTTCCCATTATGTTTAACAATCCTTCAGACCAACAATGTCCTCACCCTTGCAGTAGCTTTCTGAATGTATCTTCCAATAACCCTTAAAAGTATTGGTCAAGCTATTTCATTATGTAGTTAAATAAAAAAGTTGTTAATAGCAGCTATACTCAACAAAATGAATTTGCAAAATGTAGCACTTACCTTGTACTAGCTGAAATTTAGTTTACCATAGCAATTAGCCTGAGATTCACCTGTTGCAGGTTTCTAGGTGGTTGCTCGCACTTGTTGTGATGATGTGAGGTATTGCCAGCTATGCCAGGAGAAGTAGGGAAGTGGATGTGTAACATATGCCAGCAAAGGTAGCTTTAATTTAGTAAAGAAGTATATGTTATTTGAATATCAAACTCATTTGTACAGATGCTTGTATTGAAAATGTATTTGTAACATTGCTTGTATTAAAAATGTATCAACAGTGTGTCCTGCTGGACAGAGGAAGAAATGTACATGTATTATTGTAACTTTTAAAATGTATAATTTGTAACAGTGGATAATGGAAGAGAAGAAGTTAATCTCAATCCACCTGACTGAAAAATAGTAAGAAATTAAATTACTTAATTTAGGCCATAAACATTGTACTTACAGTTCTCAATGCAGCTACAGGTGAAAAGTCTGTACTAGGAAGTTTCTTGTATTGTCATTGGGGTAAACTAATTGCTACTCTGGAAGGGTGGAGGTTTGAAATTGTTTTATGACTTCCATGAGCTGCAGCAGATCTTAACAAGGCTTTGTGTGTGTATTATACACACATATGTGATAAATCCTAACAGCTTCTAGCCAAGGGGGGAAGCATGGGAACCAGAAGTCAGATGACCAGATGTATGTGATGTCTTTCTGTAATCCATCACTAAAAATAATGTTTAATACTAGATGAGACTGAAGTCTCAGAGCACTCTGTTTTTGAAACTTGACAAAGAAGGACCCCTTACCTACTCCATCTTGCTTTTCTCTAATAAGTGATCAGGGAATAGTAATTCTTTAGATCAGTCAAGAAAATATAGTGAGATTAGTTAAGCACTGTTTTTCTGTATTTGTGTGAATCTATTCATCTGTGTTATTTTAATATTTCCTGTGATGAAACTCTGGGGTTTATTGTAAATATGTATTCCGCATTTTCATGTTCTTTTATTATTTATTATTAAATATATTTAAACTTTTCATTGTGACTAGTCCTTTAGAGAATATTTTAACCTTTGAGAGTACTGATATCTATTTGGTGATTCTGTGGCCACTCCTGAAAGCCTTACTGCATTCAAACACTATAATTTGTATTAATATTAATTTCACTCAATATAATTGGGTACCCTTGAAAGAGGCTTAGAGTAGCTGGATTTGGAGTGTTTGGTGGCAGTGCAACTACCTTATAGTCTGAGCAGAAGGGGGCATAGCTAGTAAACTTGTGCCAGCCTTTCCCATGTGTGTGTGTGTGTGTGTGTGTGTGTGTGTGTGTGTGTGTGTGTATATACAAATAAAATCTCCAAGAGTCTGTGTGTGTGTGTGTGTGTGTGTGTGTGTGTGTGTGTGTGTGTGTGTGTGTGTGTGTGTGTGTGTGTGTGTGTGTGTGTGTGTGTGTCAGCTGATTGGAGCAGGGACACAAAGCACTGGTTTCACAGAGAGGTTGCTGGTGAACTTGGCTTGGACACTTGGCTAACTACTCATCTCTACAGCTGTGCCAGTGGGGAGTCTCATTGCAGCCCTGGAGAGAGAGAGAAATCCAGACCCTGGAATAAGTGTGTTTCCTGTGTACTCTTAAGGGAAATTGTGCTTGATGCAGACAGCTGCAACTGGAAATACTATGTGTATCTATTTTTGTTCCAAGTGAACATCCCTCCCCAGTGTCAGTGGTGAGGAATCTGGCTCCTTGATTACTGGCCCAGAGAGAGGACATAAAACTTGTGTTGCACAATTCAGCTTTCTGTGTGCAGTGATTATGCAGATTAGGGCTCAACCCTTATTGTTTCTGAATTGCGCAGTTGACATGTTGAGATAACTTGCTAAATCCTGAGCTTAACTACTCAGTGCTGTGCACAGGCACGGGTACTTACAGGCAGAACAGTGCAGATGCAAACCACACCATGCCTCTTGGGAGAGATTTGTAATTCTACATATAACCTTATAGAAATGGAGTCACTGAACTACCTGCTTCTGTAACATCATATATTAGGATACAGGACTGCCATATTTCACAACTTAAAGTGCTATTGTGAGCCATTGCAAAACAGTATGTTGTTAGCCTGGCCTGCCTCGTTTACCTCAGGCATCCCATTACCATGTGTTGGACAAGAAAATTCAGCTAAGTTGCCCATATAGTTCAACATATTAAGGCTTTCCCTTTTAAAACGCCTATTATCATGGCTAAAGGTTTCAGACTGCCTCTCAGTTTTGTATTCTAACAACCTTGGTAAGTTGAAAATTATGTGTGTCATTCCTTAGAGTATAGTATCTGTGAAGGAATGTATGTCTGTGTAGCATTTCTTATTTTTATATGTACATTTCTTATAGACATCCCATTACTGAATGTTTGTTTGTCCAAATAGTTCAACACATTAAGACTTTGCTCTTTCCTGATTGTATATAATGATGACTGTCGGTAACAGCTCCCCTCTCAGGTGTGTATACAAACAGCCTCAGTGAGTAGAGAACTATGTTTGTTGGTCCATTAAGTACAAGATTTTTAATATTATCATAATCAGCCTCCCCATCCATGGGAAGCAGAGTTCCTCCCCAACCCAATTCAAGTGCAGTCTTGACAATTAGATAGGGAACAGAAATTCATTCCTGGTTGGGCACCAATGTCTGTAATGGACACAGACAACCTGTAAATGGTTCATCTCCCAGGCCCATGCATGTATAGGTTTCATCTCCCAAGACCCTGCTTGCACTTTTCAAGGGTATCAGAACTTGTCAGAGATTTGGGATGCATGGCTTGGCTTAAACACGCCCATGTGGTCATTAGCCTAGTAAATACCTGTTAACCTAAAAATATATATCACCTTCATTTTTTCATTTTATCTGTACTTCTTTCTCTCCACCAATGTCACTATAGTTTCTATTACATGTATTTATTTGCATTATTTTCTCTTCATTTGTTTTACTATTATATGCAGTAGCATCTAGACCTGTACCCATCCCTTAGACAGGCCTGTTGGCTCCTCTCAGGTAGCAACAGAAGCAGCACCAACCACAACACTGGAAACTCACACAACATTTTGGACCAAGCCTACCACAGTCACCTCCTCACCTCCTGTCCTGCCTGCATCCCCCCAGTACAGGTAGTCCCATACCAGATGCTGGTACTGTTGCACCTACCAGCAGCAGTAACAGTGGAAGTGACAGCTTTGTTACCCATTGGCAGCTGGCAGACATAGTGAAGGAGATCAATGACAGGAGGTTAGATGCCCACATTAGCTACATGTAGAACTTCCTCCAGTACCTCATTGTATCATGTTCCTGCCCCACACTGGTTCCACCACTTGAGTCAGGGCATATTGGTTAGGGAATACAGAGTGGTGAGGGGAAGCAAAGTGGTGAGAAAGCTCCCATTGGGTTCAGCAGCTGCATAACCCCTTTCTCTTCCCTAAACTGGTGTTCTCCTTCATATTGTGTCTATGTCCACACCTCATTGTTGCCCATTCACCCTCACCACTGTCTTTGCTTTGTTTGTCTGAAGTCTTCATTGTATCAGCACCTCCCCTGTCAGTCTTGTCTGTCTTCTATGTTTGTTTGTGCTCCCCTGCTACCTGACCTAACCATCTTCCTTCCCTTACTTCCTTCCCCAGCTTACCTTCTCTTTATATATATATATATATATATATATATATATATATATATATATATACGAAATGGGAACCTGACCCCCCCAAAAAGAATTTTAGCCTACCCTACCCACCTCCATCCTTCTCATTCCTTAGGTTTTTCACCTCATGTTTTGCCTTCCACTTGCTTCTCCTTTTGATCTCTTTCCTATATTTCCATTTCCACCATTTAATCTGGTAAAAAATAGATTAAAAGACCTGAATCATGACCCGCTAAGGCTTCCAAACCGCTACTCCTTCTTGCCATTACTCTGTGCACAGGATCGCAAGGAACATCATCAAGGCAAGTGCAGAATGGATGGACACTGGCACTCCCAATCTTATCCTGAAGCCATAGTACTATAGTACCATGTACACAGACCCTGCTGCAGCCACAAGTGGCATATTTAATAAGCCTACCTACTGACATTATTATTAAATGTTAATGAGCATCAGTGCTTGTCGCATTCAGACAGTAAACAGAGGAGCCTGGCTGTGACCACTCCCACACTCTTTATGCACCCCAGGGAATGTTCATGCTATTAAATAATTTTCTTATTTTTTCAGTCTGTGTACATTTGAAATGAGTACTGTTAGTAAATGTGAACAGTAAATATCAATTTTTCATATGCTAAAATATAAATATGAAATTGAGTGCATTTTTTGTGTATCTAGTGAGTTTAAAATACCAGGAATGTTTTTTTTTACTGGATATCATTGTTGAAGTGTTTCTATGTAGTACTGGTGGACATTTTATAAAATCAGGAAGAAAGTAAGACAGATTTATAGCCTACAAGAAGGAGAACCATTCAATTAGGTCTAATTAGATTGTTCCATTTGCTCTTTGCATTTTCTTTTTCTTTTTTTTTTCTTTTCAAAAACAGTTTTATTTTGTTTTGATTATAAACATACACAAATGTACATATAACAAATACAATAAAACAATAATAAAACTATTTACAATATTTACAATCATCCATGATAAAGAATAATTTTATCCGTGAGAAGTTATCAGTATTTGTTCAAGAGGTTTTCCAATTTTTGCCATGCTATTTTTTATGAGTGATGTTATGAGTTTTATAACAAATGGTTTGCAGTTCTTTTTTTACAAACAACTTTTGCTAAATTAATAAATTCTTTAAACATCAAATCTTGTTTACTTTTTCAGTTCAAAGTAATATCTTTTCTGGCCATTGCAAGAATTGACCAAAGTAACTGAATCTGAGGTTTAGGTATTACATTAGGTCAGGGGCGGCTCTATTGGACTGCCAGACTGCAGCCCTCCTACCTAGAAAAAAGAAAAAAAAAAAAATCTATGAAACAAAAAAATCACGAGTCCCGACTCCTCTGCACATGTGCAGAGGCATTGGGGAACTCAGACTGCCTTTATCAGCAGTCTGGATGCAGAGAAAGAGGTACCCAGCAATCTGTGCTGTGAGATACCCAGGAATCTGTGTGATGACGGCCACACAGAACAGAGGAGCTCTGGACTGCTTCCCCTGCAGGCAGGGCCAATGAGGGGTGAGCTGAAAGCTCTTACGGGGGTCATGAATTATACTGCTGGACAAATGGTCGCTGGCTGGATGGGCTTCGTGCGCATGGATTATATTCGTGAAATGAGTAGGTGAGGCTTCAGACATGTTCTGTTCACGAAACAGGGGTGAGGTGTGTGTAAAATGCCCCAGTTGCTATACACTGGTGGCTAGAGAGAACAAATGGCGGTGGGTAGAGATACTCAGGATTGAACTCTGTACCTTGGATGCAGGTGGCAAGGACCTGAATTCCCTATCCACCACCATTTCTAAAAAAGTTTGCAGATTTTTGCCTCATATTTGTTCTGTTCCTCATAAAATCTGTGGTTTCTGTATCTACATTTTTCCTTGGCTTGCGAAGTCTGTAGTGCAGTGGTGCACTGGTAGCATTGCTGCCTAACAGCTACAGGTTCTCTGGTCTGATTCTTGGCTGGGGTGCCTTCTGTGTGGAGTCTGCATGTCCTCCCATCTTGCAAAGATGTGTCTGCAGTTTCTCCCTGCTCTGCTGAAAATTTTCTTTTGTTCCAAGTCAGACTAGTATCCTGGTTAAATGTTTAAAAATAACAGGCATTTGAATTTCAGACTTCATATTCTTCAGAAAGTACATGGTAACACAAAACTGTTTATTCTAGCTGATGTCTAAGTTTATAACATGGATATTTGAAATTTGTCCCTATTTTTGGGACTGTATTCCCCCATTATTGGCTTTGTCCAGGTATTTTGTGCTAAGGTTGAGAGCTATCTATGGTGAGAACTGAATTCATTGAATGTTTGGGGGCTGTATTCCCCCCATTACTAGCTTTGTCCATGTGTTTTTTGCTAAGAGGTTGAGAGCTATGGTGAGAACTGAATATGTTTGGAGGCTGTATTCCCCCATTATTGGCTTTGTTCAGGTGTTTTGTGTTAAGAGGTTGACAGCTATGGTGAGAACTGTATTCACTAAATGGTAGCCATTTAAGTTTGTCTTCCTCTCTTTCACAAAACAGCTGATTTGGCATAGTGATATGTTTCTCTGACTGTTTTGCACAGGGTCCCCTGGATTAAAGACGTGGCAGTGAAATGTATGGTGGTAACACAGCATTTTATTCTAGCAACTTTCCAACATTGTACAAGCAATGTTTAAAATGTGTCCCTGGTTTTTGGGCTTTTGCCCCCCCCCCCCCAATACATTTCGGCTTTTTCCAGATTTCTTGTGCTGCAAAATTCAGAGATACAACTGTGTGTCAAGTAGATTTTACAAGAGGCTGAGAGCTGCAGGGGAACAAAGCTTTAGTGCTGCTTATTCTGAGTCTGCTTGCATTGTTAATAGCACAACAGGTAGTGTACTTGCTTTTGATGCAGAAGGTTGTGGGTTCTACTCCCACAGTAGATAGATGCATTGCTGATACTGTACTGTGTTGTAAAGTGGATGGATGATGCAGTCCTTTTTGGCAAAGATACCTAGAGTAGTAACTATGAACCTGTTATCAGTTTGCCATACAGTCTCTATTGCGATATTACTAGCTTATCATTTTTTTAATGCATGCAACATAGGCAATTTATTCCTCAAGGGCAACAGGCACTTTATTTGTAGATGAATAAACAATGACATATAAAGTTGTTTGCTAGCAACAACCTCTTCATTGTTACAGATTTCTTTAATGTGGAATTATTTAGATGACTTTTATACTTTAGACATTGTGCATATTTACTGATACTGGTGGAGTGTAGAAGGTTGAGTAGACTTTTATGATGGAAATCTTCTGAATTGGGTAGTTTTGTCATTGGTGCATGCATTTTGTTTCATTGTTTACTAATGTTCAAAACAATAAATTTAAAATGCCCTCTAACAACTGTACTGTATTGTACAAGGAATACAATTTAATACAATTGGGAAGGTGTATCAAAGAGCATGTGTATGTTTTGTGTTCAAGGGGCCTATGATTTGAAAACATTGCCCAAAAGGGGCCTATGATTTGAAAACAGCCCAGAGTTAATCTTTATCTGCCACTGGCAAAATGTATTTTCTTTGAATGTGGGTTTCAATGCTGTTTCAATGCATGTGAGTTTCAAGGGCAGATAAGTTTTAATGCTGTCTGTTTTCATTGTGAGACTGCATTGCTTTGTTTAGCAGATATCTATTGGGGTTTGTGCTGTAAAAATGCAAAATAAAACTTTCAAATGAAATCCAAATCATCGCAGAAGTAAAGCAGTATGCACATTACAGTGTTTATCGTAAATGGGTCAAAATAACCAAGAAATGGGACACTGGAATGGTTGGAGGGGGGAGGCTCCAATCGACCATGATTTTGAGAGGGAAAGGGCAGCAAACTCAGACAGCCCTGGTTGAACTATACCTCTCAGCTGTCCATATATTTGCAGAATGAATAGATGTTTGCTTCTTATTTTTGGTTTGTTCCTCATAAAATGTGTGGTTTTCTGGCAAATCATTTAGGAATGAAGTCACTAAATGACAGACATTGAGTTTTACGTCATAACCTTCAGAAAAATGCATGCTAAAGCAAGACCTGTTATTCTATCAACTGTCTTAAGTTTATACAAGAGCAATTTTTAATAGTGTTTGTATGTTCCCCCAATATATTTGGCCTTGTCCAGATTTCCTGCATTAACAGGTTGAGAGGTTAAGTGCAAATAAAACAGCTTTATAGAATTAGGCATATCCAAACCTCTCAACTGTCCCCAATTTTGGCTCAAAATGTTGCTCTTCCCCTAATAATCCCTCTGCAAAATGGCAATTTTGGAAGAAAACATGGAGGGTTTACAATTAATAAATAACTGTAATAATCAGTTATAGATTACTTTTATTTCAGAAATGCATGTAGATTCTTTTATTTTGTCAGCTGTTTAAGTTAGTAGTACTAATATTAAAAGTGTCCCTTCTTTGACAGGTTCCCAGCTGTATTGTGTGGCTATTTTATATTTTTGCATCACATTGTTGGTCCATTTTTCATAAAATTGTGTTTTTTTGGCAAATTAGTGGCAAATCATTAAAGACTGAAGTTAGAAAATAATGAAAAACATTTCAGTTTCAGATTTCATACCCTTCAGAAAATTTATACTAATGCAAGACCAACTATTCTATTATCTTTCTAAATTTATAAGAGCAATATTTAAAAATTGTCCTTATTTTTGGGCCTTTGTCCCACTTCTATGTATGGCTTTGTCCAGATTTCTTGCTCTGAGGTTGAGAGGTATGACAAATGTGTCAGGGCCATCGCAGTCAGCCAGAGACATTTCAAATTGTGAGAAACTTGTTGCACCCCACTCCCCCATGTAGTGACTCTGGATGTGTCCAAGCAAGGCAAGGAGCAGTTATGCAGTGTAAATGTGCAGACTATTCCCCCCCATACAAGGTAAACACAAGTACTACAGTGGTTTTTCATCTGTCATTGATTTTGCAGAATGTTCTGGTTTCTGTCATTTTTATAATGTTGATATATGCTTATTATTATTCAGAAAGTGCCTTTTGCTCTGTGTTCAAGTAGCAGTGCTTTAATGACCATCAGGTAAGCTTGTCTGATATTGTAAGATGCAAGTAAGTTTTAATAAGCAGTATTGCCAACATTGAAAGCCTTTCTGTTGTTGCCATGCAGAGAATACTTACATAACTAGATAATGTATAAGCCTTGGGTATTGAAATGCATATGACAGTATTTGTAATAAAGGCCAGGATTAGATTATGTTAATTTCATTACAGGCTTTACCTGCAAACCAAACAGAATGCCAATCTATCATGTGTGGTCCATATCCTGTGCAGTAATCCTTTAAGCAATATATGTTGAGCTTGTTTCTTGTTTGCTTTTCATTTTTTACTTTGATCATGTTTTCCCCATGAAACAAGTAGATAGTTGTCAGGCAGCAGGTCTTTTTTGGATAAGAAACATTTTTACAAGTGAGGGTATCACAGAGATTGCTACTTTCAGCATGTTACTTGGTACTTTAATAAAGCTGAATATAAATTATAATTATAACTGGAGTGCAAGGAGAAGTGATTTAAGTGCTGTTTGTTTTTCTTATACGTGATTTTGACTGGCATTCCAGTAATGTATTTAAAAAGTAATTTATTTCATGCCTCACATCCTTTTTATTTCCATCTAGATATTAAGTAAGCTGTCATGCAGCCAATGGATTGAAATATTTTTTTTTCTTCTACACTTCATTTTGTCTTGATTGGACTCCCATAATGATGGTTTGGCACCCAGGGCAGTGTATTTAATTAAAGTATTTGTGGTTTTGAGCATAGCTCCTCCCCTTTCTACTTGGCCATGCCCATTCCCATTGACCCCACCCATTCAGCTGTCTCCTGCAGCCCCCCTTTGATTTGAAGTCACCAGCTGCCACTGCATTAGGTATAGGAACATTGAATAGGATTAGTGAGTTAGAAATATGACAGTTACCAGACCATAAAGCCTTTACAAAATATTTGAAGTCCTAAAGTCTTTCCAGTATTGATTAACATTTCTACATTCAATGAACATGTGAACCCAGTTGGCCTCTAGTAATTCATCACATTTCCAATATTTACTTTTACTGTTTTTGAGTATGATTTATTTTATGTGAAGTATAGAAACTCCTATTCATAAATTTCCATGTATACAATCTCCAATATAATGAAGAAGAGGTACCATACGTTGATTTCAATAATAGTTTTTTGGATTCATCAGATATTTGTTCTCCATTAATCTTTACATAGTAATTCCAAAAATCTGAGTCAAACTTTAAAGTGTCTTCTCTTAGTATCTTATAGATAGGTGAAATACTTAATTTTTAATCATCGGTCTTTTCAAGACACCTAATAAAAAGCTGGATCAAACTAAGTATAGATTCAGTCTCTAGTTTGATTGATACTCTCATTTTGTTTTCTATAAACTGCTGTAATGAGTGTATAAGCAACCAACTGTCTTGACTATTATCAAAAGTACATAGAAGAGAGTTTAGTGGTGTAATACTCTTATTTTGAATAAACGGATACCAGAATATCAAGTTATGTTCCTTTAATTTTTGGATCACATTGATGTTGAAAGAATCTAGGCAATCAGGGGAGTATGCTATAGGGAATATTAGAAATAGGAATTATTTAATGTAATAATCAATTAGATTTTTAAAGTTACTAAATATTTGATTAATGTCATAAGAAAAATGATCAAACTTCTTATTAAATAAACAAAATTCATGTAAAAGCCAATGAACTCTACTTATTCCTTATTGTTCCTTAAATTGATTTTCTATAGTTCTGCGATCAGTTATATGAATCTCATGTATTATTTTCCAGCCAGATATATAGGTAGGTGAGATCCAATGTAATATTACATTAATTATAACTGATTTGGAATAAAGATCGAAGCTAGGGAATGCTATCCCATTACTATTCCAAGCTCTAATGTGCCATTTATATGCAATCCTAGATTTTAAGGGAAAATTTTAAGTAGCATGGAATCTAATTTTTTAAATACATTTTTGAAAGGGAGTAGTATCAATGACTGTATATAAAACAAAATTTTAGGTAAAATGATCATTTTAATTAAATAGAGCCTATCCTCCATTGTGAAGAACATTTTATTCCATATTTTGATTAATTCACTAATGACGGTTATTAAATTATTGTAGTTTAGTTTAATAGACTCTTTCCATGTACTGTTTATACTGACACCCAAATATTCTAATAAATCATTCTCCCAATTATACAGGTTATTCTCGCTTAGGTTTTTGTTGATCTTTTTGTTAATTAGTAATATTTTAGATTTATTATGATTAAATTTAAGCCCTGAAATTCTTTCAAACTTGCTTAAGGTATTTATAACCTCATGCAAAGAACCATCAATACCACCCAACATTAACAGCATATCATCAGCAACTAATTGTATCTTAGGACAATAGTCCTTATTAACTTGAAAGCCTTTTATATTTTGCTTGTTTCTGATATATGTAGCAAAAGGTTACATTGAAAGAGCAAACGATAATGGTGACAAAGGACAACCTTGTCTAGTTCCCTTGAGGATTTCTAGTGGTGAGAATAGACATGATCCGATTTTCACATAAGCTTGTTACTCACTATAAACTTTCATTAATAGATTGACAAAATCTGAGGAGAATTCAAAACCAATCAGAATTATTTGTAGATAAGACCTTTTCAACGTCTAGGCTGATAATAGTTAGTTTTTTTTTTTTTTTTTTTTTTTGTATTTGCATGCTATGTCTATTAATGATAGTAATTTAATAACATTATCTTGCACTTTTCTATGAAGAATGAACCCTGTCTTATCATTATGTGTTAGATTAGGTAATATTTTCTTTATCCTTTTAGCTAATATTGTCAAGAAAATTTTATAATCAGTGTTTAGTAATGAAATTGGCCTATATGAATCACAAGATATGGGGTCCTTACCTTGTTTTAAAATGAGGGAAATAAGTGAATATTTCCATGATGGGGATGTTATACATTTTTGCTTAACCATAGTAAAGGTACTCATCATTTTCTTTAGTATATATTCAGGAAAAATATTATATAGTTCAGGAATTATTTCACCCAGTCCAGGAGCTTTATTATCTTTTAAATTTTTTATTTGCTCTTTCACTTCTGTTAGTGTTATTTTTTTATTTAATATGTTATGTTGATGCATTGACACCTTAGTAGTTATATTTTCTTGAATAAAAGTATTTCTTAAATTATATGTCTCCAAAAGTGGTGTGTTATTATTTATATCTTTATAGTAGTTTTTGAACCCTTTTAATATACCCATTACGTTAGATGTACTCTTAACTGAAAAATCACTTTTATATTTAATCTCATTAATAAGATTTTGATTGTTTTTTTTTTATCTTACCACTATTTTATGTAGATATTTAGGATTTACAGCATAAGATTGTAGTATATTGGAGTTATTAATGAGACAACAAATTTCTTAAAATTTACATCCAATGTTAGTAATACACACATGAATTACTTGGATGTGTTATACAAAAAAAAAAACATATCATTCTTTATTCTCTCTATTCTGTATATAGAAACCAACCTTCTAACACGTTTCGCTATAGCAGTGCCCATCCATCACAGAAAAAAAAAAAAAGGGTTTGTTAAGGCAGGCATCAAGGGCCTCAAGGTAATAATATAAAATTCTTTAAATTCTTTGCAATTGGCCAGGAAACTTAACTGAACTCTTCTTACCACAGACACTAATAGACAAAAGAGAAAATTTAAAGAGAAGTATTAGAAGAAGAACAATAAATTACAGCCCACTAGTAGGCACAGTCTTGGAACCTTTGAACCCTGTCTTTTTACTTTAGAAGTTTTAGTTGATTCCTTAATTTCCAGTTTTACTTTTTGTTATGAAAATGAAAACTAAAGAAAATGAAAATAAAAAAAAAAAAAAAATCTGGCCCATTTTGACTACTAATGAAGAAAAAACAGATAAGACCATGTAGACCAGAAGGCGTAAATGTAAGGAATGCTAACCCAAAAAACTGCTTGAAAAAAATCCCCAAATAAAAACAATGATCAAATTTGGAACATATAAATGTAATAGCTGTATTTATTGTTGTCATATTGTAATAAAATTTAAGGTATATTATAAAACATTAAAAAAATTAATTTAATATTTTAATAAACTTACAAAATTAACTGAAAATATATAAAATTATATATTTTTATATAGGTAAATCTATATATACATTTTATTGTCATAAATCTGAAAAGAAAGAAGATATAAGAATCTATGAGAACATGTATGATATCAAGAAATGAAAAGATGTATGATGCAAAGAAAACATGAGCCTATGTATGCAACAAGCTGCTAGGAGAAATGGTTATAGAACAAGTGCCCCTAAAAATTAGGGGGACTAGAATTAAAGGCCCCATTGAATTCAATGAGACCATAGAGGAACTATATTATTCTCACTCCATAATACCCTCAAAAATTAAACCATAAGTATTACAAGTCTTCTCAATTTAAGTATCTTTATTATTATAATTTATTTAATTATGATCTTTTTGTATGAACATTATCTTCTTTTATATTAACAAATATTGGTTAGTTATTTTATTTATCAACATATCATTTTTTTCAATAAATTGGAAGAATTTACAATATTTATTCCATTAAAAAAACGATAATTCAAATTCATAAAATTAAAAAATAAAATGATAATATAATATAATAACATAATTAAATAAGATTAAAAAAAATATTTAATACAGATTATTAAAATATTTAAATATTTATTTTATGTTATTTATTTAAATTAATTTATATATTTAAAATTTACATATTTAAATATTATATTATATTTATTTATATATAATTTATTTATTTTATAATGTATATTAACAATATATTTAACTAATAACAATGTATTTTATTTATTAATATATTAAAGGATATAATAAGTATTGTTATTGAAAATTATATATTAATGTAATTTTACAGTAAATAAAAAAAGAATAATATTTATTAATATTTTAATACAAATTTTACAATATATATATATTTTTTTTAATATTAAATATTACAATCATAATATATAATAATTTTTAAATATTAGGTGGTCAGAATAAATATTACACACTGTGAACCATTTAAAAATCAAAAGGACAATTACAATTTGGATTACAAAGCTAATAAAAAAAAAAAAGAATTAAAATTTGAACAACGGAAAACAATGATATGTTAGATTGAAGATAAATTTAAATTTAAACATACAATTTACATTTAAGCATTTGTATAAAGAAAGCAAAAAAAAAAACATATGATTTAAATTTAAATCATATGCTTATATCACACATCTAAAAAAAGCATATTCCAATAAAAATATTTTGTGCTTTTTAATATGTACTAAGAGATTATTTAATTAATTTGAATCAATGCATTTTAACACTGGAAAAGATATAACATTGAACACACTTTCTTATTAATGATTTACATTTAATAATTTATGCAGAGAATGAATTAAGAAGGAAACTCTTTTATATTTTTATAAAGAATTTTTTTGTTGAAATAGTTATAATGTGGTTTAACTGTTGAATGCATTATGGCCATATATAACAATGACATAAAGTTGTTTACAGTAACAATCAGTTTTGTTCACAAATTTAATATGGATATTGGGCTTAGTAATGTCATGGTTAAAAAAAATGAAATATAAGGGTAATTACTTCAGCACTTATATGAACAAGTGGTAATTATAACAATCATTTTAATAACAACCGCTTCCATAAAAAAAAAACATTACGTCAGCGTTTTTAAAGATATTTAATTCACAATGAACACGCTATATTTTATATTTTTATCACACACTATATAGTTGTATTAAAATTTTTTTTAAAACATCCAGTTGCACACCATTTTCATTGGAAAGATAATTTATGGCTACTACTATTTTGTATTTTTAAAGAAATAAATATATAGCTAATTATAACGCAAAAGTAAACATATAAGAAATAGCTAGCTTGGAACAAACTAGCATAAAATAAAAAAAGTTAGGTAAAACCGATTTAATTAATTTTAATAATAATAATAAGTATAAAGTAGTTGATTTAAATAAAAAAAAATGTTAATAATATGCTGTGCTTAATTACTTGTTTAATTGAGATTGTTAAACAATTGTATAATTGTAAGGATGAATTACATAAAGTTGGATAACAGCAAATTGGTTACAAATGTTGTATTTTAGCTTTACATATTATGTTAAAAAAAGCGCAGTTTTTTGAGAAGCTTTAAATGTTGGTTACTTCTAGGCTGGCTTATGAAGAAAGTGTATGGCTACTTTATTTTATCATTTACTAAAGTTACTAAGACTTTCTTTTTAACTTTTCTCTTTTGTTTTAAGTATTTTTTGTCATATTGGCTACTTTTTACTAAAAGAAGAAGCTTTAATTACAGCTGTTTTTTTGGGACATTGTTAGATGTTTTGTGTTGTTACGGACTCTTTGGCTAACCCACACTATAGTTGTTAAAGTTTAGCTTTGGGAGCGGTTGTAAAAGGCTAATCAGGCATTCAGAATCTACAGAAACCCATTTGAGGAATTTGCTGAGAACTTACTATAATTGACAGATTAAGCCAGAACCATGCAACGGTCTCTAAAAGCAAACAATTGCAAACCAGAAACAGAATTTGAAACAACTTCGAAGAAACACACCAGTTTTGTCTTCCAGTAAATGAGCAAACAACAACTTTTTACTTTTCAAAAGGATTCAACAAACACCCAACATTGTCCAGTTTTGTACACAACAGAACACAACCTGAAAACTTAACACTTCTTTACATCAGTCAAACTGTACAACATACTCCAGCAATTACAAGTGTGCAACACTGTTCAGACTAATGACAATAATCTGTAAACTATCAGACTTAAGGGCTGGCACTACTAAACTGTTTACTTGTTAAAGCAACAAACAATAAAATTGACATAAAGAAATTTTCAGATTTTTAAAATAATGGAATGCAAAAAAAGCACTTATGGTGAAAAGAGACAACTGAACTTAATAATCATAAAATTGAACCTAAATATTCTGAATGACTACTAGGGCTAGGACTTTAAATTTTGCAGAAGATGCGAATATATTGAATGATTCCTTTATGATAAACAATTCTGAAACTTAAATGAAAAAGACTATAATAATGTTTTCTTGATAGTGAAGGACTATTGATGATTGAAATGTTGAATAAGAGAAATGTAAAAATTATGTAGAAATCAATGAAAGATTGGTAAAAAATTTTAATAAGAATCAAAAATATAATATAAAAATGTTATTGGTTATTGGAATAAGATTCTTGAAGAAAAAGAGAACACAAATAAAAAAAATACAAAACTTCAAAACCAAAATGAAAGAAACAAAACAAATATGACTGAAGAATATGACAAAAAGGATATTGACAATCAACCTAGAACAAAAAAAATAAATCCATAGGAAAATATATATCAAAAAAGAACAATATGCATGACACAGGCAAAGAACAGAACACACAACAGAGAGGGAAACAGCCAAATAACAAATTTGAAAGAAAATTCTTAATGAAACAGGTAAATTTTAAACAACAGAACAAGACAAAGGAAATAAAATAGGGCGGTTAACAGGAATTAAACTATCAAGAAATTCAGATTATTCAACTAAAAATTTTGAAGGTTTAACTATAGGTTTGGAAGAATTATTATATAATAGATAACTAATTTTCTAATTTTATTATAAGAATCATCCAATTTTTCAAGACCTTTGAATTTAAATAAGTTTATCTAAAAAAATTAATTATTCCATACTACTAAACCCAATTTTTCTTCACAAAACTATTATTTGAAGTAAAGTTGAATCTTTGAAGTACTAATTACAAGACCATTAGAAGATCAAGAAGAATCAATGGGAATCTTCATCAGAATAAATCATTTCTGTACTAGAATATTCAACAAAATTTAAAAAAGCAGATAATGGTAAAAAGAGAATCGGATTAACAAGTTAAACAAATCTTATAAAAACAGATTAACACATAGTAATTCACAATTGTCTTCAGGACAGTACCCATGACAGGGACCATAACATTAATGAGCTGAACAAACCTCATAATAGACAAGTACATTTACTATATGCTTCAGGAACAAGAAAATTACAACTATTTACCTAAGGAAAAAGATTTTAACAAACAGTACTCTTACACCAGTACCAAAATTGATTGACATTATCACTATCACAGAACCAACCAAGTTCTTACAAACTGTCTACTTAACAGGCAAATGAGTTTAAAATGAATATTTAACATTTTCTAGACTCACAAAACACTGAATCATTGAAAGAACAAAGACATAAAGATTCTCTGACATTCTTACAAGTAAAAAGGTAGAAATATTGGCAAAACAGAACATTTGAGGAACAAGTTATAGAATTCATGTTGATTTTTATTAGTTTTTAATTCCAAAGATTTATTTACATTAATTTAAATTATAATTTTTACATACAACACTAGTAACATATTAATAAATTACATGTTTTTTACATGTTGCAAGAATTTATTTACATTCAATGGTATTTTAAATATTTTTTAAGCAAAAAAAAGGGGTAAATTTTGGATCACATTTATATTTATTTTAAGATGAAATCTAGTTCTATATCACTGGACATAATGAATACATTTTTGAAACAACTTGGAAGAAGAATATTCTATTTTATCTGGAATTTATAGATGAAATTACAAATTTCAGAAAAAGGAAACTGAATGTAGTTTAGAAGCCTAAAAAAGTATATAAATTGAGACAACAAATTCTTTAAAATTACATTCTTGATTTATTATCCACACAAATATTCTGCACTACAGTTAATACTCAATTGAACAGAATTACAAATGAATTACATCTATAATAATTAAACCTCTTCTCTCTAACATTATCTAGAAACTTATTCTTTCTAAAATTGTCACCAAAAAATTAAACCACATCATTAATTTACTACCCCCAAGATTTAATTAAGAAAATTCATTAAATTTCTTTGCAAATGCCCAATTGATGAAAAACTCTTTGATGAGGCAGGAACTTGGTTTTTCACCATCCTTTAAATGTCACAGAAGAAGTTAAAGTTAAAACAAAAATCATTCCTACACAGTGAAGCACTCTACAAAAACCAAACTGAAAAAAGACCCCACCAGAGACAGATTTTTTCCATTTTTAATTTTGATGAATTTACAACAAAAATTACCAGATAGACCAAGAAAAAATGTAGAAAACTATTTGAAAAAAATAAACCAAAGAACTAACAATGAATAATGAAAATGAAAAAATTCCCTGTAAAAACAAATAAATTGTATAAAAATAAACAATAAAAATATGTTTGAAAAACAATTGAGTGTACTACCTAAATAAAAACTGATTATAAAATGGAAACACTAAATAATAATATATATGTATTGAATAAAAATTAAGTAAATGGATTGGAAAAAAATATTTGATTACAATATATGGTAAAATGTTGTTGAATTTTTGCATGAATTAGATAATAAGACAAATGTATAAAATGAAAAAAAGCACATATAACATATTAAAGAAAAAGGTGTAAAGCATATATCCATTTAGGACATTGTGGGAAGATATTAAATTAAAACTTAAAATTTATTGTTAAATTAACAAAACTAATGCCGAGAGTTGATATGGAAATTTATGAAAAGAAACTCATGCCTTGTTTAAACATCTTAATGTATGCCCAAATATGACCTTAAAAACATTAGTTAAAGCAAATTTGGATAAAATAGTTTACAATATTCAAAGCTTACTTTAATTTAATATATATGAAACACATCTTAACAAAAAATTTAATTTAATTGAATTTATCAAAATATTAAAAGATTATTACAATTATTTATAATTACTCCAAAAAATATGGTACCAAAAAAGATATTTAATATGTTATTACAATCTAAAATGTATTATACCAAAATATACATATTATTTAAAATATAGATTAATAATTATTATATATAATAACATAATTTAATAAAATTAATAAAATTTTTAAAATATTTAAGAAATTAAAATTTATAATAATAAATTATATTAAAATAAATATATTTATATAAATACATATATTTTATTGTATGAGTATTTAAATACATTTAATTTAAAGTTTTTTAAATATTTATTTTGTTATTTTAAAACATAAATTAAAATATTAAAGTCTTATTAATTTATTTATTATAATAAATATAAATATATATTAATGTATATACAAAACAATTTTTATATTAATTTTTTAGATATTTAACAATATTAATTAATTATAAGTATTTTATTTTTATATAATGAAATATATATTAATAATTTTTATAATATATTTTAGAATAATTATAACATATTTTTTAAATATTTAAAATAATATAAATATAAATAATATTTTATACAATAATTTTTATTATCATAGTTATAATAAGAAATTAAGTGGATGAATTTTATACAATTATATAATGAAATAATTTAACTACATTTTACAATTAATTTGGATTACTTATAGAATTATAACTGATAGGACATAATGTAAAAATTTATTACTTTAATTACATGAATTTTAAAGGAACATATATAGCTTTTAAAGATACTCCAAATTATTATAGCATTTAATAATTAATAAAAATAATTATATTTAACATCTGAAAAAGTGAATTATTCAACTAAAATTAAACTTAAACGGAAAGAGCGAATTATTGATTTATATTTATATAAAAAATTTTTATATCGGAAAATTTAATAAGAGAATATTAATTAATTCTAAATTTTTAATATTTTAATATAAAATTGGACATTAATTTTGGTTAATGTAAAGTTATTAAGATTTAATTATTAAATATTCTTTTTTTGAATTTGTTTTTTTAAGTTATTGTTACATTTAATAATTTATTAAATAATTTTGTTATTCATAACATTTGTTGTATATTTAAGTATTTACATTGGTTTTATATTAATTACAATTAGTTAAAGATCTATTATTTGTTTCCTTTGTTATTACAAGAAAAGGCTTTATTTAGTAATACATGATAAAAATGTTTTAATGCTTAAATAAAAGTTAAAAAATAATTCTATTAAAACAAACAACAATAATATTTTTAATGATTGCAGCACTATGAATGTTAGAAAGAAATATAATAAATGGTATAAGATTTACATTTAAATATAAATATAATATATAGAACAGAACTATTTTTATTTAAAAATAGCTAAGACATGTGTTTTTAGCAAAATAAGACAAAATATTTTAAACAGACATTTAAAACATTTTTAATTAAAAATAAAACATCCAAAACAATTTTATGCACAAATATTTTTAAGATTACATGCTTTAAAGTTATTAAACCAAAGTAAATATGTTAAACAGATTGCTAAAGCATATAAAAATAATTGTTAAACAAATTTGCATAATTGTATAATTGACTATTTTAAAAGCGGTTTAAGCAATTCTGCCTTTTAGTTAAAAAAGTTTATAAATGAATGCTATGTAGAGTGCAATTTAACTCTATTTTGTAATTAAAAACTATTTTTATGTTTTGTTAGATTGTTATTCAAATATTGTATTTAAGATTGGAATGATATAGTTAGTATATTACTTAAGGCCGCTATTATGAAAACAAGTTATTCTTTTTTTGTTTATATTTGCTTTTTTTTTGTGGCTTCTACTTATCTGCTAGCTTATTGTTTAGCATAAGATTGTAATTTCAATTTTTCCAGGTTTATGGCAACCTTATGAGTCAGAACTTCTAAGTATTTTTGATTTAACTTAGTAAATTTGTTATGTGCTACTTTGTTATTTGGTTGTGTGTCCATTTTTATCTTGTCTATTTTTTTTGTAAGTCTAAATGTTATTTGTCTCACTCTCTCCTTTATTTAAGGTACCAAGATTTTATTCTACCATATACATAAACTTTAAAGGTGTCCCATAGTATAGTATCAGTCGCTTCACCATTATCATTTGTTTCCATAAACATCTATTTCTTTCATTATCCATTCCCTAAAGTATTTTAACTTAGTTATTTAAGCAGGAATTCTCTGTAGAAATCTTAAATCATCAGTATGCATAGTTATTGTAAAGTTTATAGCATTATGGTCTGAAAGTGGACAAGTCATTATAGATACGTCACTTATTTTGGAATATATATTATTTGATACAAAGACCTTATCAATGTTCATTTGTGTACCAAACCAATATGAATAGTGAGTATAGAATAAGGAATAATGTTCTCTTAGACCATATATATCTTTAAGGTTCATCTGGTTTATAAAGTCATTTAACTTCTTGGCTTGAGATGTTAGTTTTATTTTACAATTTTTAGAAGTATCATTGTCTGATAATAGGCTGTTAAAATCACCTGTTGCTATAATTTCCCCTTTTGCATTTAAAGTAATCAGGTCCCGATATTTGTCAACATATTTAGTACTTAGTCTTGGTATCCAGTATGGATTAATCAAAGTATAATACTTCCTATTGATTTCCAAAATAACCATGCTTAGCAGCCCATCTTTATCTGAAATTGTATCTATAATTCTTGGCATAGTATAAGTATTTCCATATAATAAGAGTGCCCCTTCTCTTAGTCTTAAAACATGGATCAGCCAGAATGGTATAGCCATTAAATGAGTATTTTTGTAGGTCTTTTTTTAATAGATGGGGTTCTTCTTAAAAGTTGATCTGGGCTCTATGCATTTTGATATATTTAAGCAAACCAGCTCTTTTGACATTATTGTTCAAACCATTAATCTTTAATGATAAACATTTACAAGCCATTGACTATAATGTGTATGTTGTTACTTACTAAAAGACCTTTCTTCCATGTTGACTTGAAATCTACTGAAAACTTACTTATCATGGACGTATAATGTGTATTAAGCACTACTTTCAAAAGTCCAAAACTATTTACAAACACATGCATGAAACATAAAGTTTCTGGTTTAGTTAAAAACTTAACTAAACCATCCATCCACCACCTCTCCAACACCAAAAGACACAAATTATCCATCTCTGCCTAGAATATAGTATAAAAACAAAAAAGAAAAGCATTATAAAAGCAACTAAAGAAATCTGAGTCCATGAAATATACATTAAAATGAGAGTGTCCGATATAACTGAAGCTATATGAATATGTCACATATAATAATAGCACCTCTAAGTAGATATGTCAGAAATACACATCAGATCAAAGTATGTATAAACATTAGAAGCTGAAAGTTAAGAAGATTGTCAATATTTCTAAGACTTTTCAAGAAACATCAAATGTTTTAACCATTTTCTCAGTAATCTATCTAACATTTTTCATGTAAGGATCTGCTGAATATATATATATATATATATATATATATATATATATATATATATATATATAATGCTTATTACAAAAAAAGCCTCACAACCCTCTCTTTACTTACTAAAGGTTAAGTTATGTAACATAAGTCTGTTGTTAATATGTATAATGAGTTTTCTAATGCAGCTCCTAGTTCATTTGATGTCATTTAGTTACTAAAAGTGTCATTGAATCTGCAGAATGTACGCATCTATAAAAGATCATAGCTATTTTCAAAGGAGTTAAACACTTTCATCTGAACTAATTATTTACCATTTAAAGTATCTAAGTGAAGGATAACAGAATTTCAAGAGAAAAGAATCTTAAATACAGCCATTTAACAGTTTCAAAAGGTCAAGTGATGTCATTACTGTTGTTTCCTCAAGCTGCAGCTTCATAAACTTGTTAAAAAGTATCTAAATAGGCTCATGCACAGCAGAGGTTGTCTCTAGAGAGTAAAAAAGCATTTTAATCAAATCTCGAAGCTTTTAGAGTTTACAGAAAGCAAAAAAAAAAAACTCAAGCTACCTTGTCAGTGCATGTCATGAATCTCCACAATGAGAACAGTCACACAGACCATGAGTTTCCTCACAAAACATCAACATCATGAAAACATTAACCCTTTCATATAAAAACAGCTATTTAGAAGTAACAACAGCTGCCTCAAATCAGAAAACATTTTATAAGATTTCAATAATTTACCCACCAATTGACCAGACCAGAGAGAAAAAAAAGAACCTAGTATATTTATATATAACTTATATTTAGCCATTTATAAAACACCATTAATGTGTTGTATTGTTTATATGCATCTAAACAAAGAGTCTAAAACATCTAGTTAAAAACATTAATCAGAAACTTATTGTTACCCCACAACTGACCCACTAGAAAAAATGCACTTTGGTATTAAGTCATATTATACTATTACTGAAGAATTAGAAGATGTATATAATTTTCAGTTATTTAAAAGGGAAAAGTAAGTAAAGTATTTATAGTGGGGAAAAGAGAGAAAATGAACATTAGTAACAAAAAGGAATAGGAAGAAAGAAGAGAGAGAGAGAGAAAGAAAGAGAATGTTATTTAAATACTTAGTACTATATGTAATTAGAAGAAGTAGATATAGAAAGGAAAAGAATCAAATATATTATGATTCATAAAACAAAGCATTTAAAATTAGAAGAAATGTATTCATTTGTCCTTTAGTTTCTTAGTTTTGTTTGCTCCTTTCTTCACAGACCATCCATTTTTTTGTTGCTTGTCTCTTCAAACTCTGGGATGACCATTCCATGTCTTCTATGTCCGACAGTATTTTCTTCTTTTGGATAAATTCTACTGCTTTTTGTAGGGAATCAAAGAACTTCATTCCTTCTGGCAAGGTGATTTTTATTCTTGCACGAAAAAATGTGAGCTTTAATACTGGCTTTTTTCAAGGACTTAACTAGAGGAGCAAACTCCTTTCTTCTGGATATGACTGTAGATGTGTAGTCATTATCAAAATGAATAACTTTTTCACCCATCTTGATAGGGGAATTAGTCGAAGCTGATTTCACCACTAAGTCCTTGTCTTGTGAGGAAAGAAATCTAACTATTATAGACATGGGGTTAGATGAACTCAAAGATTAAGCTGGATTTGCCAGGGACTGATGAGCCCTCTCAATTCCAAAATAGAGTGATTCAGGCATGTTTAGTGCTGATGAAAACCACTTATTGAGGAATTGAATCATGTTAGCACCCTCTTCTTTCTCAGGAATTCCATATATTCTTATGTTATTCCTCCTTGATCTACTTTCAAGGTCTTCCAGTTTCTCAATCAGCCTGGTGTTTTGTTTAAAAAGAAATTTATTGTGATGTTCATTTTCTTTCACTCTACTAACCAGGTCAGTTACTGTTTCCTCTAAGGCAAGAATCTGTTCAGATTGTTTTTTTTTTTACTATTCCATTTAGAAGTTCCAGTTGTTTACTACATTCTTGTTTGATAATATCCATTTTGTTTTCAAATTTGTCTATTTTTAGTGACAGTTCTTGGATGTTTGTTATTATAAGATGTAGTTCTTTATTCACTGCACTCTCCTGGTGTGGGTTCTTTGAGTTGCTCATGTTGAGATCTCCAGTAGAAAACGTCTTGTCAGGAATAAGTAAAAAATTCTCTTGACTATGTATTAATTTTTAGAAAATAATAAAGAGTCTATGTTAATCTATCTTTTAGTACACTTTTAGTTAGATTGTTCTAAAAATTAAAGTAAATTTCCTGTCAGGATATTAAAATCTAAGCAGAGCTATGAATTTCTGCTGCTATCAGACTGGCATCTTGGCCATGCCCCCACTCTTTGCATTTTCCATAATGTTGAAATAATATACAAATTTACAGATGAAAAATATCTGTAATAAACTGTGCAAGTGAGAAGGATATAATATAGTTTAACACCTACAAATGTGGAAGCTAGAAACTTGGGAAGTACTTTAAAAACTGGTGTAGGACAGTAAACAAGAATATGTCAGTTACAAGTAGTTCTGATCAGCAACCACATTTCTCAAACCTGCATTTATGCAACTTTTTTTTTTTGTAGATTAGCCAGAATTTATGGGTAGATTCTTAGTTGTTTTAGGAATTTACTAAATATAGAAGCAGCTGATATGAAAAAATATCACTTGACAGAGGGATATTATGGGAAAGTGATATACCGTGCAGGAGTGTTATCAGACCCACCATTGCAGACGTCATCATTAATCTTGCTGTACTAGGGAGTTTCCTAATAAAGTCTGAAAAGTATATGCAGTGACAAAGAAATGGCCTGTAATTCCAGTACTATACAATACTGTTTGTGATTAGCTTATAATGTCAGGTATTTTAAGCTAACAGTCTTCATGTAAAATCATTCTCATTTTCTTTCTTTCTTTCTTTTTTTTTTTCTTTTGTTAACAGGGTAAGTACACTGTCTGGGGACCATTTTCAGCCACAGCCCAAACCATGAAGGCAGATACATACAAAAGGTAACATAAACAAGAGTTTGCATTGTCTAAAGAAACTGTTTACCCTTATATGCAAAGCCATAACAGCAACAGTCAGAGTCACACAGGCATTTTCAAAGGGCGGTATTTACATCAAGATATTTAGAATGCAGATGACAAGAAGAACTGAGTAACGGAGGAGTGAATACAGTTTGTGCAAGAAATGTCAAAACATATTCAGACTTGTAATGTATCCACTGTCTTTGAAACAATTGCTTGTATTCTCCTTTGCTAAAACTGTTTTAGTTGTTTTTGAAATGTGTTATAATCCTTGATTAGTGATGATGCAATTTGTTCCAGGAAGCAGGAATAATTTTACAAAAAGAACAAACTTTTGCTTGACCACTCAGTAAATCAATAAACAGTATCATACCTCTCAACCTCTTACAGCAAGAAATCTGGACAAAGCCATGAATAAAAGTGGGTCAAAGGCCCAAAAATAGGGACCATTTTAAATATTGCTCTTATAAACTTAGAATGTTGATAGAATAACAGGTTTTGCATTAGCATGAATTTTCTAAAGGATATGAAGTGTGTAACTCAAATGTCTGTCATTTTTTTTCTAATTCCAGTCTTTAATGATTAGCCACTAATTTTCCAGAAAAAACACATTTTAATGAAAACCAGACCAAAAATATGAGCCAAAAATCTTGACTTCTTCTTCTGGTTTTTCCCGGTTAGGGGTCGCCACAGCAGATCATCTGTCTGCTCATGATAATGGGCAGTGGAGTTTTACGGTGTCAAGTTGCCAGCCTGGCGTCCAACCTTCCACGGAAGGCACACATGCATGCACTCACACCTAGGGCCAATTTAGAGTATCCAATCCACTTACAGCATGCCTTTGGGATGTGGGAGGAAACCCAAGTGACCACAGGGAGGATCATGCATACTCTGTGCAGAAGGCACCCCAGCTGAGGATCGAACCAGAGAACCTCCTACTGTGAGGCAGCAATGCTAAGCGCTGCACCACCGTGGCTGCCCACAAGAATTAAGATAATAACATATACATTTTTTTGAGGTTTTTTTGTATGGATTGTTATTTTTAGATGTTTTCTCATCTGGTTATTCAGTTTTTATTTTTTTATTTTATTTTTTTTTTTTGAGGAAAAGGAAAGGAACTACTTTTACACAAAGGCACAAAAACATACACAGGTCACCCACAAAAAGACCATTCTCAATTATGTCATGGGCATCTAGGATGGACAGTATAGTGAAATAATGGACATTAAAGGGGTGGGAAGGGTTGATAAGTGCAACAGATCATAGTAGCCTGTTATTTTCCTGAAACAACTACTGTGTCAAGAACTTCTTTACCTAAGGGACCATTATAGTAAAAACTGAAACATTTATTATCATAGTTTGATCTTTCATGCAGTACTAATGTTCCTGTTTCACTGTTGATTTTAACTATAATATTTTGTTTTACCCCACAAAATACACTGTTGAAGGCTACCACTTACTGACTGCATTTTTGTCAGTGAAAAATTTTCTCTTCAATGGAAGAAGCCATAATTGTAAATATATATAGTTTCAGCTTTAATTGGGGAAAGGGAGAATAGTTGTAAAGGGGTGGGACAGGGTCAAGCAACCAGAGGAACAGATTTGGAAGGGAAACTAGAGGAAAAAATGAAGCACAGATAAAGAGGCTATTAAGAATGACTTTTTATTAAAAATTGGGTCATGGAATATAGTCTGAAAGGCAGAGGGGTACATAGTATCAGCTAGTGCAGCATGGGAAAGAAGAAGAAAGCACAGAAGGACAAAGAGGGACTAAAAAGCACTGCCAATAGACAGAGCAAGAAAACTCCCTTTATCTCCACACCATCTAGAGCTGAAACAGGCAAAACAAGTCCTCCTAGCTTAGCATGAACATGGGCTGCCCCATCATAGTCACAGCCTCTAAAATATCATCTACTCTATGGTCCACTGAAAACCATATCAACAGATTCATTTCCAACTCTACCTCCTGAGAAAAACCACTGCATCACCCTCTCCAAAGCCAGGTGGTTCCCAGTCACCTAATGATTTGAGCTATTCCAAAGTTCTCTTCTCTTTAAACTACATCATCCATGAGCATTCCTGCCTCTTGCTGCCAAGCTACATAATAAAACCATACCCTACAACATCTGCAATTTCTCCCAACTGACTACTACCCTTTAGACCCCCCCAAACTACACTGCAATGACCATGCATTCAATTCCTTTACCTGCTTTAAGAGTACAACTCAAAAGGGAATTCCATCAAAAATCTGACTGCAAGTGCTTTTTCACTGGATACGTCACCTAACTCCTCCTTCACTTACACCACTTCTTCTGATACCCTCTGTTCTTACCTGCTGCTTATCTTCCATATTTACTACCAACAATAATCCATATTTGTTTTTTGTTAATATTTGCTCATTGTTTCAATTGTCTACTGGACTTTGTACCTACTGTGATTACTCATTGTTTGTTTTACTTTTTCTGAATTTCTTCACCTGGGCTATGTCTTCAAATGGTTTACTCCCACAGTAAACAAACTTTAACTAATTAATTTGCAAAAACATGCAGAGAAGCCCAAGCTGCAGATCTACAAATATCATAGCCAAAGGCGTCCTTGAGGAAGGCTTGTGTGGTAGCCACTGTTCTAGTAGAAGGTGCTTTAGGCTTGCTAGACAAATGTCTATTGTTTCTTCAGTAATGATATATAATGCATCCAGAAAGATGCCAAGACAGCATGACTTTATATACTTTCTGGTTCAATTTATTAGGTGTATTCAAGAGTTTTTCTATAATCCCCCCCAGGAATAAACCCGATGTCTCCTCTACCTGCACCTAAATCAGCCCATTCATTGTATGGTAGTGGGAGACAGGAATCCCCAGGCTATGCAACAGTCCTATGGCCCATTCATTCCTAACCATAAATTCCAATCAACTTATTCATTCCATTGCAAAACACAGGTGGAAGAGAATGAGTCAACTTGCAGGTCCTGTAGGATCTCCTACCCTCTTCCACAATAGAGGACCCCCTTCCCCTATAGTGGCTTTTCTGAGCTATCTGTGCCCTCTAAGTGGATGTATGCCTGTGCATGCTGATTTCCCCACAGCTAACTGTGTGACTAGCACACAGCCCGACTGGTTTGGTAGATTTGATCTTGACGGCATGGAACACATAGTGCTCCCATTAGCTGTTACCCATGTTGCAAGCCAAAGCTGCATCCCTCCCACTAAGATGGGCAAGGTGCCAACAACTGCTCACAACTGTCCCCTGACAGTTCTTACAGGCAACTGAGCTGCTAACTCAGGTCACCTACAACACAGTCAGGGCTTATCCCTCTCTGCCATGTAGCTGGGACATTCAACACAAAAAGTTTACAATCTTTTCTAATTTCTTCTGTTTTTTTCAGCCTAAAACATGGTTGTCAATGTACATCCAAACAGTGCAATACATACATCACCATTAGAGTACTTAAGAAATAGGTGGGCAAATTAATAGACTTAATTTAAATATGTCTTCATGCCTATCCTGTCCAGGAAAGATAGCTTGGTTCTCGGGATCACACTGCCTTTGTGAAAAATCAGGCAAAAATCTTGACATTCTACGAAAATCTGTACAGTTGAGAGGTATGACCAGTATTCCATATGAGTGAGGACAGTTTCTAATAAAAAAAAAAAAAAAAAAAAAAGATGGTGGGTTTCAAGAAGAACGTGGTTCTAAGAATTACAGACTTGCTGTGCATACTTAACATTAATATAAAAAATAAACATTCACGTCTCTGTTGAGAAATGTGACATAATAGCAGACACCTGCACCACAGTTACTCCAGCTAATCATAGTACAAATTTGTCAAGTTAGAAGTTTGACGTGTTCACTTCATTTATACCTTGAATATGCTGCATAAAGCATTATGTATCTGCAATGAATGCCGCAGAAATTCTTTGGTGTTCTTGACTTTGCAAAGCATGCCATAAATCAGAAATTTATAGAACGCTCTTCAGAATGCAGTTTCATTGTGGAATGAAAGGCATACATCTCAACCTCATAGCACAAGAAATATGGACAAACCCAAAAAATAATGAGGGGACAAAGGCTCAAAAATAGTGACAGATTTTAAATATTTATTTATTTGCCTTTGCCTACTGGGAAAGTCCGACTGGGTAGTATCCATTTTCAGTAGAGGCCCGGGGATAAAAGCTCTATTTGTTTACATTGCACTATACTTAGTTCCAGTTAAACACAGACTAATTACATTTCTATTTACATTTGTACACATCCAGTAGTTACATTTATACTTTCTAAGATTTTACAGTGGTAGAAGTTACTGAAACTTGCAACTTACATGCAACTTAGTGGATTGTACAGGTAGCAGTTTTGTCATTTCAGTGACAAGTTGAGAATATTCTGTTTAAGAAGAGTATTGTATGCTGAGCACAGTCTTAACCTGGTGATGAGCATGTACAGGACCAGGATTTGTTAAGATGTTGTTAAAGCAGTGGTTTAAAGCTATTCAGTTTGTTGGATAATTTTATTTGTGTGTTTTATTTGCTTTTGTTGTATTTTTATGTTGCTTTATCAACTTAGAAAGTTGCTAGATGAACTGGTTTTGTGTTACCATGTTTCTGAAGGATATAAAGTCTGAAACTTTAATGTGTGCCACTATTCAATGACTTCAACTCCTGTTTGTCTTAACTATGTGTTTGTTATAAAATACTGCAACTTCAAGCTTCAAATGTTATGAATGAGCTAGCTCCTCGGGATAAAAGGATAAAGCCATGACCACAACCCAGGCATCCAGGGTTCAGTTAGCTGCCACAGTACTTCACGAGGGAATGCAAAGAGTGTTTGGTCTTCCAAACTCATTGTGCATGAAGGTACCACTCCTGGCTCTGAATTTCTTACCCTGAAATGAATAAATGTGCAGAAGGGATCTTTGGGGGGGGGGTGAGAATGAAGGGGCCAAGACAGAGTCTAGTTGAGCCAAACCTGCATTCTGGCAAAAATTGATGAAAAAATTATGGTTAAATAAAAAAGATTCTATATACAGTTAAAATGCTGACTTGACTGCAAAACAAATCTATATTTACACAGCAGTATTTGTTGAGGGATATACTTAAATTCCAGCATATTATTACTAATATGCTAGTTTCTAAACTAACCGGACGTAAATAATAATTCAGATTTTTCTGAGAATCCATAAGACTTAAAATCCTTTCCAATTCCAAACTATGCATTTTAGCATTTTTCTTACAAGAAGGTAATTTAGGAAACATGCCTTTTTATTCATAAAGAGAGATAGATAGATAGATAGATAGATAGATAGATAGATAGATAGATAGATAGATAGATAGATAGATAGATAGATAGATAGATAGATAGATAGGTTTGTGTGCGTGCCCGTGTGTTGCAGTAACTTAGAATATTTTGCCTAGCAGTCTAAGGAAACCATATGTAGTAAACAGTATATGCTTTCCTAAGGTAGTGTTACTGAATCTCAGCCAAATGTATAGACTGTATGCATCCCCTTTACCACTATGTACAAAAGTCAACAGCAACAAAAGAGAAAGGGAGAGAAGTAAAGAAAAAATAATGTAAAAACAAATAATGGCCAGTTATATGTTCATAGGTGCGTACTGAGCTAATCAGCTCTAGGGCCTTTTTAAACCTAGCCATGCTTTCTAAATATATCAATTTTTGGAACCCAACATTATCTTAAGGAGTATATGTGGGATTCCAAAGACATGCAATAGGTGGATTGGACACTCTAAGTGTAAGTATGTGTGTGCGAGTGAGTCGTACAGATGAACTACCTCTGCAGGGCTAGTCAACCAGTGGTGTAAGCCTTGGCTCGAGCTGATTGTCACTGTTGAAGTGACACTCTGACCCCACGTGCAAAATGGGAAAAGGGGTTGAGGATGGATGGATGGATGGTTGTGAGCTTGGGTTTGGTGGTTTAACATTTATAGGTTACCTCTGCCTATGAGAGACATACATGCCACACCAGGGATACATTTCCAATTCCCAATCCACTGGTTCAAGTTATGCTTGAATTGGGTTAGGGAGGAACTCTGCTTCACATGGATGGGAAGCCTTTTCCAGATAAAGGGTAGTCTCTGAGAGAATGCCTGTCCCTACAACATTTCCTATTTATGTTGCAGACAAGGTTTAGATCCTTAGACTGGGTAATTCTGATATTTGTTTTGTGAATGTGCAGCAGGTCATTCAGAGTGGGATCAAAGGATGTCTTGTATGCTAGGTACAGATCACCTTTCAGTAGCCTGGCTTTGAGATGGCAATATTCTGTTTGTGAGGAACATTTGTGTTTCATTTGTTGTATATGCATAGTCGGTACGCACTGAAGGGAGTGTTGTATGCAATGATTGCTCCAATAAGGACAAAAGTCGAGCAGTGGAACAATGACATCCTTGAACCTAGATACCATACCATTGCTTATGGGTTGTGCAACATGGAATGATTTCTTTACTATCGTAAACATATGATGGGTGAAGGACAGGTTACTGTCTACATGCATTCCTATGTTACGCACTACCAGGTATTCTTTAAGTGGTGTAGTATCAATGTGGTAATGGCCATTTTCCATACGGATACTGTTATGCATTTCTTGGCACTGAGCTTTAGACTGTGGCTGTGGCATCAGTTGTTAGTCTTTATCAGGCCTTCTTGGAGGGCATTTGCATCTTTGGGGGATTCTATGACTGCAACTAATTTGCAGTCATCTGCAGATGTCATCAGAAAGAGGCCTTTGATGTTGACCTTCACGTCTGAGAAGTAGATGCCAAAAAGGAACAGACCAAACATAGTGCACTGAAATACTCATCTATTCACTTGTCTCTTTGTGGAGATAGACTCCCCTATCTTAACTGCTAAGGTCCTGTATTTGAACCAGCTAGCTATCTAGTGGGTGACATATAAGTTTATGCCTAATTTCATGAGTTTGTCTATATTTCCTGAGTGGGGTATTGTATCAAATTCCTTGACCAGGTCAAAGTCAGCAATATGAAACATTTTGCCCTCATCCATTGCTTTGGTGACATTCTCAAAGAAGTCCACCAAGCTGAGTAGGTATGACCTGCTTTTGACAAAAACAAACTGGTTTGGGTCCACTGTCTAAAGGTTTCATATGTCATTATTTATCATTTCCATAATTCTTTCCATGACCTTGCACATGAGACTAGTCAGATGTATGGGTGTGTAGTTACCAGGGTCCATAGATGGCACATCCTTGTGCAGAGGCACAACAATTGCAGTATTCCACTCACTTGGCATGAAGCTCATCTTGGTTCTGATGGGTCCTGTTTCATGCTATTAAGGAGGCATCCTGGGATATTACTGGGGTCTATCAATGCAGTGTTTTTTTTTTTTGGTTTTGGAGAATACATTGAGGACCCATTCCCTAGTGATATTTGGGGGAGTTATATTTGAGGGTATTTCCTTATTAGCATCTCGGGGTAAAGGAGGTTAATATTGGAGCTACATTTATCAGTAAGTAGATTTGATATATTTTCCAGCTCAGTATAGCTGCATGAGCAATTAATTCACCGCATTGTTGTATACTGCCTTTGAGGTTATAGACATAGCTGAAGAAAGGCTTGTGGTTGGAAGATATTTTTAGCTCAAATTTGGCTTTAGTAGACATGACTAACACAAGTTTTCTGTTTAACTTGATAAGGGAGCTTTTATCTTGCTGGGCATTCCACTTACTAATTTTTGCCATGATTTTCTTTCTTCTGTTGTACACCCTATTGATGTTGGGATTCCACCAGGTTGGCTTATTTTTCAGGATTGCACTGTGCTCCTTTTAGGTAGGTAAAACTGTCTCTTTGCAACTATTTATATAATTATATAGGTTTTTTGTGAACAATTCTGTATAGGCAGTTGAGGTCTCAGGGTTTGGGGCTCTTGAAATTCTGCCAGTGTATCACTTAATAGTAGAAAGCTTGTCTTAAGTAGTTCCAGAGGGTTACTGGCTCAAACGGAGTCCTGGATTTTATTTTTATTTTGAAGGCGACAGCTTTGTGGTCTGACCTGACCAGGGAGGACATTACACAATGGGGTGCAACAATTTCCCATGTTTGTGAGGACCAGGTTCTAGTTGTTAGTGTCCCTAGTGGGAGTCCAGGCTGTTTGTATTTACAAAGTCCATGAATCCCTGGACATGCATTTTTGGGGTTGTAGATGATATTCAGTTTATAGTGGGGGCAGTTAATGTCCTCATAAATATGGTGTTGGGCCGAATAGACATTGTATCTGGCACATTTAATTATGTGTTATGACTTTCCTGAATCATAAGGGGGATCTATAGTTTGCAAGCATATGGTATGGGACTTTATCTATGGTAAATTGGATGTGGAGAAGCTTAGGTTTGTCATGCTGTTTGACCGGCCTTGAGATGTGATTGTTGATATAAAATGAGACACCTCCCCCTGTTGTTCCCTTTTGTGCAGTAGCTGGTCTAAATGCATGGAAGGAATTAAGGCCTTGCTCTGCATAGCTTTAAACTCTGTCTCAATAACTGCACAGACATCCACATTCTCCAGGGTGAGGGGAGCTTGCAGGGAGTGGAGTTTCTTGTTTAGACTCCTAGCATTAAGCTGTAACATCTTTAGATTTTCTTGGGTTGGTTTTGCTATGTTGGAAAGTTTATCAGGTTAGCAATGCCTCAAAAAGGCACTACTGGTGCTGGACAAGGTTTTAGTCAATATTACAAAGCCTAGAGAGGACAGGTGCAAAAAATCCCTTGCAAAGCAGCATTGTCAACTGACCATATTCTCCCACGCTGACAACTTCTGCACCCTTTTAAATGACACCAAAACCTAAACCAATTATTAAAGTCAATTATCTTTTGTTCATATTTTGGCAACATCCTTGGAGAAATTAAACTTGTGCACAATGGTAGGCTCATAACCCACCTGGGATGCAAAGTCCAAGAGCTCCATCATAACTTTCTTCATGTAGTATAGGGAGATACATTCCAGGTCATTTACATCCACGTGGACTATCACTGACTCATCCTGATACTTATGTCTCATTGACCAGGGTGCATGTGTGATCTGGCAGATTTTGGCCCTGATAGCCAACTGACCGTGACTCTCTCCTTACTCAACCTGGTGAGTGGGACATCTGTGTGTATCACAAATGAGTCTCCTATGACCAATATATTGGGTTGTGTGGTGGCTTGCCTAATGGGTTTAGAAGTTGAGACACCATGAAACATGGTAGTCTGTGAAGTGGTGAGCGCTGTTTTAGTGAGTGCTTTTGAGGTTGTTGAAGATGTTTGATGTAAATGCAATGTCTGGCTAGCATTCGGGGTTGAGGAAGATTACTTTTAAGAGCTTCAGCACAAGGTGGTCTGCAGGTCAGGACCATATTATACATGGTAGGTGAAGTATGAGTGTTACTGACAACCTGGATAGTATTGTATGTGAGATCCTTCCCGGCAATGACTCTATAATTACATCTCTCACATATCATATCAGTTTGTTTAAGAATTAAATGATTGTCTTTAAACATGAGACAATTCTACATTGCCTTAGGCTGCCCATATGCACATAACTGGCTGCAGAGATAGTAGGACTGTGCATATCCATGGCTGCATGTCCTTATTTCTTGATCTACAAGAGGATGGTACAAGATTGTTTACAGCCGGCTAGTTTGGGTGCTGTAAGAATACAGGCTACAATCAAAACTATAAGGAGATAAACTCATGGCGTTGTGCTCCTCATCACCTGAACTAGTTGTTCTTTGCTTAACTAAGTAATGAGGAAATTTCAAGGTTAGTTTTATATGGAACATTTTAAATCTAATCTACTTCTATACAAGGCAGGTGCAAACATGGTAATATAACAATAGCAAAAAATTAAAAACAAGGAAAAGTGCTTTTTGGAAAATTATAAGCAACATACCTTTCTGTCCTTTAAGTAATCCTGGGTTAAGAAATGTCTCAGATTCACTCTAACCACACTAGAGTTTAACCAAATCAGTTCTTACTTGAAACCAGATAAAAGTGCAAAATGGGCAAGTTCAGCAAGAAATACAGTACAATGATGCAGTTAAATCACCAAATGGTACACAATGGAGATGCAGAAACCATTCAAAAAAAGCACTCATTGGTCTTTGCTTTAGGTTGTATTCAAGCAAAAATCACTTTCTCTGTGGTGGTGTGGTTGCCAAGCATTGTTGAGCTCTATGTAAATGAGCCAAGTATCATGCAAACACGACAACTATAGAGTAGCAGAGAAAAATGAAAAATAATGAAAAGGGCCTTCTGGCCAATCAGAAGCAGCACACATTTGTGTCCTTTAAGTAATTCATACTTCATATCCAAAACTGCTTATGATAGTCATTATCTGAGTGAAATACATTATTTGCTGTAGAGTATCATACCTATCTATATATCTACAAACACACAAAAACACATATCTCTATATACATATAAAAATGTTATATGATGTGTCATTGCACACATGAATGGTGTTTTAAATTTTTGAAAAAGGTATCAGAGATACAGTTGGTCGAATTGTGTAACAGTCGGACTTCAGGATACTGACCACTACATAATTTAGGAGTTTTTCCCTTTGTTTGCAGTTGCCCAACCCTGGAGTTAATATATATTTAATTTCCAGGGGTGTTTGGGATAAAATCAGTTTTTTGTTTGTTTCTTTGGGATTGTAAATGTAAGTGATTGGTTTACATTGGCAATCACTTTAGTTACATCATTTGAGTTAGTGATGAATATTGTGTGTGTTTTAACAGTCTCATCAGTGATTATTCATTATATACTCGTGTATTATGTTTTGAACAATGTCATCTGTGATTACTCATTATATACTCATATTTATGTGCAAACTGCAGTGGTGGTGCTGCGGTAGCATTGTCGCCTCACAGTAAGACGTTGTCCTGTTCTATTCTCAGCTAGAGCATCTTCTGTGTGGAGACATGCGTGAATGGGCGCACCTTCGTTGAAGGTTGTTGAAGGAGTCAAGCCGGTAAAAAAAAAATCTACTGCCAATCATTAGCGGACCAGAGTTCCACTGTGGCGACTCCTAACCAGGAAAAGCTGAAAGACACAACAACAACATACTCATATTTGTGTGTGTGTGTGTGTGTGTGTGTGTGTGTGTGTGTGTGTGTGTGTATATATGTATATATATATATATATATATATATATATATATATATATATATATATATAAAAAGACACAAATATATACACGTGTGAGCGTGTGCGCTCACACACACACACACACGCACACACACACACACACATATGTACATATTTTTTTCTAAACATATCAAAAGACACCTGCAATAACAGATCCCAGGTATGTAAATTATGCCAGCCTTTAAAAAATACTTTCTCATATTCCTTTATTGCCTTGTATGCTTCTTCATTTTCTTAGTTTAATGTTGCTGTCTTGAAAATTACCAGTGTTGTATATTGTGTCTGACTTGTTGAGAATATGTAAGTCATACCTATAAAATGTAACATTAGTCATCAATTAAAACATAAATCTTTTTTGTGCTTGTGCATATGCATGTGTGTTTTGGGGGTGTATAGTAAAATGCATCCATCTATGACATAATGTGGAAACAGAGACAAAACCTGAGTATAAAGAATGACAGAGTGGGTATAACTGCTAGCAAATCAATGAGAAATACATATTGCTATTGTACATTGATTTACTTTTAAAATATATTAAATATATTATAATTACACATAATTATACATATATAATATATATATATAAATATACTAGCCATTTAGACTAATGAAACATCCATCCATATGTTCATTAACCATTGTATATATTCTGGTCACACCTATGCTAACATTAAGGTCTACTCTTGCTAATAAAAAAAAATCTATAGATATATTGTAAAATTGTAATTCAGTCTTTTACCTCTGTAAACTCCTTATTGCATACTCTGATGACTTGCCTTAAATGCTTTGTTAAATGCCTTATAAAATGTACACTGTAAGTTTTTGTGGCTTACCACACACTCTGAATTGCAATTATTTTACTTGTCTTAAATGCTTTTCTAAATGATTTATAAAATGTACACTGTGTCTTTTTGTGGAACTTTTCTCCCCTGCCTCCGCTGAAAATGGGCTTCCACCCACATGGACTATCCCAGTAAACAAATATAAAATAAAGACATAAATATTTTTAAATGAATGTCTCGTATAAAGGAACTCTTTCTGTTTTGTGTAAATTGCAATGCAGCCTTGCTCATAATGGTAATAGGTATATACAGATAACTGTATCTTTCAAATTTTTAGCTTCCCAGTGTCACAATGCAGTTGAAGTCACCTGTTTAACAATGTCAAGGTGCCAGGTGAATGGGGTGCATGCAGTACTTCTCCGTGTGTTTACAGAGGAAGGGGGCTTGAATACAATGTCAAGATAGTTACCAGTACTGGATTGTTTTTTATGAGGTAGAGAATGGTTGACTGAATGATTGATTTGTTTGTTTATTTATTTACTTAAATGTATTTATTTTACTTTTGTATGTTTCTTAATGTGATCCTGTAGTACTGGCATGTTCAAACTGCATGGAACACTCAGAATGATTTAACATTTCTCATCCTGGTTAACCATTAGGTGTTTCTTTTGGGAAAATAATTCTGTAGTTTTTATTATTTAAATTAAATCTTTTTAGTCAACCAGATTGTAGAAATGAGGGTGAATTACAACCTTTGGTTCTTTTTTTATTTTTATTAAGCTGGATACAACTGTCCTTGTCATTGCTTTTTTGACAACACTCTCTCAGTAGTTATCAATTGTTCACCTTCTTGTGGGGTTGGAATGATTTCAGAGAACCTCTTAGAAGTACCCTAAGAGTTTTTCTCTATAGTATCTCCTGATTCCTCCAATGTGCAAGATTTTGCTTCTGCAGCCACTGAATCTGCAGGCATCTTGGTCTTTTGGCAACTTTCATCTGAATCACAAGAGCCCTTTCCAAGCACTAACTGGAAAATCACCTTATTGACCTTGACAGTATCTTTCACTTGCTGTGGCAAGCAGTAGGACTCGAACCGCCATGACAGGCATTGACAACTACCCTTTCCTTTCTACCAGCTCAGCAAATGAGGTCTTGAGCAAGACTAATTTAGATTCATAGTAATTAGCCTTATCACAATATGGTCGTTATTCTTGGTGGCAGATGTTGAACTCCTGTCATACAAAGGATTCTGCCAGGGATTTCCATGTGTAAAATGTTAACTAGCACTAAGGCACCAAATGTTATAGTTACTGCAATTCACTCAGACTAAAGGATGGTAACCCACTGGGACACTCTGGAGTTCAGCTCTGACAATGGTCTTTTTCAATGATTTCAGAAGTGAGTTAGCAGAAGGCCTGGATGAAATAGTTTGTCTTTATGCTGGTTAATATGAGAAGAGTGATGGGAAGATGAGAAAAGCATCTACAAAAATGGAAGAATGTTCTAGGCTATGACAACTGAAATTCAGTGAAGGACAAAAAGGAAATGATGCAACTGTGAAGCAGAAACCCAAGAAAAGAGCATAGAACTGGAATGGCAATTTCCTAAGCAATACTAGAAAAAAATGAACTTGGAGCAGCCATATTAGAAGAAGTAGTAGAATAAAGCAATAGGAAAGGCAGGTGGAGTCACTACTTTGCATAAGGAGAAGATGATAGATTTCTAGTAAAAGCAAAAAGTCAGTATCCCTCTTTGTAGACCTTTGGTAGGGCTCGATCATTGTACGTAGTGCTGGTTACCTTATCAGGGGAATTATAATATTAGGATAAAGACAAGTCCGAGGAGGAGGAGCAAGAAAAATTAGGCAAGTAACATATATTGTCTTGAGTAAAGGAGGTGAGGGATGCAAAATAACATAAAGTTAAAGTGTCTTAAGAGTAATCAGTTCAAGTAAGTTCTGTATTTAAAAAATGTGCATTAGAACAAATGAAAAGCATCTGGAGTTCAGAGACGATATGAGGAAGTAATGTTCATCAGAAACTATGGCAGTTGATTGAAACAATCTTCTTCCACAGGGAAAAGTCCCAAAAAAATGAAAGAATTTAGCAATGTGTGGGGAAGACATAAGGCCATCCAGAGGAGGACTGTGAAGGGCTAAGAATACAAGCTGTTAGATACTGTAAGTGAAACCTGTATCTTATGTAGTAAATGCCAATTATATTAGGTGGGTAATGTGGTCCTGTATGTAGTAAATGCCAAGTATATTAGGTGGGTAATGTGATCCTGTATGTAGTAAATGCCAAGTATATTAGGTGGGTAATGTGGTCCTGTATGTAGTAAATGCCAAGTACATTAGGTGGGTAATGTGGTCCTGTATGTAGTAAATGCCAAGTATATTAGGTGGATAATGTGGTCCTGTATGTAGTAAATGCCAAGTATATTAGGAGGGTAATGTAGTCCTGTATGTAGTAAATGCCAAGTATATTAGGTGGGTAATGTGGTCCTGTATGTAGTAAATGCCAAGTACATTAGGTGGGTAATGTGGTCCTGTATGTAGTAAATGCCAAGTATATTATGTGGGTAATGTGGTCCTGTATGTAGTAAATGCCAAGTATATTATGTGGGTAATGTGGTCCTGTATGTAGTAAATGCCAAGTATATTATGTGGGTAATGTGGTCCTGTATGTAGTAAATGCCAAGTATATTATGTGGGTAATGTGGTCCTGTATGTAGTAAATGCCAAGTATATTATGTGGGTAATGTGGTCCTGTATGTAGTAAATGCCAAGTATATTATGTGGGTAATGTGGTCCTGTATGTAGTAAATGCCAAGTATATTATGTGGGTAATGTGGTCCTGTATGTAGTAAATGCCAAGTATATTATGTGGGTAATGTGGTCCTGTATGTAGTAAATGCCAAGTATATTATGTGGGTAATGTGGTCCTGTATGTAGTAAATGCCAAGTATATTATGTGGGTAATGTGGTCCTGTATGTAGTAAATGCCAAGTATATTATGTGGGTAATGTGGTCCTGTATGTAGTAAATGCCAACTATATTATGTGGGTAATGTGGTCCTGTATGTAGTAAATGCCAAGTATATTATGTGGGTAATGTGGTCCTGTATGCAGTAAATGCCAAGTATATTATGTGGGTAATGTGGTCCTGTATGTAGTAAATGCCAAGTATATTATGTGGGTAATGTGGTCCTGTATTTCTTCTGTGCTCACCATCTTTTCATTTTTTAAATAAGAAAAATGATCCATGCATAAACTGATAAACAGAAATGTCTGTCCTGAGACAGTTTGAAACTTTTTGGCCTAGACACAACAATGAAGACATGCATCCATCAGAAAACAGATATGCAGCACAATCTAGTTTCTCATGCCCCCCCCCCCCCCAACAATGAAAAATGGCAAATAACTGTCAAAATAGATACAGTGATTACATAACAACTGCTGTGAAGAATAATGCCTGTAATGTCTCCATCAGAAGTAGGTCTGTGTATTTGTACTGTCTGAATTAAATATTCTCATAATAGCATCATACAAATTATAGAGTAAAATAATAATAATTTAGCAATATATAGTGTCTGGACTTATTTGCATTACTATGCAGTTATCAAGTCAGAGCATTGTGTGGGAATGCTACCAAAAGATTTTTGGAACACTTCACAATGTTTTTTTTATTTATTTATTTATTTTGAATATTCTTGAGTCTCATATGGAAAAAAAAACATCCTTCCACAGAGATCTTTTAAGTGAGTTCTTTCTTGCATGAAATATGTTAAGTTTCTTAATGAGACCGGTGGAAACATTCACTGTTTTTAATTTCCCTGTGCATAATGAAGTATTAACATCTTGTTTGTTGTTACCATATTAATGTGGTATAAATTCAGATTATGTAATCTAAGAGCTCTACTAAAAATTATATTGGGGCATGTATGAATGAACCTCCTAGGGGCAATAAAACCCTGTTAGTAAATATGGCAAGATTTACCTCTTTGTACCCTTCTCTAGAACACATATTCATATTTTGTCTAATTCTGTATTAAAGCTCAAACCTTTATTTATTGTTTAGACTTGTAATTATTTGTCTTTTCCCCCTCTGTGTATTAAATCAACTCTACTGCTAATTCAAGACTCTTTACCTCAATTCTCCCTCTGTCTTCTGCTATGCTTTTTAATTAGAATTACACCTGTGGCAATTGCTAAAATTTAGTGTTTTTAAAAAACTCATTCAAGCATAAAGCCATGCAAAAGTGGATGAAATGTAACAGATATCTTTCCTCTCGGCTATGACCTATACTCTGTCCTGAAACAATGATTTCTCTTTGTAAGCAGATTTGTCAATTATACTATTATTTTTTTAAACTGGCAAGAGACTCAGTGTAACAAATCTGCTTAAATAATTTAAACTTTAATTAGAAGCAAAGCTCCCGATGTGGAGGCATACGCTCCCTTGAAATGTAAACTGGAAAAGCACTGAATCTTCTTAATACTCTTCAAAGTACCTGCTCACACTTAAGTGTGTGTTTAATGATGCAGTAGACAAGGTAATTATGTGGGGGCCTCCCCCCCGCTACCTCAAAGTTAATATGTATTTTGCAAAGCATGTCTTCTGTTGCCTATAGTTTTCACCATTTAAAATTTGTCAAATGTAACTATGCATAAGTATTTATCTAGCAAACAAACTTATTACTAATTTTAGAATGCTATAATATAGTTCCTTTATTTTCTTTCTTTCTTATTTATTCTTTATAGCAGTATTAATATGTTTGATCTCACCCGTGCATCCATTATATAGTACAAGAGAATTTTCAACAGTAAGTCTAGCTGACAGTAATCAACGCAGCAGACACGCGGAAACTGAATTTCCCAATGCCCTTTAACTTAAATGCAAGATAAAATATGCAATCACTGAAGCAATAACAAAAAATGCTTTCTCCTGCTATTAAAATACAGTGCATTTGCAAGTTAACATACTAAAACTTTAGATGCCTGACTTAATTTCTGGCTGCATTCTTAAAATATCAGTATAACCACCTCCTGAGGTCTTACCAACTATTTTTGGATTTATCTATGCAGTGGATAACCCTCCCTGCTGATAGCCAATGCATGCTTGCTTGAATTGCCAGGCATGCAGTGCAGGGGATGCAGTTTAATGTGCAGTGGGAGTAATAATATTTCTGTGACCAGACCACATACCAGATTGCATTCTCATCAGTATCAAGTATGCACTATCTGAACCTCCATTTCCTTTTCAGTCTATCCACAGGGGTTTTGTGCAATACCTGGAGAACAGCCACTGTGACTCCTCAACAAAGCATTGACCTTCTTTGGATTTAGACAGACTCATCAGCCTTTATAGCCTTATATGTAAAGCCATGGAATGTATCATAGCAAAATTAATTTACATGAACACAGTCAACTTAACTTATCTAGGCACAGTCAGTTTGGTTTTATGAAGGGCAGACATGTTTTGAACCTAGTAAGTTTTTTTGGAAAGGGTTGCAGGTGCTGTGAACAGTGGTCGATCAGTACATACTGTTTATCACAACCAGGCCAAGGCTTTGGATACTATCTTCCAGAATGGTATTATTAAAAAAATTAGACAAGACTTAATATAAAGAATACTTCATCTTTTGGATTCCAAATTTGCTATCTATCTGGTACCTCTCTGAATGTAAAACTGTAGCTAGTCAGGTACCCCAGGAATCAGTGCTGGCCTTGGCCTTCTCCTATTTGTCCTTTGTTTTGCAGACATCCATGCCAATATTGTAGAAGTGTGGTTGACCAAGTTTGTTGATAACCACAAACAGGAGACTATTGTCATCTGACCAACTAATATGTTAAGCAGCTACAGCAAGGATTCCAATATCCATGTATTGGTGTACTGGAAATTGTCTCAAGCTGAATGCAAAGCAGTGGACCATAGTAGAGATTAACAAAAGAAAAACGCTGCTCCCACCTTATATATTATGAATGGTACTCCTGATCAGGGAGACAGGCATCATATTTCCACAATATTTAAGACATCCTTTTATCTGCCCCAGTTAATTTCCAAGAGAATATCCTCAAGATCCAAAAAACCCATCCTATGACTGCACTCTTCCCTTATTAGACCCATCATTAAGTGCAGTGCCCCTTTGGTATGTATAAATATAAGCACATTGCTGAACTGCAACACCCTCAATTTTTAACCATAATAAATAAATAAAATTAAAAAGTAAAGGCCTTAAATCTCTCAACTATCCTGACAAATGAGCACAACTGTCATTGTACTCAGTAGCATATCAGCTGCTCTGAGATGACCTCTTTGTTGCTTTTTGAGCCATATGAGACCCATTTACCTTTTGTTCACTTGTTCCTTTGCAAAGCCAGAGGTTCTGCAAACACCCATACTAGGAACCTAAATCCACATCAACAAATAAAAATGACTCATTGGAGGGATAGATACCTAGCTCAACACTTCCTCAGTGTATGGAAAAGTTACCACTACAGGTCAAACAAAAACTCTGGATACATTTAAGACAAGTCTTAGGGACTGGAGAGACACACATTTATATAAAGGTTATCATGTATGACCCTTCCTGAATTGGAAACTGAGCATTATTAAGTGCTTGTAAAGGGTAAAAAGAACATTTAAGTGTATCAACTTAAAGGTGAATGTGGCTGGCATTGCATTGTCCCCGTGCTCACTTGCCTAATATTGTTCCTATGTCTCTAAATATCTATGCTCTGAGAGGAGGTTGTAGATAATGTACCTAGAAGGGCTCTTGTTAAATCCTATAACTGTAGATCACATTGTTGAAAGATAAAGTGCACAGGCAACAAGGTCACAATTGTACAATCACACTAGCTAATACCTATTCAAGGAAAGTAGCCAAATCAGATTTTCCTCCAATAGAATGGCTGTATATATGGTCCTAAATGAACTTCTTTGGAATACTGTCGCTCACCAGGTCAGGAAAAAAGAGGCAAAAGTTGTGGGTTCTTGTTCAAGCAGCTTTATTATATACAGGCAGATCATAAATTAAGCTAAGTAACTTTAACTTATAAATAAACTAACTATCATGCACATAGATGTTAACACTCTGGCTGCACCTTCAAAATGGCACTGAAGCTAACACGTTCTTGGTATTTATATGCACACACAGACCTTGGAAATGTTTCTTAAAGGTACAGCACACCTGTTATTCTACATCTGCCCTCTTAGAGAAATGAGTCTGGCATTGTTACTGGTATTAATAAATATGCAATTTACACAGGAATAATTTTCATCATGCTATTATACAAAGTTAGGTGCATATATACAACTATGTCCAAGTTGCTGTGTATTTCACACTAGGCTTTGAAATGTGACCATATCGTGTGACATAAAATTTGGGATCTTGTTTAGCAACTGGGATTGTCTCTGCTGACTGTTCAGTCTTAGGAACCTTGGAACCATCTATTGAAACAGTATCAGGAGCCAAGACACATTCTGGAACAGGAATTGATGGAACAGGAATATCATCTGGATTACTCTGAGAGTTAGAGTCTCCATCCCGGGAACAATGCTACAATATAGGTTTTGCTACAGGAAGAAGATGGCTGCAGCCTCTCCTGTACTCCACACCCTCGGATCTAACAAAATAGGATCTCAGCTCTGTATATATACTCATTACTTGACCAATCCAGTCGAAGCCTTTTGCTGTTTGTATCCTCACTGTCTCTCCTTCTTTCAATGCACAAAATAATCTGCTCAATTTGTCGTAGCAGGACTTTTGGAAAGAACGCTTTTTAAATAACTGGGCTCTAATGACTTTGTTGTTTTTAGCTTTAGGCCTCAATAAACTAGAACTGATAGGCAATGTTGTCCTGGTTTGCCTAGATAAAAGTCTCTGAGCAGGTGAGCCAAGTATATCATCACAGGGTATGTTTCTGAGACTGAGTAAATTCAAATAAAATCGGTATTGTCATGCTTTGACTTCTCAAGTAATTGCTTTGCACACTGCACTGCATGTTCATGAAGTCCATTTGTTTGCGGATACTCTGGACTACTAGTCACATGTATGAAGTCCCACTCTCTTTCAAATTTCTAAAACAATTGACTGGTAAATTGGGTACGATTGTCAGAGATTCACTTCTGTGGACTGCCATGGACTGAGAAACTGCATTTCAACTTAGTAATGACTATAGCAGAAGTTAGATTAGGTAGTAGATTGATCTCAAACCAATTTAAATAAGAGTCTACCAGTAATAAGTAATGTTGATTGTTCCACTCAAATATGTCAGTAGTTACTATTGACCAAGGTAGTTCAGGGATTTGACTTAGCTGAGGTGGCTCTTTTTGCAAATGTGGTTTAATACTATTACATACTGAACAGGAAGAAAGTACACTATCAATGTCTTTTGTTAGAGAAGTCCAAAACACAAGTCCTCTCGCCCTTCTCTTGGTAGATTCATAACCTGGGTGACCACAATGCAAAATCTGGATATAGTCTTGTTGTAAGGAAGCAGGAACAACAATTTTAGGACATTTAAAATAATGCCATCTTCCATCAACAACTCATCTCTGTAAGGAAAGTAAGGTTGCACATCCGGTGGTACACAAGATTGCTTTGATGGCCATCAAACACTAATGTAATGATTGAGCTTTTGCAAAACTGGATAATTTCATTGTATGATCTCGTAGCTCATGAAGTCCTGTAGTAGAAAAATTATACACTTCTATGACATCAAAGTGAAAATTCTCTGTGTCAAGTTGTTCTGTTGTATTTCTGGGTAACCTGGATAAGGTATCAGCCAAATAAAGAAGTTTGACTTTCGTATAGACCATTTTGAAGTTGTACTTTTGCAATTTAAGCAACATTCTTTGTAATCTTCCTGGAGCTGAATGCATAGGCTTCTTTAAAATAGTAACCAAAGGTTGATGATCAGTTTCAGTCTGGATATCTTGACCATACGTATAATCATGAAACTTGGAACATGCAAACACTATTGCCAAAAGTTCCTTTTCAATTTGAGCATACTGCAGCTCAGTCTGGGTAAGTGTTCTAGATGTGTAGGCTACTGGCCTACCCTTTTGAAGAATAACTGCACCTAAGCCAAATATTGAAGCATCACTGGAAAAAGTTACTGATTTGTTGACATCATAATACCTTAATGTTGGTGAGGTAGCAATGTTCTGCTTAAGAACTTCAAATGCTTTTTGGTGCTGTTCTAGCCATGACCATGTAACATTTTTATGTGCGAACACTCTCAAAGGTGCTGTCAGTTCACTGTAGTCTGGTATAAACTTGCCTAAATAGTTGACCATACCAAAAAAACATTATAGAGCTTGCACATTATCCAGTGTTGGCATTTCAAGAATGGCTGCTTGCTCTGACGGGTCTGGTCTCAAGCCAATACTTGTAAATAAATGACTTACATATGTAACTTCTGGTAGTCTGAATTTGCACTTCAGAAGATTGAGTTTTAAGTTCACTTGACATACTCTGTCTAGAACTCTCTTAAGATTTCTGTCATGCTCTGCCTCACCATTGCCTCAGACCAATAAATCATCTACTATTATGGCACAAGGATAATCTGAAAAAATTTGCTCCATTGCACGCTGAAAGACTTCACTTGCAGAATTTATTCCAAATGGCATCCTGAGGAATCTATATCTTCAAAATGGGCTAATGAATGTAGTCAGTAGTGAAAATTTGTGATCAAGCATAACTTGCTAAAATGAACTCTTTGCATCCAAGACAGAAAAAACAGTAGCATTTGGTATCAGGGCCGTGACTTCTTCAACTGTACACATAGGATGATATGGTCTCTTCAATGCTTTATTCAAATCTCATGGGTCAATGCATATTCTGGCATCATCTGAGCCTTTTTTATGAGCTGCTACCATGGACGACACCCATTTGGTAAGTTCTGTAACTGGACAAATTACACCTTGTTGCACCATTTTATCCAACTGAGCTTTGACTTTATGCTGCACAGCTATTGGAACTCTTCTTGCTGGTCTAACCACTGGACTGATCTCTGGGTCTAGTTTCATAGAATACACCACTAGAAATTTGCCATTGAAAACATCAGCATATTCTGGAAAAATAGTGTTAGTGAAGCTGGAACTGGGACGCATTCTTATTTGATGAACTTATTTGTTAAAAGAAAGCAGATTCATTCTCAAACTGTCCCTGAGACCCAATAATGACTGCATAGGTCTTCAAACTACATATAATAGGTAGTTATAACAGTTCTTGGCCACATAACATGAAAGCATGAGTTAGCCTTCAGTTTGAATTTCTTCACCTCAATAAGCAAAAAGTTTTGCACAACTAGTCACATTTAGTTGCTCACCAGCTCTGACCTTTGCAAATGTATCTGCTGACATAACATTGCACTTTGAATCAGTGTCTACTGTGAGCTCGGTGGATTTACCATTGATCCAAACAGTACAAAACACTTCATTTCTTGCCAATAAATCTACTGCATCAGTCTTTTCACCAATCACTGACACACCATCTACATAGAAAGCGGAATGTTGCAGGTTTACTTGATCAACTTGCTTTTATGAGTGACCCTTCTTTGAAACTGTGTGAGGTCTACTAGATTTACAAAATTTTGGAAAATGGTTCCATTTCTTACATTTGTGGCAATGCTATGCACTTTTCTCTTTTAGACTCATGGTTGGCACCCCAATTGTGACAGTTAACAATAAAGCTTGATTTGGGTTTTGCTAAGTCACCCTTATACTGTACTGAGCAGCAACTGTTCTGCACTGGATAATCTTGATTCTGCACTGAGCATGCCCCTTTAACTGAACTGGTCTTGGAATTTACTAGAAGACTACAGGTTTTACCTGGAAGTCCTGCAGGGGCTGCTGCTGCCATGTGCTTAGGCCTGCTTTTGCCTGTCACATGCTGCATGCTGTCTACGTAAGCTCTGGAGCCTGTTGAAACCATGCTCTTATCATTAGCAAGCATACTTGTGTGCCTTTCTGTAACTTCATGGATCTGACAAATCTCAATGGCTTTGCTCAGTGTCACATCATTGTCACAAAGTAAAATCTTTCTCACAGCTGCACTGTTAATACCACACATGAGTCTGTCCTTTATTAACTCATCTTTTAAATCACCAAACTTACACATTTTAGCTTTGTTTCTCAGGTCAGTAATGTAAGCTGCAAAAGTTTCCCCTTGCTTCTGATCTCTTGTGTAAAACAAATTACTCTCTAATGTAACATTAGTCTGGGGAATTACACATTTCTCTGAATTTGCGCTTCAAACACTCAGGGTCTTCCCTTGATTCAGCCTGCACAATAATATGATGAGTTTCTCCTTCACCTTCATACACTGCTGTTGCATATACAAATGAATGCTCCCTTTCAATGGCCTTTGACCCTGCTGGGTTTAGGAAAATGAATGCCCTGGTGCATGCATCTTTATCAGAATAAGCTGCTTGTATAAATATATCATACGCTCGCTCAAATATTCTCCAATTCTCTGCAATATTCTTCTCAAATACAAGTGGTTGTGGCTTGCGAAATCCATCTGCCATATTAACATATCTTAGTGAATACTTTTGCAAATACACGAACACACACACATACATACACATATACATGTGCTTGAAATTTATGCCAGTACTTGCAATAGCACAATAAGCCTCTGTATAACTTAACTTTACGAAATAAGTCTCCTGGGCAATGTAATACTCTGAAATCACTTTACTGTAAAATCACTCGTCTTGAAATTATTTTACTGTATGAGCTGTTTATCTTGAAATTATTTGACTGTAAAAGCTGTTTATCATTATTTTAAGGAACCTTTCGAATAACTGCACAGCATAAATAAACTGGGCAGTAGAAGCTAAGGGCAAGAAACATTTCAAAATAACTGTACTTTACAAATAAACTATTTCAAAGTAATTGCAATTGGTGAATAAACTGTTTCAAAGTAATTACACTTTGCAAATGAACTGGCCAGAAGAAGCTCAGGGTGAGAAACACTTCAAAATAACTGTACTTTGCAAATAACAGTACACAACAGTAAAATTTCCTAAAATGGCTGCACTTTGTCAGATAACTCTGTACAGTGCAAGAAACACTCTGTAATAGCAACACTCTACAAATAGGCACATCTATGCACAAGAAACTTTTCGAAATGGCTGTATTTGAATGTACTTCATGAAGCAGTTGCACTTTGCAAACAATAAACTCTTCAGAATAAATGCACAGTAATAAGCACACACTGTAAGCACTTTTACACACTTTGAGATACTTCGAATAACTGTAGTTATGTTATTCAAGGCTTCGATCAATGCTAAGTAGTAATTTATGCCAAAACACAGTAAAAAGCAGGCAAACATTGTGGGCTCTTGTTCAAGCAGCTTTATTAAATACAAACATAGGTTCATAGGTTCCTAGGTGTGTACCAGGCTAATGGCCCTGGAGCCTATATAAGCCTAGCCCAAGAAGATACCCTGGCATCATGCCATGCAAAGTTAGTTCCCAGTGCCCCTGTCAAGCAAGGCCACTGAAGTGAGCCCCAGGGTGAACTTCCTATTGCCTATCCACTTGTCAAGACTTCTCTTAAAGAGAGCCAGTGAAGTGCTCTGCTTGATGTGAATGGGAAGTTTGTTCCAGAGTATGGGAAGTCAGTTAGGAACTTGTCCCTCCAGCATGTTCTGTTTATTGTGGTAATGAGGTTTAGGTCCCTAGAGCATGTGGCATGGAGGGATTGGGATTTCTTTAAGTGTAGTATATCTAGCAGCTCTGGGTCAGACATGGCTTTGTAGGTCAAGCAGAGATCGCCTCTAAGTAGGAAATAAAATATAGAGTATAGTTGGAGTTTTTTGAGTCTGTCCATATAGTGCGTGTGTCTAAGGCCTAAGATCCTCTTAGTGAGGTATTTTTGTGGCCTTTCCAGTTGTTGTAGGTGTTTAGCTAGGTACATACCAAATGGAACATTGTATTCTATAATAGGTCTAATGAGGGACGAGTAGAGAGGGGTTATGACTTCTTTCATTCTGGATGAAAAACCTTTTGTAATGAGATGTGCCAGATAGAAGGATTTTCTGACTACAGTGGCAATGTGGTTATTAAAGGAGAGATTGCTGTCAACCTGTGTCCCTAAGTCTCTTATCACACCTTCAGTGTTTAGTGGACTACTGCCTATGTGGTAGTTTATGAGCACCGAATTTTTCCCAAAGGGAATGGCAATGCACTTTTTGGCATTGAGCTTAAGGCCATGGTTCTGGCACCAATCATTGGTGTCAGTGAGGCCTTTTTGTAGAATGTCGACATCAGTTGGAGAATCAATAAAGGCTCCTAGTTTGCACTCATCTGCAGACTTGGTCAGCCAAAGTCCCTTTGTGTTGGCTTGAACGTCAGAGATGTAGATGCCAAATAGGAGAAGACCTAGGCCCAATCCCTGTGGGACACCACTTGTAACTGGTCATTAGTCAGATCTGAATTCCGCTACTTTCACAGTGGGGGTTCTATCAGTGAGCCAGTTGGCAACCGATCTTATGACATAGAGGTTCATGCCTAGTTTAGTGAGTCTATTTATGATTTCATGAGTGAGGGATGGTGTCGAAGGCCTTGGAAAGATCTAGATAGGCTGTGTGAACTACTTTGCCCTCATCCACAGCTCTGGTGTCAGACTCAAAGAAGTCTATCAGGTTGAGCAGGCATGATCTACCTTTCACAAAGCCAAATTGCATGGGGTCCAGAGTTTGGAGATTCCCTATCTCCTTATTTATAAGGTCCATGATGATACATTCCATAGCTTTACATATCAGACATGTCAGACTAATGGGGGCGGTAGTTTCCAGGGTCTGTTATTGCTCCCCCTTTGTGGAGTAGGATGACCATAGCAGTGAACTATTTGGTAGGAACAAAGTCTGAAATGAGGCTGTGATCGAACAGGGTATTCAGGTTTGGTGCCAGTTCACTTTGTAATTCATGTAGAACACAACCAGGGATATTATCAGGTCCCATGGAAGCTGTATTCCTGACTTTGAACAGTGCAGTTTTTACCAATGTAGCTGTTATAATAGGGACTTGTCATTCCTCCGGTATTGTGATAGGTCCCTTAGGGGGTGAAAGGGGTAAAGTTCGCACTGAACCTGTCGGCCAATATGTTGGCAGTATCAGTTAATTCTGTATATATATATATATATATATATATATATATATATATATATATATATATATTGCCATTGTGCTGTAACTTAGAGCAGATCTGAGTATTGCCATGTAAATTCTTGACATAACTATAGAATGCCTTGTGTTTGTTTTTAGAATCTGCAGCAATTTTGTTTTTGTAGCTAGCTTTAGAGGATTTGGTGATGGATCTCAGTTTTTTGCTGAGGCTAACAAAGGAGTTTTTCTAGTCTTGGGAATTCACCCTTTTCTGCAACAGTTTGTTCCTTCTGTTGTAGAGTTTGTTTATGGTGGGGGACCACCAGATTGGCTTCCTTTTTTTGAAGGAGAGCATCTTGGTTCTGTTTGGTATGGCCCATTCCATGCACTTGTGTATGTGCTCATACAGTGCATTGGTGTATGATTCAGCAGTCATGCACTTATTTCCCATTTGCATGGGTGTCGTGAAGTTAGCCATCACTGTTTTTAAAAGTCCAAAATTGGCTTTGGAGAAGTTTTTTACAGTGGTTTCCTTTATTGGAGGGTGTCGGTGGGATGTGGATATCCATGGTGATTAGCTTGTAATCATATCTGACCAGAGAGGAGGTAATTACTGGTGTAGAGAAATGGTCATCCATGTTAGTAATGACCAGGTCAAGGATGTTTCTACCCCTGGTGGGGGTAAGAATGAGTTGGTCCAGGGCGTTAGAATTAATGAATTCCAGAAATCGTTGAGCAAGTGTGTTGGTACATGAGTAATTTTCTGAGTTAATGGAGAGGTAGTTAAAGTATCCCAGTATAAAGGTATTGGGTTGTACCCTAATATTTTCCAGTGTGTTTTGGAATGTGGAGTGGGAGTCTTGTGACATGGTGGAGGATCTATAGCAGGCTACAACCTGGATTGCAGTTTTACCCAGTGTTAGTTGTACCTGAACTATCTCTGATGCGTTATGTTGGGCTTCTAGTCTGGAGGTGTGCATATCCTTTATAAATATGGAGAAATCACTGCATTTAGTGCTTCGGTCCAAGTTTACGGGCCAAAAGGTATGGTATGAATTATAGCCTACTAGTGCTGGGGTGCTCTCCAGAGCCTTGAACCAGATCTTGGTCACTGCACAGATGTCGATGTTCTCCACTTTAAGGAGTGCTTTGAATGAGTGCATTTTGAGATTTAGACTTCTAGAGCTTGAGTAGCATAACCCTCAGATCTCATTTGCTTGTAGCTGTTATGGTGGTAATTTTGTCTTCAGGACATTGCCTAAAAAAGGCACTATAGGGGTGGCAAGAGCCTTGGCCAAAATCATCAATCCCTGGGGTGAAAGGTGCAGGCCATCTCTGGCAAAGCATTGAGGTCTGTCGATCATGTCATCCCAGGCAGACAGATACTGGATCCCCTTAGAATGACACCAGAAACTTAGCCAATTGCTGAAGTCAATCATTTTCTGCTTGTACTGTGGTATCATTCTGGGTGACGGTAGGATGCTACTCAGAACTAGGTTCAGACCTGCCTGGGCTACAAGATCCGAGAGCTCCTCTATGTCTTTTTTCATGTAGTCCAGGGAGGTATGTCTCAGGTCATTCACACCAACATGGACAATGACAGAGTCATATTTATACCTGTTGTGTAGTGACCTAAGTGCATGCATTGATTGAAGCCTTGAAAGACATCATAAATGAAGCTAAGTAACTTTAATTTATAAACAAACTATCATGCACATAGATGTTAACAATCTGGCTGCACCTTCAAAATGGCACTGAAGCTAACACGTGCTTGGTATTTATATGCACACACAGACCTTGGAAATGCTTCTTAAAGGTACAGCACACCTGTTATTCTACAAATACTATATGAAAATGTTATGCAGCTGGCATGTCATTTGTTGAAGGTCTGGTTACATACAGGATCTGTGAAGTGGACCCATTTCCATGGACTATTCTGAATTCCCAGTAATTATGACAAATGAATCTGAAAGCATATGTCCTGCCATCATTCATCTGAGCTGCCACCACCAAACACTGAAGTTCCCTAACCAAGTGTAACAAAAGAAGACCTACATCCAAGATTTTCGCCATCTGGTGAAAAAAAAATGTTGGAGATAATACTGTAACTTCCTGGCATTCAATTCTGTACAAATACAATCATAAGACTTTCTAATCTATGCCAAACTTTACAAAGAATGACTTTGGCTGTCACCCAAGCCATGATGCCCCCAAGTGGAGCAGGATATATTTTCAAGCTTATTATAAGACATGACCATTTTAGCTTAAATAAATCTACCAGGATTTAAAAAATTATTTCTGTTTTAGTAGGTCACAAACCAAATCTCTCTCTCTCTCCCTTGCTCCACCTCTTTCTATCTCTCTCTGTCTCTTCATCGATTGTTAAGCCTAGAAAATCAAAACATGGGATAATAATTGAATTATATGTTGAAGGACTTAAATAGTCCAATGGAAAGTGAAAAGCCTTCAAAGGGAGACTCTCTTCTTCTTAGCAGGCATTAGATATAAGACTCTTCTCAGAAAAAGCCAAACTGTAGGTTTTGATTCCAGGGATGTTTCTCAAGGGATACATACTGGTAATACAGAACAATGAGTTTAAAAAAGAATAATGAAGGCTTGAACTTAAGAACTGAAAAAGATAAGAATGAGAGGTTTATGCTCCTGAAAAAATGTTTTCTTTTTGAATCATACATAAAGTTGTTAGATGAAGACTTTGGCTAAGCAGATATTAGGCAATAATTCTAATAAGGAAAAAAGGATACAACACCTGCTGGTAGTCATTTGGAAAAAAATCTGGACAAATCTGATTAGGAACAAAGACATCTTGATAAGGCTTTGTAGATCTATATTATTTGCCAATAATAGAGTATTGTGTTTTTTGGTGGGGTGGGGAGGCATTGAGACTCACACATTCAGAAGACCATCACAAAATATGTAGGGGGTCTTTGTCATTTAACCTACTAAGAAAGGCTCAAACATCTTTCCCTCTTTTTGATAAATTACAAACTACTCAGAGGTGACCTAATTTTAGTTCATAACTGCTTATATGATAAAGCTAGGGCAGCGCTGCCTATGGTACTGCGTTTGTAATTCAAAGTGCCAACCCAAAGAATGACAGTTTTATGGTTAGTTTACACACTGTCAGCTCTATACTGGAAAGCTCTTTTTTGTACCATAAAACAGGGAAATTACTGAACGTCCTATTCATATATATAAGATGCATTGCTGATTTGGACAGTCCAGAGGGCTTAGACCAATGCTTTAAAAAATGCATCAGGATCAACAATAAGGCAAACTCTTAAATGACCTGTATAAGCCTTAAGTTTGTATATAGTATCATCAAATCATTGAATTTGCCATACCAAAGGGAGGACTCCACCTGTAAAAAAACAGACTACTTAGCCAGGAATAAAAAGCTGCACCACGATCTGTATTTGAAGAACTTTTAATAAAAAACTCTGGCGCCTCAGCACAAACAAGACTTCCAGGAGTGATAATACAGTCACCATATGGTTCTGATATATATGTATGTATATATATATATATATATATATATATATATATATATATATATATATTACATACAATTACACTTGATTAAATCAATTAAACGATTAATAACAATTTTAAAAGCTTTTAAAAAAAAACAGGCCAATGGATATAAATGCTGTTTTGACAGAAATAGAGATGGGCAACAATATTGACAACAGAGTAAAAGGACTAAATATTGATTCTGAAAAAGTCTGTAGTGTTATTAAACAAATACATGTATGTGAAAGCCATAGTTCTGTTTTGAATTTGTCTGGAGTTGAATTAAGTGATATGGAAATCTCTGTATTGAAATGTGGACTTCCTACTTCTCTTCCTAGAGAGCATTTTTTAAAGGATGAATTTTTCAGGCTGGTTAGGAAACTTCATTTAGTTAATTATTATGAATGTGATACTAATTATAACAATGAGAGTGAACTAATGGATGTGTCTATCAGTGATGAGGAAGAATCAGATTTTATTTTTCTTGTAATTCTTCCACTGATGCTTTAAACAATTGTATTGCATATTGTACATTGGATACAGAGAATGTTTTATATAAAAGTACTTTTATCTCCCCTTTCTCTAACCAAATTATACAGCAGTTTTCAAAAATGATTCATTTTGCAATGGAAAACAGGATGAAGAGTTTGCCACCACAAAGAAAAATGTGTTGTACAATTTGATTAAAAGTGAATGGCAAGTATTAAGTTTGTGTAATAGACAAAACATTGTCATAAAACATTCAGACAAGGGTCAGAAAATTGTTGTAATGCATTATAAACAATATCTTAAAATGTGCATAGACCATTTGTCTGATGGGAAGATCTATAAGGTAGTTAATGACAATGATTTTCACTTGGCTGTTCAAAATTTTAAGGAATTAATTGATAAGGGCTTTAGATTGGGCTACTTTACTAAGCAGGATGTTAAATACAAACTTGATACTGAGGGCAGCTCTTTGGCTAAGTTTTATTGCTTGCCCAAAATTCACAAAAATCTTAGATTTCCCCCTGGTCGACCCATAGTGGTGGCACAGAATTATTTTCTGCATAATATTCAAGTATTCTTACATGCCTACCTTCTTAAATATGTTGTAAAATTAGACTATTACATCAAAGATACTTTCCATTTTCTAGATAAATTGAAAAATATCAAATGTGAAAATGGTTATTATTAGATAGTACTAGATGTAAAGAGTCTTTATACCAGCATTATTCATATGTTAGGAATTGAAGCTCTTAAGTGTTTTTTTGGGAGATAGTCCTGTTAGTCACTATGTTATAGAATTAGTTTATTTTTGTTTAACTAATAAGTTTTTGAATTTAATAATTGTACCTACCAGCAACAACAAGGAACTGCCATGGGTGTGACTTATTGATAGGACTTTTTGAAATTGAATTTCTTTATAGATTTAGTTTCTTTAACAATTTTGTAGTCCTTTATTGTAGATACATAGATGTTTTTTTTTATATAAGGTGGTACTGATTTAGCCCCCTCCCCCTTATAAATGGTTGGAATGTAAATTGATTCCAATTAGAATGTGATGGCTTATAAATGGGGAAATCAGTGATTTATTTAGATGTTAAACTATAAATAAGGGTGAATGTCATAGTTACTGGTGTACACAGGAAGTGTACCAGTGATGTTTGCATTCTTGAGAGCAAGAGTTGTCACCCTTCTTCACATACCATACAAGCTTTACCCTATAATGAATTACTGAGGGTGAGCAGATTATGTAACGATGTTAACATCTTGGAGAAAGAAATCTTAAATACCTGTGTTGCCTTCAGGCAAACGGTATGATGAAATGTTAATTATTAACTCTGTACAAAAATTGCTGAATTTTTATTCAGGTTGTACAAATTTTTCTGTGGAGAGAATTAATGAGAGTAGAAACACAGATGTAGTACAAGGCAGTAGATAGGTATACATTGTAACTCTGTATAACATCCTGAGCCAAGAAATAGTAGATATTATTAAATATTATTGGCCCTTTTTGACTAATAATATGGATGGTGTGAGGAATCTATACAAGGTTCCACTTATTTCATATAAAAGAAGTAGGAACATCAAAGGTATGGTAGTACATAATACATTTATGCACCCAGGTGATAAGTTGACTATACACCCGACTAGTTGTGGAACCTTCCCTTGTGGAAAGTGTTCGGTCTGCTCTAATATAGTTAGAGCTTTTGATAATATTAATAAAATTAGATTTTGTCCGAGATCTACTTATTCTTGTATTACTAAATCAGTAGTGTATGCCCTATCATGCCCTTGTGACCTATTTTACATAGGGAAACAAAGAGAATTTTTAAGTGGAGACTTCAGGAATATGCCTGGGATATTAGAAATAATAACTTTATAAATCCTGTTGCCTTACATTTTAACCTTAGTCATAATAGTGATTCTCCTGTTGCATTTTGGAACAGATTTTAGGTGAAGTTGAGGGATTGTAAAAAAGAAATTATTATACAAGGAAACATTGCATATTTTGAAATTTAATACAGTGTCTCCAGACAGTTTAAATAATGAATGTAATTGGAAGGTTTTCCATTAAAAGCTTTTAAAATTGCGATTAATTGTTTAATTGATTTAATCAAGTGTAATATATATATATATATATATATATATATATATATATATATATATATATATATATATGTACATCAGAACCATATGGTGACTGTATTATAGTGGCGGCTGGTGACTTCAAATCAAAGGGGGGGCTGCAGGAGACAGCTGAATGGGGAGGTCAATGGGAAGGGGTGCAGCCAACTAGAAAGGGGAGGAGCTATGCTCAAAACCACAAAAACTAACTAAATACACTGCCCTGGGTGCCAAACTGTCATTATGAGAGTCCAATCAAGACAAAATGAAGTGTAGAAGAATAAAAATATTTTAATGCATTGGCTGCATGACAGCTTGTTTAATATCTAGATGGAAACAAAAAGGTTGTGAGGCATGAAAAAATAAATTACTTTTTAAATACAAGTCCAAAAAGAAACAATGGCAAAATAGCACAAAACGAAGTTTAATCCATGAAGTAAAATCCACAAGATAAAATCCAATAAAACACACGAAAACAAGCTGTAATTAAGCTGTTGTAGAACCACAAGTTCTTGTCTTGTTGTCATTTTTGTTTTTATTTTTTTATCCGCAAATTTTAATTTTTTTATTTCTTTACAGCTGGGTGGGGCTGCAGTCCGGCAGTCCAATAGCACGAGCCGCACACTCCTGGAAGGCTTGCTTGTGCTGAGGCTCCAGAGATTTTTATTAAAAGTTCTTCAAATACAGATTGTGGTGCAGCTTTTTATTCCTGGGTAAGTAGCCTGTTTTTGTACTTTCCTTATTGGTGGTCTTTTGAGGACTCCATCTGTAACCATAAATATCCTGCAGAACGTTAAGTGCATGACATTCCAGTAGGAGTATTTCAGATGCAGTATAATCATCCATGTCCTGCAAGGAAGGGGACAGACTAAGAACTGTAGAACTACCATCCCAAACTTTCAGACCATGACATTTGTCCTGAGATTTGAGAGTCGGTTTTGGTCTCCATATACCTCTTCCCTATGGGTGGGGGTAATCAAGAGCCCATTCTTACCTCATTTCTGTGAGATGGAAATTGGGAACCCATTCCTTTGCAGGAGAGGACCTTCTCTTAAACCTTTTTGTATGTTTCTCAGAAATAGCTCATTCCTAATAAGGAGAGATTAACATGCAACTGTAAAATGTCAAGGTGTGGTTTAAAAACTCTATCTTACAATTAAATGTTAGCAATAAAGTTTAAAAAGTGTTCTTTTATTTCCCAAAGAATTTGGCAAGTATTCCTTATGACCACTCCAGCCTTCTGTATGGGAAGAAAGAAAGTAGAGAGAAAAGGGTAGGAGAAGAGAGAAGAAAGTCCTCTGATTGATGGGATTACACAAACCCAAAAAGTAATTCATTGGGATTAACTCTGAACAAATGACACTAAAGTCAAAAAATATGCACCTGTTTGAAATTGTGATAAACACAGATGTGATCCTTTGTATAGCAAGGCTAATTGTGTAAAAAAGCAGGTTATTAATACAAAGTCCACCATTGCAGTGCCTTGGAGTATATCCTTTGCACAGAGGTGCAGTGATCTCAGAGTTAGCATATATATATATATATATATATATATATATATATATATATATATATATATATTTATATATATATATATATATATATATATATATATATATATATATATATATATATATATATATATATATATATATATATATAAGTTACAGCAGTATGGAGCTACAGCCACATGTCAGAGGCTGCAGTAAAACCTGCCATTATGAGTCTCACTAGTATAAGTGGAATCCCAGAAAGCATCTGATCCATGACAATCTATCTACCATCCTGTGCTATGGAGCAACCCTTCTAATACAGCCTGCCTAAGGAAAGTTCTAACCACAGTGCATCTCATTAAAGAAGGGAACGCTCCTGTCATATGTCTCCAAGTCACTGTTCCTGAAGAAAATGAAAGTAACCAGTCTTCTCATTCCTACTACAGGTAGCTCTCTCAAAGCAGAGCATGCATATCTTCCCGAAAATGATTACTGTGATGCAAGAAGGATGATAAGGGTTATTGTCACAGTCACAGAACAGGGCTACCCTTTTAAACCATGCCTGTCTCCTAGGAATAATCAAATCTCATAAAACATTATTATTTACAATGTCGACCATTACATTTATTTAAAAAAAATTCACATCCCAGTGGGTCATAAACAGATTCTCTTTAATCAGTTTCAGAGGTACTACCTTCAGATACACCACTTGGGGAAGGGACGGAGAAATATATTTTTTCTTACCAGATTGCTCAATTTAAGAAAATTCATAAAGAATAATTCATTTTAAAACATTGCATCAAGCTTCTGAATGTACAGTTTAGTATACCAGTATAGTTCTTCCCTAAATCAGCAGTTAGAATGACTTCATCAGTTATCTGTGATAGACACTACAGCAGGCTAAAGATTCTGAAGCACATGGTAGTTGTTAAATGGTATCGTTTTTAAGATAAGAGAAGGTCTTTTCTTAGCATCAAGTTTTTACTTTTAGGAAACTGAGACTAGTCGACACTGCAATAAATAACTAACTAAATAAATAAATACGTTCAATAAACATTTGGCAAAAAATTTAAGTCTGCACACCGAATTGTGAAGATGTAGGTTGAGTTGTAGGCAGCAATGCTTGGCTTTGAGTCCAGTGATGTGCAAGTCTGAGCAAAGTGCTCAAAACAGTTTTTGCTGTTGTCTGTTAATGGTGATGCACCATATGTGTTGGCGCTGTGGCTGATGATCCCCCTGCAGTCCCCAGGCAGAGGTGGACAGGGCATATAAGTCTTGCTTTCACTGTCTGGATACAGGTTGTAAACAGCAATACATTTCTTCCTCCTGAGACATGCAGCAAGTTATTTGTGATGTCTCCCATGCTACACAACATAGTGCTACATAAACAATTACAGCAAGACAAGACCATAGCACTGGCTGGCATTGGTGTGCCAGCAGTGGAGGAGGATCAGATGAGGAGATGGAAAAGGATACAGCTGTGGCAAGGTCCTACGGGAGGAAGATGTGATAATATATGTCTTAGCACTGGCAAAGGGGTAGCATCTGTTTCACTACTATGGGCCATGATAAGATAAAAACAAAACAAAAGTGAGATATATACATTTATACACTCAGAATGCAGTATGGTGCATGGACTAACCAAATGGTAGACTGGACATTGCCTAACCCACATGAGCCAGAGGATGGGCAGGCTACAAACATCATCATTTGTATAGATGGGGAGCATAGTAGCATGCGGCAACAACAATAACATAGATGGAATGGTCCTGGGTGGTGTTTCAGTATGTCTATCTGCACACTGATTTAGTGTGCGGGGTGTGAAGGGTCATATCCTCGGGTGATGGTGGAGTTTCCAGAAGCTGAATGTTCACCAAGAGCACTGGCTATTCCTGAAAAGACAGGTGTGGAGGCAGGTGTGTTAGGGAAGGTCATTGTGTTCAGCCTCTATATGTTGGATTGTAGCCATGTGTATGGTCATGGCAGGGGCTGGCTGAGAGTATGGCCTGTCTGGCAAGGGATATGTGTCATCTGGGAACATCTGCAAGGGAGTGGACCTATATGGAACACTGGAACACTGACTCTAATGTGTGCGATGAGTTTACAGGAGACCTGGACATACATAGTACACATCCAGGGGACCTTCCACTGCTATAGTGTGGAAGTGATTGTGGACCTAAAACAGTGTCATCCACATCCACATGAACAACCCAGACTAGGTGTGGAGACAACAAATGGAGATAATTGCATGTGCAAATTGGTTGTGTCACCTACAATGTGCAACCATCCCCTAAGTTGTCTATGCCTGCCATCTGGAAGCAAGGCAAGGGGTCATGTTGAGCATGACCATCTTCTAGCAGACCACACAGCACACTCAGCACTTCTGATGTGGTCTGAGTAGCATTCTTCTCTGCCTAGATTGCAATCTTGAGTAGCATTCATCACTGCCTGGATTGCAGCGTTGCACATTCAGTGGTTGATGCCTAGGTTAACACCACTATCATGTAATACCTGTTCCTTGGATCAATGACTCGCACCCATGTGCCACTAATGTGTGTCTGCCTAGTGTGTGGGTCCCTCAGATGCTGGTGGTGTTTCTGCTGCTTTATACCATGTGTGGAAAGTATATGGGGAGAATATCCTTCACTTAACATTATTAATGCAGGTAGGCCATCATAATTCTCTACTATCCCTTAAGCTGTGGGAGTGGGGAATGTTTCCTTCTGTGTTACTGTTGTTGACACTTCCACTTTGTCCACTGACTGTGCCATATTCCTAGCACTATCATTGTCAACCTCTAGAGATGAGCTTACCTCAAGCATGTGCAGATCTGTAATGCTGCATCTTCTCACAGTAGACCCTTTGATGGCATACAGATAATGTAACCGTGTGTATGCTATTACCTGTGTGACACCCAATCACTATCCATGCATCAAGCAGACAGGTATCTACCAGGAATTTACATAGGTAATGAGCATATACATAACGTTTGGTTCTCCTGAAGTCCTTGGTTAACAGAAATGCAGAATGGTACTTGTAATTGAAGCCCTGGTGTTACTATTTAACAGCAAAATACATGGTGAAGGCAATCTATCACACACAGATGAACTACCAGTGTGCTAGATGACTAGCAATTGCACTACATACCTGAGCATCCCCAAGAGATACTTAGGCACTCCAGAACAGTGCCTGGAATCAGTGTCCAATCAGTGTCACCTTTCAGTGTTATTAGGAGTCGCTAGTGTGTTGTGGGAGGAGCTCCTATAGTAGACCAGGCAGCTATCTCTTGTTCAAGGAACATGAAGCTCGCAAGTATGACTGGTGCCCAGCAACCAAGCCTGTATGACCAACATAAAGAAAATCAGCCAGCACCACGAGTGGATCAAAAAGTAGTTTAATGCACTGAAACTAGACCGGTTTCAGCTATTTAGCTTTCCTCAGTAGTTAGTTACAATCATGGAATAAAATGCTCCATATATACCTTTCAAGGAAGGAATGACATCACTTCCTGTCAAAAGAAAAATTAATGTTAAAGTGAAAAATCATCAGTTGCAAAACAAGCAATAACCAAAAAGACTTGTCCACCATAATATGTGCCAAAAACCTGAAATAGTCATAATACATTATAAGCAATAAACAAAATACATCCTTAGTATTGGGATGAAATTGCTGTATAAAATGAAGAAAATAGAAATGATGGATTAACACAATTAATCATTAAATCACATTTCGTCATGAGATTCTGGTGAAAAAAAACACATGATTAGACTATCCATGATTAATCTGCAATGTAAATAATAACATATTAGAACAGTAAATCACATTTTATCATTTAGTCCTGACGAGAAAAGCCCACCAAGTTTGACTATCCATCTTTTCTCTTTGTTGTTTAAAATGTCATGCCATCCTGTTTTGAAAGCCCGATTTCCAATGATGTTATCAATAATGCAGAATGAGAATTTGGCCGTGGGGTGCTTGATGGTATGTCTATATAATGCATTTGTAATTCTGCAATTTCTGATATCCCCCAAATGTTCTGATATCCTAATACAAAATTGTCTAGATGTCTGACCAACATAAAAAGCCTGGCAGGTACAGGTGGCTAGATAGATAATCCAGTCTGAACTACAGTTTCCGAAAAATTTGATGTCATATAAATGACCTGTATTTTTACTCGTGAAACTTTTCGTTTTAAAGATGTAACCACAGAAACTGCAATGACCACAGGGGTATGTACCCACTAGTTTGTCCCCTGTTAATGTTCTCTGGATAGAAGAGTCATCCCCCATGCCACTCTTTTTATAATGTGAAAAATGGGAACTAAGTGTCTTGCCCTTCCTGTATGAAAAGTAACAACGTTCACCTAAGGACCCTTCCAAAAGAGGATGAGATTTGAGTATGTTCCAATGTGTGTTAATGATATTGATGAAATTGTGACTGTTTCTACCATATGTAGTAACAAATCTACACGTATCCAAGTTTTTAGATGTTGCATGTTTTTTATATACTAACAAGGAATCCCTAGGTTTGCTGTTACTCCATTGTGCAGCAGAACTGATGGTATTCCAATGATATCCTCTGGACAGAAATCTGTTGGCTAGGTCATCATGATGTTTATTCAAGTCTTGTTCTGATGAACATATTCTTTTTATCCTCAGAAACTGGGATTTCGGAATATTCCTAATAATGTGTTTGGGATGGAGACTGTTGGCATGTAATAAAGTGTTATATTGTGGAAACTTGCGATATACAGATGTTTTCAATGTGTGGTCGGGTTGTCGTTGTAAGTGGACATCCAAAAAATGAATTTCATTCAAATCATATTCCACAGTAAATTCCATCCCCCACATATTTCCATTCAGGTGTTCCATGAATTCTTGAAGGTAATCTGAACCACCTTTCCACACTAGCCAACAGTCATCCAAATATCTCCTCCAGATGTCAATTTCAGGTAGATACACATTATGCAATTCATCATAAATGATGTGCTCCTCAATATAGCCCATGTACAGATCTGCATAAATGGGTGCAAATGAAGCCCCCATGGCTGTGCCTTATATTTGCCAATAACAATCTTGCTGGAAATAGAACACATTTTTGGTCAAAATGTGTTCCGCCATACATGCAAGTAACGTGTTCAGTCCAGGGGGATAAATGTTGGCTTTATTTAGCCAAAATTCTAGAGCCATCAATCCTGCCCAATGTGGTATGCTAGTATATAATGATTTAACATCCAAAGTGCATAGTAGCCAGTCAGGTTCTAGTTGAGATTCTGAGACAATCTGTAAGAATTCTGTGGTGTCCTGAATTCTGGCTCTGACACATGATAACAATGGTTTGAGTTTTTCAGTAAGGAACACAGATAAAGGTTCTGTCAGAGATCCGATACCCAATACAAAGGGTCTACCAGGTGGTTTATTGATGGATTTATGAATTTTTGGAAGCAAATAAAGATATTGTTTGGCTGGGTCTTTAACCATGAGATGTGCCTTAGTTTTGTCAGAAATTATACCAGCCTCTACTGCTTCCTGTAGAAAATCATTAATTTCACGTTGAAAAGTGGGTGTTGGATCTGTACTCATTTTCATATAGTGATGATGGTTGGACAATTGTCCATTTCCTTCATCCCGATAGTAATCGGCATCCATGACTACGACCGTACCCCCTTTATCAGCAGAAAGTATGACTATATCTTTGTTATTTTTAAGCCTAGTAAGGGCAAGTTGTTCTTTGTAAGATATATTGTGTCTAATATTGTCAAGACTGTTGGAATAGAAATGTAAATCTTTAATAACAGCCTGCTGGAACACCGCAACATGTTTATCCATAGGGGGATTGAATGTAGATTTGTGAAATCTAAAATCTGTTGATCTTTGAGAGAGAGCAGAGTTATCCTGTTGTTTAAAAAATAGGTTAAGATTAATTTTTCTACAAAACTCTAAAGTGTCAGATACAAGTGAGCTTTCATCAATAAAGAAACCAGGAATAAAACCCAGACCTTTATTAAGTAAAGAATATTCATCAGATGATAAAATATACTTAGAGATGTTTAACACATTTGTACAAGATTGAACTATTTCACCACTGACATGAAAAGCTCCTCTAGACTTTTGACCCCTATGCTTTCTGCCTCCCCTGTGTTTCCTGCCCCTAAAGGGCCAACCATAGTTCTTCCTCTTTTGACATGTGGTGATTCACCAGTGCTGGTGGATTCATTGTCTGTTGTGGAGGACTCCTCACCAAACGTATTACTAGTGGATCCTGATTTTTTAAGAATGGATCTCGGTCTCTTTTTACGCACAAAAGTAAGATTTTTGGTGCCCTGGGCAAACCTCACACTCCTGTTAGATTCAAATTGTCTACCCCTGCTGTAGTCTTCTTTGTCTCTAGCAAATTTGTGGAGTTTTTTAGTTTTAAGATTATTCTCCAATGTGGACAATTCCCTGGATAATTTGTTCAGACAATTATGAAATTGTGTATGGTCCTCAAATTGTTTTAAATTGTTGCATGTCTTTTCAACATCAATGGTATTGGCATTTACAGTCCTTTCATAAAAGGAAGCTAATATGTTAACCAGTGCCATAGCGGCTTCTTGCTGTGCTGCTTGCCAATCTCTAGTCAATAGGTCATCAGGTGCACCTACTAGTGGCTGAATCTTGGATCTCAATCCTCTAGGTGAAATATTTTGAGCCTGATACGCTTTAAAAAGCTTGTGGTGCCAAATATTAGTTCTTAGAGTTTTGATTTGTTTACCTAGCTGACTGAATTCAGAAACACAACCGTCAACTGGATCCAATATGGGTAAATTAGTGGTATTCTTGGAACTAATACCAATACCGAATACCTGAAGGTCATCCTTATCCGCACATAAGCTGGATAGTAATTTCCCAAGATCCATGACCATAAGTTGTCAGACAAGAAATTCACTAGGTATGGAGGGGTTTCAAATCACAAATAAGAGACAAAGAATGTATGAACAAACCACCAGGTCATAAATAATAATCCTTGATATATATCAAATATGTGCTAAAGGTGGCAGAGATTCCCCCAACGGCCACCAAAAGATCCAAATATATGAGATCCAATAATTAAAAAATCAGGAGTACACACTAGATTAAATGCAACCAAAAATAATGTATAAATCACTTAAAAAAACAGGGTCAATGTAGTATTAATATTCCTGAGTGAGAAAATTCTCACTTAGAGCAGTTTTATAAGTACCTCAACAAGTCCAGGCAAAAATTAGCCCTGTATCAAAATGGTTGCCACTTATTGTTATTAATAGAAAATATATGCTGTTACAGCAAAATGTTATAAAAATGAGTGGATATATTGCCCCAAAATAGGTAATATGGTGTCCTCACTGTAGGTAAAATCCCTAGACTGAATCCACAATAGGTATATGCTGTAAGAGAAATGCATATAAGTATATATAATATAATATGCCAATAAGAATTTCGTTGTGCGATGTGTCCAAGTAGCACCTTATTCCAAAGATTATAACATGCTCTCATATGGCTAAGGTCATAGAATGGAGAAATGGTCAGCCATACATATAGGCACACTTATGTATATGTATATAGAATTTTATAATAGGTTGTAAACCAGCCATCAATTCTATACTTCGGAATGAAAATGCGTGGCTAAATAATCCTAAACACCCATGTACGATGTTTATCAGAACATAACTCATACACAAAAGGTCAAAGATTGGTTATATTCCAAAAGTGTGACTCTTAGATGTATAACAACATAATTCTAAAGGAGACCAAATAATGGCTGTCTGAGTAGTATTTACAACGTAAATGCGTTCACAGTCTTAATCACTGTAAAAAATAAGTAATACCATTCAGCATACTTGATGAAATTAGTACACAACTGAAAAAGAGGCTATATTGTAAAATAGCCAATATCCAAAGCCAAAAGCTAGTATTGTATATTCCAACTTGACCTGTTACTAAAGCTGTGTATAAGAATAGTAACATAGACCTATGTAACCATAAAAAAATAGTACAAAGTATAAGTCTAAGAATCCACCATTCATTATCCACCAAGTCCAACTGTTATGATTCCTGTTGTATCGATTTTTCGCCAAAAAAGTGTCGAAATGAGATACTGTCCCAAAAAAAACGTAACATCAATGGAAAAAGATGGCCAAAAAAGAAATGAAAGTTCCTGAACAATGTGAACAAATATCAATTCCAAATCATCCCCATATGTTGAAGCGTAATCATTCCTTATTCACAATAAGATATCCATGAAGGAAATATACAGTTTGTACTCAAAAAATTGCAGGTAGTACTCGATGAATGCGTACGCTGTTATAGTACGATCTTTGATTGTCCAAAAATAGATGAAATGTCCAGATAAAGTTAACATATAAAAAAGTAAATGCGTACGTTATTCTGGTACAAAAGGAATACACTATAAACCAAAACAGTCTCACCAAGCATGAGAGGGATGATTATGTGAGGCCCAAGATTCCCCTTCTGGTATTAGTAACCACAGACCAAATTATTCCAATGCGATATGATGTACTGTAATGCAAAACAGTCTCACCAAGCACAAACTAGATGGATACTTGAGGCCCAAAATACTCTCTCCTGTGATGGTAACCAAATACAAACTGCAACATGAGGCAATATTCAAAATGATAATCCAATCGTTCATGGAAGCTGGCGATCATATAAATAGACAGCAAATATCAAAAGATAAGTCCCAATGATAAAATATGGTAGACAACCCAAAAGTACTATCTCTTGTGTCCATTTCCCTACATGCAAGATCATTGCAGTCACCCTGCAACACACCTGCAGTACTGTGTATGTGTGCCACCAAACAGCATTTATCTGCTGCACCATTATCTGACAAACATGGTTCCTGAATGCCTTATCTATGTCCAAGATACACCTGCCATGTGTCTGTAGGTCCAGCAACAAAACATCTGTCTCCTGTGGTTTAAATTTCTCAGTGTGACGTATTTCTTTTGGTGCCACATTAGCTTCAGTACTTCTGTGGCAAAACAAATGAATCAATCTGTGTCTGGAGGACTGTTCATCCTGAGCAACACTTACCACCCTCTGCTCTAATAACCCCTGCGGTAGGTACTACCTTGTGCAATGCAATGGCATAACTGTTGTGACATTGTGATAGACTGTGTGATATGTGTGGTTATGTGGTCCTTACACTGAATCTTACTGCCTGTTCTACAGTACAGTCATAGAACTGCAGGCCCAGCGTCCACTGCCATGTGGATAATCATCATTGCCTCACTGGGACTAAAACCTGTTATGCTTGTACAGTGAGACAGAGATGCCCAATCTCCCATCAGCTGGACATCACTTTCTGCCTGCTCCAGAGGCCTTGCTGTTTGGATCTGCCCTATCTCCCTCGGCACTGCAATATTTCCTGCCTATTCCCTGGGACTTAAATATGTTTGCCACCTCCCTCAGCACAGCTTACCATAACACTGCAGGAGCATTGCAGTTTTATCACACAGCAATCATTATGGTGTGACAGTGGTGTGTAGCAGTCAACACCACAGAATTGTCCCTTTAATGTGGTATGCACTGTCAGTGCTCCTGTCAACTGCAGATTTCCCTATCATTTGTCATAATGCAATATCTTATGGTTTCAATAATATATCCATTTCTATAGCTCGTTCTCTCACAATGTAACAGTTGTGGTACTCATTGCACTATTTAGAGGCTCATAGAGTGGTGATTATACTAATGAGGCAACATAGTGCGATGTTTTCTAAATTGTGCCAATAATTCTATGAAGCCCAGTACGCCTCTTGCACAAATTTACAGTATGAAAATGGCCATAGGCATTATGCTATGCTGCGGCCCAGCAAAGGCATTCTCAAGCATGTAGGTCACGTAGGGTCAGCACACCTGTGAGGCACAACCAAACAGCTGCCAGTCTGGACTGCGGTACTGATAATGTGCATCATACAGCTGTAGACAGGTGTTTCGCCACTGTGCTGCCATTGATATTGCAACATGTGATTTCTGTGACATGCAGCATCATGCTTCAGCTACCAATTTGTCTCCTGTCTTTTACATGCTAAATGGGCATGGTCCCTCCAGGATCAGAGTGTGGTAGGGCTCCCGCATTGTGCAACAGGGAGACTAAAATATTTCTTCACCTGATGCACATGCAGCACAGGGTGCCTGCTGGGAGACACCCATGAGGACCCTCTGTACAAAATTGATGCTCAACACTCACCAACTGCTCGGTGATGACACATCATCACCCATTCTACTGAGCAGGGACAGCACAAGCATAGTGATCTGAGAAGGTGGCACTGACATTTTTTGCAAATAGAAAGAACGGTTTAGAGAGACACAACCATACTATTAAAGTAAGGACGATTTAATGCATTGACATTTACAGTAGGCATTACTTTATAATTATTCATTGTTTCTGATGTCCATAGCTATGCTGTACTCATTAATTGTGTTTTTTGCAGAGCTGTAAATAGAACAGGGTAATGGTGGTGACATTTTTGGAGTAGAATACCTTTTTCCCCATTAGTTTGAGTAGGCTGATCCCATTTCATGGAACTGCACAGGATACCAATTTGACTTAACCTTGGTTCTATATGTGAGTGTGTGTGTGTGTGCGTGTGTGTGTGTGTGTGTGTGTGTGTGTGTGTGTGTGTGTGTGTGTGTGTGTGTGTGTGTGTGTGTGTGTGTGTGTGTGTCAGTGTTTGCATTTTGCAGAAAAAGAGGAGACAGCAGAACTCTGACTTGTCTGCTGGAGGAAGTAGCCCAGACTCTGCAGGCATCAAGGTAAGTATATTGCATGGTTGCCAGACCTGTATATCTGTGCCTCATCTGCATATCATAGCATTACTATGTTTTGCATTTCTGCATACAATCTAGCCAGTACGTGTGCCTTCACTGTTTGTAGGACTGTGATATGGTTCTGAAGGCATTTGTAGCTGTGCCACTGGATTTCTTTGTGCCAGTTATTCCTGACATTACCATCTGAATGTCAAATGTACTGACCTCGGGTACACCAATGCAGTTAGGCTCTGTTTCTCCTTTGTAGTATTTCAGCATTTTATTATTCATTGCCTCAAAGGTATATGATTACTGCTGCAAAGCTGCTCACAGCGATTGTCACTACCATTTTATAATACATTTGTTCTCATGCCCTGTCGTTTATAGTGCAGGTTATTGCTGCAATAGCATGGGAATGACAACAGTTATGAAGCCATGCACCACTGCATTGAGGCTTACTTTTCCTATTAGAGTGTTATACAGTGAGTTATTGTCCATTGCCTATTCAAGTTGTTGCTAATAGGCTTGCTGTGCATGATACTATGCTGCTGCACTGTGTATGACAACTTCACATACACTTGTTTTCCACAGGACTGTTCATGCCATTTATAATTTGGTTATTTTTTCCTTGCTTTGTTTTACATTGTGCACATGCTAGTTACCAACTGTAAACAGTTCCACTGTCCTACACAGTGCTGAGAGTGGCATAGCCCGTCACATTCTTAATGTTACTGCATGACTTATAATAGGGGCTCCCCAAGCATTTATATCACCATTGTTCTGCTGACTTGCATGTACCACATTATACTGACTATTGCTGTTTTCCTTCTATTCTTTTTCTCTCTGTTGTTTTCTTTTTATCATTTGTTTCTCTCCAGTTATATCCATTTATAGTGCAGAGTCTGATATGGGGCAGGATATGGTGTGGAAGGAGCTACCATGTCCTGTAATAACCTCCCCACCAACTGCTTTGTCCCCAGCTGTCCCAAGGCCAGCCTCTGTACAGTGATGAAGGTCATTCTGTGAGATGCAACCTGGAATGCTTGCCAGCAACCACTGGTGCTGCTTTGCCTGGAGAGTGGCTATAGGATTGTTGTTGGAGAGTGGTACAGAGGTGTCCCCTTGAGTTACCCAGCAAAATCTATGGCAGCTGGTTAGGACCGAGATGGATAGTAGTTTGAGACCTAGAGTAACACCTTGGAGTGCATTCTTATGACTAGCAGGGTCACATAGCTGCACAATTCTGACAATTGAAATCACCCTTGGTGAAAACCACTCATGATCTCAGCCTAGAAGGTGACTGACTTCTGGGCATGTTTCACACTGGGACAACTTGACAGGTGGCCCTCACCACACTATATCTCCCATCATGGCGTTCTCCTTCCTTGTGTGTCACTCATCTACCCTGTTTGCTATCCATTCTTCCTCATCATTAATTGTCTATCTCTGTATAGGCATTTCTACTATGGCCCCTCCTACTTTTGTGTTAGCACTTTTCCTGTCAGTCTTTGTCTGCATTATATGTTTATGTGTTTGCTCCTGCTGCATCCATGTACCATCCTTCATATCCATATTGTCCCTTTGCTCCTTTCCCCATCTACTTTTGTTCTCTAAAAGGCCACCTGTCCCACAATAAAATACTCTCTTACCCCACCCCTGCGACACTTTTCTCTCCACGTTGTCCTTCTGTGCATTCTTTTGCTTACTCTTCCTCCTTTCTCACTGTCCTATCACCCCATTTCCCATTTATAAAACAAACACAGTTAGCACTTTGCTGTATGGCACTTATAGGGGCTCTCAGCTCTTCCCATTCGGCATATATATGGCACTTTGATGTATGTGTGAACATGCATTGAGGTGAGCACAGCGCACTCATGCCAATGGCACCAGGTCATGTGACCTTACGTAGCACAGACTACCTGGGTGCACAGTGACTGGTGTTTCCATAAATGCACAGCTTCATTATGTATCACTTCCCATGGCAGGTCACTGCTGCATCATAACCTTTGCATTCATAATCCCCATTAAACTATGTCACTCAATTCCAGTTGCAATATTTATCTCAGCGGGAACATTATCTCTTTTTCTGAATACCCCACAAGATCTTTGACTGCATAACAATGAAAACAGTCCAAGCTGAAGTGCAAGAGTAGTAAATGAACTGCACAAATAGAGTTTGCAAATACTGCATCAAACAATAATGCATGAGCAATTAAAAAATTGATATGGAGTAGCTGCAGGTGGCCATTATGCATAATAGTTTTTAAATGCTGGAAGACTGAAAACATATGCCTATCAAGTGAAATGAAGAGTCATTTATGAGGATATATACATGACTATGACTTTATGGTATGTCTAATTGCAGATGCTTCTGACACCTGCTTAGGTTGAGCTCCCTGTGAACTGCCCCCTAATACACAGTATAGGACTTGGAGTTTAACATTTCAAGACAGCAAAATCAAACTATTTAGCTGTTGCTAACCTTGAATCTTTTGCAGCCATTACAAAGCCTACATGATTTACCTTTGGCAATGATATAAGTAACACAGCTTAAATATGGTTTAGAAAATAATATAGTTCAAAGAGGAAAAAATCTGAAGAACAAGACTGCACACAACATTTGTAGTTATTACAATTTCCATATATTGCAGAAGTCCTTTCCTGGAATCTTTCTTCTGAATCAGTCTTTGCTTTTGTTTTTTTATCTTAACCAGATGTTTGGACATTCTGCTTTCAGTTGTCTGGTTCATGAGATTTCAGTGATATAAGTTCCAAGAAAAGAAAGGCACAATAAACAGTCCCCCGGATTCACTATTCTTCCATGCAGGACTAGCTTAGTCCTGCATGGAAGTGGCGGTTTAGGAGCAGCACTGCAGCACGCCATGCATATTAATGAAGGTGCACTGCCTGAGCTCCTAAACGGACTTGGAGCATGTAAGAGTGCAGGGGGCGTGTCTGAGAGCAGAGATCTCAGAATATACATGCTCCTGCAATCAAGAACAGCAGTTTAGCAATAAGAATGAGCGAGACCCCTCATAGGTGTTCGCATACCCCAAGCAACATCCCCCAAGTTTATAAGAGCAATATTTAAAATATAAAATATAAACAAGCTAACAGATAAAATTTAACCATAGTTGCGCGGGTTTGCCCATTGCTTAGCTACGTACATTGCAGTTAAATGGCACAAGAGGATACATATCAAGATATATGCAAATGAAGCAGTACTGAAATAGTGTAGTGGGCAGAGCATTCACCTTACAAGCAGCTATTCCCATTTGAGTCTCACTCCAGTACATTCCATTTTCCATGTCAAATCACTTCATGAACAATATTTTGTGTTGCATAACCTACTAAATAACATATATTTGTAAACTGGAGTACTGCATTAAATGCAGATGTGCAGTGTCATTATCATAATGTTGTAAAATCCACAGATAAACACAAGTGCTCCATACAGTATATGTACACATGAATCAGGGATATAAATCGAAGGTACAATGTGTAATGAATGATAAATCCATACACTGTCCAAATCCACCACCTTCCCAAGAACCATTTTACATTTCTGTCTAAATTAGTGCTGAGGTAAGCGGGAGTAAGCACTTTTAAGCAGGAGTAAGCATATTTAAGCAGTAGTAAACAAGTTTAAGCCCATTTGCATGGGGATAAGCAATGCACATACAGGTTAAGCAATATTGAAGCTTACTCTCTGTAAACATATTTAACTAGAGGTTAGCATTGCTTACTTTCATGCAAATGCACGCAAACCTGCTTACAATTGCTTAAAAGTGCCATAATCACTCTGTATGCAACAGCTGCTGTTCTGGCCAGAAAAAAATAAACAGCCTTTGCAGGTCTTGAATCTAGGACCCTGTACATTATAGTCACAGTAGTTAACCACTAAGCCATCGCAGCAGTACATAAGATTGAGGTATCACCAAACAGATCATCACTATAGGAAAATAAAACTTAACATGTGAAAAGAATCTGCTGCATAACATAAATATGTGAACTGGACTACTGCATTAAGTCCAGATGTGAGGTGTCATTGTGTTGAAGTCCCCTAATAAACACAAGGACCCCATACAGTGTATGTACACATGAATCATGGACGCCAAACACATATATAACATGTAATGAATAATAAATCAATGCCAAACAGCAAATAGTATGAAAATTAAAAATTAAGCAACATTAAACATTGCACAGCACAGCTTACTAGCTGTAAAGAATGTGTAGGCCAGCTAAAACAGTTTTCCCATTGGTATACCCCTTTAAGCAATGTCAACTTCAGGTAAGCAGGTTTGCCCATTGCTTAGCATTTTCAAAATTGTCCAATCATGGCAAAGTGCAGGAAATTGGCCCTATTTAAACCCAACAGGCGGGAATACATCTCATAACTGGTTGCAGCTTCCTCCTGTAGGCGCTTTGACTGGCATGGAAGAGGGTGTGCACTTTTGGGCCCAGTGCTGGGGCATCCAGGAATCCAGAATCATGGCAGGACTCCTTGTTAAAGACCATAACCAGAGACTGCTGCAGGGTCTGTACCAGGGTTCCCAATATAAAGCAGAAGCCTGGGACTGTCTCACCCATGACATCACCAGTGCCACTGGCATACCTTGAACTGGTGAGCAGGTCAGGCATCACCATGCCGACCTGAAGCATAGAAAGAGTGATCTCTTGGCTCAGTGGATCCAAGAGGCTAGGACGATGGGGGATGTCCCAGCCATGTGTAAGTATCAGTCCACTACCTGTTTAATAATTGCCAGCTCATGTATATTATGGATAGGTATGGCTAAATATTCCTCTTATATCTTTCACAGTGGCAGATGAGTGGGCTGCGAACCAGGAAGCCCATGCCTGTAGATTGCAGCGGTTGCGATGCAAGGCAGATTAGTAATACTCTTGCATCTACTGTCATAGGAAATAAATCTAAAAATAGTAGTAAGTTAATTGGCTATATAAAACCTGTATAGTTTAAGGCATGTACTACATACACCAGAGAATATGGCAGGAAGAGTCTCATATAGGTTGTATGTAAATAAAAGCATAATAGCCTGACAATAAAGGTCTAACTGCTGTACTGCATGTGTTTACTCTAGTATCATAAGGTAATGTAAAGTTGCAATCTCTTAATAGTACTGTTGTATTAAGCACTGTTATCCACACTGTGCTACATATATAAACTGTGCAGGAATGTCTGTATATGACTGTTGTAATCACAAGAGGTCATATAGTACAACTGAGAGAGACTTAGACAGAAAACACTGAAAAGATCAACAACATAATCCAAGTAGCACACTCAACTGAGATGTGAACTGTTGTATTTTTAGCACATACAGCCATGGTTTGAATCCTGGGAGTGGTAGTAGTCTGTATGCAGAAACATACCCCACATCTGTACAGATATGTCCAGAATGTCCAGTTAACTGGCCCATATCTACTGCCTGTCACACTGCCCCCCTGGGAAATCAGTGGGATGATCCCAGACATCTAGGCAGCAAATAAGACATATAACTGATTGTCAGGCATCTATAAGAACAAACCTATCACTCTAGCAACTCCCCAAAACGTTATGAGAGTAATAAGCCAAGTATGTCCCATCTCCACCCCCATGTTGTAAAGCTGTGACCAGAGTGTGTGCAGTAACAGAGTGAGACATATGTGCATAATACTATTGTGGAATCTGGTAATATGTGTGTGGAAACATTCAGGCAGTGCTAACAAACATTGCCCCCAGAGGTCTGTCAGATATAAAAACTGTGCCTAGAAATAAAAGATTGATATCCTGTACTGGTACTGTTTACTCTGGTATTGTATGGCATTGTTAGTGTTGCAGTTGCTCTGAATAATAAGATATTACTCATCACTGTCACCCACACTGTGCTACATAATAAAACTGTCTAGGAAATCCTGTATGAGTGCTTTAATTACAAGGTCAGACTGTAAAACCACAGAAGACTTATTACAGAAATCAGAAAAGAGATACACAGCAATATCTATATAGCACACTCAGCTGTGATGGACACTGTTTTATTTTTAGCAGACACAGCCATGGTTCAAATTCTGGGAGTGGTAGTAAGATCTATGTAGAATCATACCTCACAAGTGTACAGAATTGTCCAGAATGTCCAGTTAATCAGCTCATATCTGCCGGCTGTTTCCCTGTCCCCCTGGCATATCAGTATGCAAATCTCTGACATGTAGGCAGAATTTCATGTCATATAACTGAGTGTCAGGCCTGTACATATTTGGAAAATGTCAATGAAAAAAAAAACTGTCATTGTAAAACTCACCTAAGGTTTAAGAGGACAATAGTCAAAATATGTCCCAGTTCACCTGCATGTGGTTAAGACATGCCCAGAGTGTGTGCATAACATCAACCTGGAATCTGAGAATATGTGTAGAAACAGTTAGCTAGTGTTAGCAAACAATATCTCCACAGGTATACCATGTAAGAGGTGTTTACTGTGGGTAAAACTCAGTTCATGTATATAGTTGTCTACATCCATACCACCATCCAAACTAAGGCCATAGGATAGTGCACTAATACCTGGAAGATACAGATCACTAGGAAAGTAATGAGAACTACAGGAATATACTAGTTGTTAATTGACAACTTTCTCTCCCCCCCACCATATCTGCAACAATAAACTAAATACACAATGCAATCAGTATGTGCTCCATTAAATCTACTGTTGGGACATATGTCCTATTGTTTGATAAATATTTAAGTTTGTTTCTATGCATGTGCTATGTTGAAATACTCCCACACTGGTGGCATGCTGCCATCAATGTACCTGCATGCTATTGTAATGGCTACTGTGGTTCCATATATGCATGTGTTCTGTTTGCTATGCAACTGTTCCATATCTGGTGTTTTGGGTTAATGGGAATATCTATGTATGTTGTTGTACCTAATCCTTGTATGTGTTGACTATTACTAACCCACATAAGTTGTAAAATTGAAACACCATAGCACATTTGGGAAGGCCGGTCCCAGTGGACCCGCCTGTCCCACCTCATCTGGCCGTTGCATTGGGCACCATGAAGTCTGGGGCCGACCCCAGGACCTCTTTGTCCGCTGGTCCTGATTCACCTTCAGGTGGAACCACCTCAGGGGATGGGGCTCGGCCCCCCAGGAGCAGGCACGGACAGGACACTGTCACCCATTGCCAGGTCCGGGTCGTGGTGCATAGCCAACTCCGCAGGGAGTTTGGAGATCTGCTACACCAGCTTGAGAGCCGCATGTTGCAACTAGAGGGTCGGCCTGGCCCTCCTACTCAGCCTCTAGCACAGCCACCTTCGGGGCTATGAAGGTGCAGTGGTGACTGCCCATGGGTGGGGACCTCACTCCCACTGTTTCCACTAGGGGGCTCATGGGCTTCCGATTTCTAAACACCCCACCCCATCAAGGTGTTTACCCCCACATGTGTCATATACCACCCCTGTATGCTGTCTTGTCTGTTATCTTACCCAACTTACCTCCCCAAATATACCTACTACCCCTCCCCAACATCCCACTCTCACCTGAAAAAAAAAAGGTAATCTATTCCCAAAAAAAAATGCTTGCCCCATACATAGCTGTCCATTTTGCACACGTGTCCACTAGACACATGTAATCTGGTCTAACTGGCTTCACAACATATTATTGTTGTACTCACCCCTCTCTCAGGGGTATGAGTGTCCAAATCTACCTCCAAATCAGTGTATGTGCGCAGCTATTGCTGTAGAAGAAATGGGCAGCTATTGACCTTCCCTAAACCTGTCCTGCACATCCCTAGCTATTTCCCATACTGTCTTTCCTTCTTTGTGCCTCTTTTTCACCATTTGCCTATCAACCCTTTCTCATTTCTTTTAAAGAAATTAACACGGGGGTAAGCGGGAGTAAGCACTTTTAAGCAGCAGTAAGTGAGCTTAAGCCTGTTTGCACAGGGGTAAGCAATGCCTACACAGGTTAAGCAATTGAGAAGCTAAATCAGTATAAGAAAATGGACAGTGTATGAGTCACCCATACAAATGACAATTGTTGCCTGAAACATATGCCCACAGAAAAGTCAAAGGATATGACACCACACACAGGTTTGCATACATAAGAAAGTTTTATTTGTGTACTATTACAGTTGTATATGCCATGTCATATAGCTGTTTAGACTTTGACATACATACAAACAGATTAATGCAACTCTCAAGCAGATCATTTAATACAGTAATCCCAAAGCATAACATATGTTGCTGTCCAGTCCAAGGCCTTCAAGTAGTACAACAGTAAAGACAGACTGGGCCACAGGCTAACAATCAGTCAACAGTAAGTAATGCAGATGTATAGTCCAGCAGCCTCTAACTACACTCTCAATCCCTAGGGGAAAAGACTTAAGTTGACACAATGGGATGTATCTGTTGCATAACAATGTATAACTGAAAACATCACAATCACACTGACAAACAGAACAGTCCGTATGGCAATAAGCAGTAGGCCAGCAGTGTTCCCAATGTGAATGTATGGTAATGTACAGCCATATACCTTAAGGCAGCTTATTACTGATATCCCTCACATGTTGTAACAGCCTAGGTTATTTATGGTGCATTACCCCCCATAGACTGACTTAAAGGGGCATATAACTCTGTTACATACACTGACCTCTGTACTGCAGAAGGGCACACATTTTGTGCAGATGAAGCCCACATATATATGAACCCTACCCCACAAAATGTGTGGGGGCCACAACAGCATTGGAATGATGGCAAGAATGGCAGCATGACATAATCACAGGCCACTACATAACAACCCCTTACTGCATGTCATATGGACAAAGCCTGGTATGTAGGTGGAGGACAGAGGCCGGAACACAAACCCATATGTGAAATAGTGTTGTCATACACTGAGCAAGTTTCTGGTGTTACAGGATAGTCTGCAACATACCTTTAGCCAGGAATATGAAGTCAGAAACACAAATGGATGTAGCCATGTACTGATAGAACTCAACACACACACTGCCAGTGATATATCTGACACAAGACCTGTGTGGTGGACAAACAAAACATAACAGGCACACATCTGACCATCATGTGGATAGGCCCACAGTTGAGAGCTATGCCGACAGACTGCATTCCATGTTAAACTAGTATCTACAGACAAAACCTGTAACACTGGTGCTATACAATGCATATAACAACACTACTCACACTCTGTCTGTAGTTCTGGAACCTTATACAAATATGTAGCTGGCCTGAGTTTGCAAGTCCTCATATAAGGGGCATTGTTACGTGCTGTCTGTACCACTGCTGCCCACACACAGCAAGGATGTCCACCATACAGGAAAGGTAAAGGGACCATGCTCATATGATTGTAGGGATTTATAGTAGTGGGTTGCCATGGCAGTGGGAATTGGAAGTACTACACAGCATGATGCATGCAGGTAAGACACTGATTGTTGCAGAGGCCATCACCTGATTATGTGCATCACCTACAAAATCCATGCAAGTAAAATCCATGTTCTTGCATGTGCCCTCCGTGATTATACAGAGGTCATGGATAGACAGTTGGGTGAGAAGGTGGGCCTCATCAACCATGGATTGTCCAAGCTAGAGCATGTAGTGGGAGTGGTAGGATGGCTGTGTAGACATAGGCCAGCAACACCAACATCTGGTGGTCAACGTGGACATGCATGGACACCAAGCCATTCCTGTAGTGCCAGTAGCAGCCCCAGTACTGCAGGGGGGGTGCTGTCCACACCACACTGGCCAGTCCCAGGAGGGACCTGGTTCCAGCGGACATATGTCATCATCAGGGGAGAGTAGCATATCAAAGCCTGTACCTGGACGTACCCATGGACCCCCTGGCAGGCACAGTCTGCATGTCCATGGCCGGAGGTGGTGAACTGCACACCCTGCCAGGTATGGTCTGCATCTGTCCAAGAAACACCTGTGTAGGGCAGCCACATGGCAGAACTGTTTGCATGCATACCCACACACTATACAAACACACCAAGGGCAAAGTCATACCTACACACACCACATAACCATGCCCATATCAGCAACTTACACCCCTCACCCATACAGATGGTGTCAAACGTATGGCCCACCCTAGGTGTCTGGCAAACCAACAACACACCCTGTGCATATGATGATCCCTGTGCCACATCCCTGTCATCCATACCATCGATGCAGGGACAGGCTAATATGGTTCTGATGCACACGGTGACTGTACTACAGTGTACAAATGTACTGTTGTGTAACATGTTGTCAGCAGTAATGTTTAATGCTTACATGTTAGGTAGTGTATCTGTCCAGCCATGATGCATTATAGCTGTTAGTAACACTGAGTGATTGTGGTCTCCATAATGTTATCCATTTGTGTTGTAGGTGTACATGTGTCAGCAGGAAGATGGTCTGCTGTAATATCTCACAAGAGGTATGACACTGTGGTGAAACCTAGGCTGTGCCATATCCTGTGTACAGTTGAACACGTCACAGGTCTGTATAACAGTTACTGCCTGTACCACATGGACATATGACCCGCTGGGACATGTATATTCAGCAACCTGAAGTAGAACCCTCCTCATACATGCACATTCTTACTTGGCAACACTGGGACTAGACCTCTACCTAGGTATGTAGTGCTACTGATGTATGTGGCTTTAATTGCACACACCACGCAGCATTTAGGATGAGGTGTGTTGCAAGTTACATTTTACATGCAGGACATCCTCAGGCATGTATAGTATGGTAATGCGGGATGTAATGGTTGTATATGGACAATACATAGTGTGACATACCATCATATACACATTAGCAAACACATAAGCAGACACACATCCAAGAGACCTTGGCCTATCAGTGTTAACTAACTTGTCAGTGTATCCAATGTGTTACAGCTAGGCTGCACACAGCACATGTACAACTGGGCTGGATAGTGTTATCAGTTACCTGTATATTGATGGTGACAGTGGTCACCATACAGTGGTACCTGGGACCTGTACCAAGGGTACCATGGTGTAGTGACAGTATACACAGCACCCACACCCCACTGTGGATATTGTATGCACTGAAACTCATGATGACACTCTGACTTACCCACCATCACGCATTGACCAGGACTGCAATACAACCCATTTTCCATCCCAAGAGTGGTACTACAGGGATATGCATCTAATGTACGTGCCACAGGCATAGTAGGGTGATGCATTGTCATGCCTCTCCTATGGGCAGCAACATCACTATCCATAATACTGTGCGGCAATGCATATTATAATAGGAGTATGTGGCCTCGGAATGCTGTACCCTACAGATATGCACACATACACACACTTGGCAGAACTCAGTGGGTATCCCATGCCTATCAACCCATTTGTACAACAGTGTTGTGCTGGTACTGCAAGGCTCAGGTAGCCTTTAGGGAGAGGAAGGTAACAAGGTACATGTAATGTCCAGTACAGCAGCAGCCACATCTAACTATGGTAGTGGGTGTTGCAGTGGGTGTGAAGGGCCTCAGGGTATTCCCAACTACAGGTGTACTAACACACAGACACTGATATCCTCAGTAATGCATGCATACACATTTGTCAGTACTAGGGTGCATCACTGCAGGTGGTCATAGGTGTGTACCTGGCTATTGCCCATGGGGAGATGGGAAGTGTAGAAGATGTGTGTACAGTGGTATCATGCCACCTGCCATGTGCCAGCAGGCAATCTGTCTACAGACACTACTGTGGTGACCCTCAGGGTGAGAGTGACATGCATCAGCCAATCCTCTGGGTGCCTCCTTCAAATGGCCGGTTAGGTGCTCCAGTTGACATGTATGCAACATGTATTACAAAACATGGTTAGTGTCTGTGTTGGAGACCTGTACCCAAGCATGTTCTTTTGACTGTGGTAGTGTAGTGGAGGTACCTGTGGCATATGGTGCGTATGGGGTGTTGTGTCCTATCTGTGCCAGTTATAACACAGCTGGGCAGACATGTCAGTGTCAGTCAAGCATAGGTTACCTGTACTTATCCGAGCTGGATACCTGACATCTACACATCTGTACAGGGACTGACAGACATCAGCTTGCCAACTAGCTTTGCAGTAGGATGAATGTGTCAACAAACAGACATCTGACACCAATAGGTATGCCATTACTACATGTTGGCAGACATCACTGACATGTGCTATACAGACAGTAGTCTACAGTTAATTTCCACATGTCAGATCATTATCCAGTAGGAAATATATAATGCGACACAGCTCACACACCAGGAACATGACAGTGAGGACACAGAGTCCATCTATGCATGCAGGGGTGTTAGATGCCAGTCCTACCTCAGCACCAATAGTCTCAACCTTTTAGTGCAAGGGGATATAATGTATGTATTGCAGGTATGTATGTAGATTGCTGCTACTGTAACAGAGGTTGTCTTAACAGACATGTTGTGTGTGGGAGGTCACATATGTTACTGACATGTACACCACTGGTTACTGCCTGACATCCTAAGGACATCATAGTACAGTATCACTGATAGCACAGTAATGATCTTGTGGACTACAGCAGAGATATGACCAATATATGTGGACAATCTGGCACTCTCTGGTTAGTCCAGAGGTATACACAGATCCCCTTCATGCGAGACATGTGGACCAAGCCTGACAATGTGGATGTTAACAGCCATGTACACGGTTATATCACTATGCCCACACAGTTTATGCATTCACACACTCCTCTCTGTCCTGACACATAATAACTGGTGGTGCAGAGGTCACATGGCCACATACTACCCAGTAGATAGTGACATACATCTGTACCGAATCCCACTGCTTTGTCATAAATACACAACAGGTATGGTGGCCCGGCAGCAGTACTTCTTGCAAATATCTGGACATAACTTCACACTGGGTTATTACACTAAGTTGCTAGGCATGTAACAAAGCACAGTGCAAACTACAGCCAGACTGCCACAACACTGGCCTACATTTCATATGGGGGAATACACATGCACCTGCAAATTTAGCAGGCTCTACAGGCATGTCACAGCACAGAGTAACAGACACCTGTGTGAAACTGCATACCCACAACCAATGTGAACACAGCCACAGCCCCATATGGTATGCAAGCTTAATATTACAGTATATGGACTGTCTGAGCAAAACCATCCTCACATGTGCCACTCACACACTAACCCTACATGTACTGAGTCATGACAAAGTGTGGTCCAATGCCTGTCTGTGGTATGGGACACGTGTGTGTTTGGCCCTACAAACATGTGAGCCGATAGGGTACCATACACTGGAGCAGCATGAAACATTAGATAGAACAGGACCAAGAACAATGACATATACCACAGTGTGTACACAGGCCAAGGTACATATTTGCAATACACATATGGTTGATAATCACCATAAGTACATGGACCCCACTACTGTACACACAACCACAGAATGTCCAGGTTATGTCCTCAGAAATAACCCCTACTATACATAACATGTCTAGCAGTCTGATATCTGACTGGCTTATCAGGTATAATGTCAATAAATAATGGTGTACAGAACATATGCACCTCTTACTGCATGACATATGTACAAAGGTTAACAGACTTGTGGCTAGAACCTCAAACACTGGGCCAGTATTGGCATGTTGCTGTGATACCCTCATACATTTACTGTTGTAACAGGGTTTGTTGTGACATATGTCCTATGAGGAATATGAAGTCAGTAACTCTCATGGCTGTCACCATGTACTGATTGCAATCCTCAAACTATGCTTCTGCAGTTCTAAGACAGGTGATCTGTGAGTAACACAAGAAACATAAGACTCCAAATACTGCCCAGTCTGCAGATAACCCAACAGGTGGGAGTTTCCTCAAACACATAACACTATCATGACAGGTATTAAATCATGTAGACCAGCCATATCTACACAAACCCTGTTAAACCAACATTACTCCAAATACAGAAGAGCAACACTTACATTCTGTAGTCATGTCTGGAACATCACCCTCCTGTTTGTTTGCCTGTCTCCACAGTAATATGTTGTTAGAGGTATATCCCACTACCATCTGTGGTGCTGTTTGCCCAACACCAACATGAGGTCCTGCTCAAAGTGAATGAAAAGGCCCAATACCCACATGATGTTCCTAGGCATAGGAGTGTGTTTCCATGCAATTGGCTATGGGAATATTACTACAGCTGTTCCAGATGCAATCAGCTAGTGGAGGACTGCAATTCATGCAGAAGCCATCAGCTGATCATAAGCATCACTTACAAAACACAAGCTGCTGCCTAAGCAAAGCAGGTATACTTCTCCACATCCACCAGAGAGGGAATGAGAGAGACAGGCAGAGACAAAGTAAGACAGGGTTGGGGTGGGAGAGTAAAACCTAAGTATGTTTGTGTCACACACTTACCAGTACAGGGTTTCAAACCCCTGCCTGATTATGTATTGTTATCACATGTCTATGCAGTTATTGCATGCACCACAGAGTTTACATGTTGGGGAGCTGTCCAAAGGTATATTTGATGGTGAGTGACATCTGAAACAGTGATAAAGGAGGGATAAGGTAGGTGTAGTACACGTGCCTGTCCACATGAACAGGTGTCAATGTCGACAAAGCCACACTCTCTCAGGGACTCACACACATTATCACAGTTGGCAGGGTCAGGATTAGACTTCCTAACTAGTTAGTTTGCCACAATATAGTAATACGCAGGTATCACATGCACCACAGGGGTTATCAGTATGATATATGGACAAAGGCTATGTGAAGGTGCCTGACATCAGAAGGCATGCTTCAGTAGTCCAATGGGAGGTGTAGGGACTGTGAATGGTGTCCAAATCATTATACTCCACACACAGACACAGGTTGCCAGTACTGACATGCATGGGTGCATTACTTCACAGGTGTGTAGTGGTTGACTGTGCCAGAAGGCTGTACAAGGCTAGGTAAAGGGTATACCTTAGCATCAGGCCACATTAAAATGATCTGCAGTGTGGCTCAGGGGTGCAGTGTCTGGAGTGGCCAAAACACAAAAAACATCTGTGGTTAAAGGGCAACTGGTAAGAGCTGCTAGAATGATAACCCTTGATATAGACTTCCAAACTGAATGCCAGAACTTAGACAAAATGTTCCAGAACAGGGGATATCTATATGACTTAGTGTATGACTTAATTAATGAAATTAACACTAAGAGAAAGAGAGGAATATATAAGCCTATCCTTGATGTTGATAAAATGGAAGATGAGAGAAATCTTGAAGTATTGATAAATATTAATATCCAAGGAAGGTCTAGTTATATTAGTTACAACTTTATTACCTGATTTAGCATTAACGCAGAAGACCTAAGGAAAGTCATTTATAAGAATTGGGAAATTTTGGAAAATGATCCTTATGTAAGACAAAGACTTACAGAATTTCCTAAAATAATTTTTAAGAAAGGTAGAAACATGAAAACAATTTTGGAACACCAAGTCAACAGAATAACAAGGAACCCGGGGATGACAAAGTGTTTGATGTGCATTACTGTAAGCACATCGACACAGGACGGTCATTCAGTATTCATAATATTAAATATGACATTAGAAGTAAGTATAACTGTCAATCTAAAATGATTGTATATCTGGCCAAATGCCAACAATGTCAGGCTCTTTATATAGGTAAAACCATACGAACACTTAGAGAAAGAATGTATGAACATTTATACAGTATTAAATATAGCATACTTGACAATGCATTGGCAAGACATACCGCAGATCATTTAGGACAAAGTTTTAAGTTCCGAGTTATTGATCAAATAAAAACAGACGAAAGAGGTGGACCAGGCAGTCTTTTATTAGAGAGATTAGAATTAACGTGGCAACTCACCACACATGCATGTGCTTATCCAGGTATAAATGAGATGTCCTCGATACTATGTATTCTAAGGTTAAAGAACTTAGACAGAAGTCACTGACTTTAGCTACATCATTTATTATAAGGGTTGGGATAGTTAACTAATGACATCATTTATTGGCAACATAACTCTGTTGCCAATATTATTACTATTTTCTCTTAATTTATGAGTACTCAGGTCCATATTATACATATATGTAATAAAAAAAAAATTTAGGAGCTGGACACAGTAAATCGTAATTGGCATGTTTCATTTCCATTTTACATGATGTATAATGTTTCCCATAAATAATTAGATACACATAAGTGTAGTATAGATATCTCCATAACTAGTGTTCGGTAATTATATGGTATTTAATAGGTTATTACATTCATTATTTTATGAATGTAATTATGAACTTTTATTTATGTAGTTTTTGATCACTTAAATGTCGTTATCTGTAGTTGTGATGGTCTTCATGAGATATTAGATGAGGTAAAGTAATAAGGTCATTTTAGCACATTAGAATGGCTAGTATAAACTTACATTCATCTGTTTCCATCCTGTACACTAAAATAATACGTATATACGTTTAAGGATAGGAAAGTGTTGAGGAATGTATTTTGTAATAAAAAATTTTTACTGGGGTCTTTATAAAAAGAACATGATGTAGGTATTACTTTTAGACAGGACAGAAACATGTATGTTTTTTTAACAAAACACAAACATAAAATTATAAAGATAAGGAGTGAATATAAGGCGTTTTAGTAAATATATACATGTGCAAATATTCGCAGTGCAGAGCGCACTGATGTAATGGAGTTTATATATTATTGTAAGTATTGAGACTGCACTGTTAAATAATTTTAATACGATTGAGTGATAGATAAATTTTAATGATAGTAGATCGAAACATGTATTGTGTAAGCTTTGTTTCATTTTATTCCACCTAATGGCATTGCATACATACATACATATAGATATATATATATATATATATATATATATATATATATATATATATATAAAAAGATGTACAAACAACGCACAACTTAATAAGGACTCTGTGTCAAAAGTTGTGTTGTACTTTTAAAGGTATGTGATGTCATGAAAGGTATAAAAAGAAGGAAGGGGCGGAGTATAAGCTGTTTGAAAAAGTTTTCGAACTTTTGGAAATGAACAGCATTTATATTTGCTGTTTTTAATTAACCAAAGTTTATTGGAGTTGGTATCACTTAAATAAATACCTTTATATTGAAACAATACGTGGCTGTGGATACTTGGAAACAGGTGAAAAGAAAGAAAGGAAAAATTGGTCAGGTATAGCAGCACTACTTGACCCGTTTTCTGCAGCTATTTCAAGTTTTTGGTTTCAACCTTTTTTTGGGTTTGTTTGTCATTTATGTCAATGGCAGTGGAAAACGGAGAGAGTACATTCATACCTGATACACTTCTCTTCTCGCTCAAAGAGTGGATACATTGATGGACAAAATGGATAGAATGAGCGGAACTGCAAACAGTAACTCAGTAGAGAAAGAGACTGTACATAACAACACTTTTAGCCAACAGTTAATAAACTGTAATCCTCAGAGAGTGAACATGAACTCTGCCTCTTCAACAGACCCTAAAGTGAGCAACCATCCAGGTCCGTTTTTTAACCTACAAGACAGTGGCAATTTAGGTGGTAATTCGAGAAGCACAGGAAATGAGAATAATACCTCAGGGTTTATTGGGACTCATAATGTATCAGTGTGGCTACAAGAACCGATGCAATTTGATAATAGTGAACATGTAGCAACACAAGAGAACCCGGCTGGAGGTAACATTTCTATTGTTACGAATCTGAAGTCACTTGATCACATTTTGGTTAAATATAAGAAATTGCAATTAGAAGTTTCTTACTTCAAAGAATGTGTTAAAGAAAAAGTAATACCAAAAGGCCTGAGATCATGGCAGTATCTGACAGGCTTAGAAGAGGGGTCAATATTCCATAGGGATTTAATCAACATGTTCGAGAGACATGGACTAGAACTGTTAGAATTAATGTCCAAACACTACCAATTAAACCTTGAATCTTTAACTTTAGATATAGAAAAAATAGACCACGAAATAACAAGTAGTTCCGATTTTGAATGTTATAAATTTGTCTACAATAGAACTTTTGAAAGTATTAACCAACTCATGGAGAAACTAAAAACAACCAAAGAAAAGAAAATGCAACGCGATAGAATGGCGTACAGAAAAGGGACAGCATACCCAAAACCCCCATCCTCACAGGTTTGGAGACAGAAGGAAACAGTTTCAAGCACAGATGCAAACCTTGGACCGTATGTTACCAAGGAAGTCCCCCCACAAGGGAGGGAAGGAACAAATGATGCTTACACTTATGAAGATAGGGAAGTGCGGAGAAGTGAAAGAATTATCCAAAAGAATAACTCTAGTAACACAGATAATTCTAGCAACAGTAATACTAATAACAATGAAAATTTTCATCATCAAGCTCAGAATCCCAACCTCGGAGAAGGAATGAACAACGATACAACAACAACAGGAGGAGGAGGAAAAAGATGCCACATTTTGGAATAACACCAGGTACTGTAAAAAGCTGTCCAATGCACAAGGAGACTTTAAGGTTTACAATTACACTGAGATAAACATAGACTATGTGCTTGTTGAACTTTTTGCTAAAGGACATACATTTGTTGTAGCAGAAAGAGCACACTTGGTACAGACACTTATAGATTTTAAACTTTTTGTGTGGAAAGTTACTCTAGCAGTCATTCTAGGCACAAATGTACATAAAGAGTCTGAATTTTACATTACTAGTAACTACAATTCACCACTACAGAATAGTGTAGCTTTATTTGACAAAATAGGTGAAATCGACATAAGAAATTGTTTAGTACATAATAAATTAAAGAAAAACCAAAGAAATATTACCGAACAAGAAAAACATGCACTGAACTCTATATTAAAGTTACCCCTCAGATTTATGAAACCAGACAAGGGAGGGGGGGTTAGTTATTATGGAGAATGAAGATTACAAACAGAGAATGAAAGAACTATTGAATAGTGAAACATACACCAGTGTTTCAAGGAATGAATTGAACATTGCTTATGCCAGAATTAAAGTATACATTAGTGACTTATTTACAGAAGCTAAAATAGATTTAAACATGTACAACTACATGACTATGTTAGCACCAAGAATTCCATTGTTGTTTGGTGTACCTAAAGTACATAAAAATATAGAAAACCCTCCAATGAGACTACTAGTAGATGCACGTAACAGTATTGCTTACAGTTGTGCTAAAGTAGTGGACTCATTACTAGAAAAGTACATAAAGTGTGAAAGTCAAATTTGCAAGGACTCTTGGCCCTTTCTGAAAGATATTAATCAACTTGAATATAAGAAAGAATTTAGTTTCATGACAATCGATGTTAAGGACCTATATACTTGTATCCCCCATCAAGAAGGGATCGAATGGGTCTCTTGAAAATTAAACAATCTAAATATGCCACGGAGCGAGCTTAACCTAGTGGAGGAGTTGTTGGACATAGTTTTGTCCAATAACTACATTACATTTGACAATGCCTTCTACTTGCAAAATGTACAGGTTGCAATGGGCTCCCCACTAGGAGCAAGCTTTGTTAACTTAGTTATGGTGCAATGGGTGGATGAACTTATTGTGAGTCAAATACACATTAAAAACTTGTTGTACTATTACACAAGATTTTTAGATGATATTTTTGTCATAATAAAAGGTGACGAAAAGACATCTAAAGATTTAATTCATTACTTAAATAATACAACTTCAAATTTTAGTGAAGACAGGATTTCTTTTTTGGACATAGATTTTAAGGAAAGATAACACACACAACAGTTATGTGAGTACCATTTTCAGAAAGGAGACATTCAAACAGTCTATTACACTTTACCAGTTGCCACCAATTTTATCAAAAAAGATCTGTGGTTAAAGGGCAACTGGTAAGAGCTGCTAGAATGATAACCCTTGATATAGACTTCCAAACTGAATGCCAGAACTTAGACAAAATGTTCCAGAACAGGGGATATCCATATGACTTAGTGTATGACTTAATTAATGAAATTAACACTAAGAGAAAGAGAGGAATATATAAGCCTATCCTTGATGTTGATAAAATGGAAGATGAGAGAAATCTTGAAGTATTGACAAATATTAATATCCAAGGAAGGTCTAGTTATATTAGTTACAACTTTATTACTCGATTTAGCATTAACGCAGAAGACCTAAGGAAAGTCATTTATAAGAATTGGGAAATTTTGGAAAATGATCCTTATGTAAGACAAAGGCTTACAGAATTTCCTAAATTAATTTTTAAGAAAGGTAGAAACATGAAAACAATTTTGGAACACCAAGTCAATAGAATAACAAGGAACTCAGGGATGACAAAGTGTTTGATGTGCAATTACTGTAAGCACATCGACACAGGACGGACATTCATTATTTGTAATATTAAATATGACATTAGAAGTAAGTATAACTGTCAATCTAAAATTATTGTATATCTGGCCAAATGCCAACAATGTCAGGCTTTTTATATAGATAAAACCATACGAACACTTAGAGAAAGAATGTATGAACATTTATACAGTATTAAATATAGCAAACTTAACAATGCATTGGCAAGACATACCGCAGATCATTTAGAACATAGTTTTAAGTTCTAAGTTATTGATCAAATAAAAATAGATGAAAGAGGTGGACCAGATAGTCTTTTATTAGAGAGATTAGAATTAATGTGGCAACTCACCACACATGCATGTGCTTATCCAGGTATAAATGAGATGTCCTCGATACTATGTATTCTAAGGTCAAAGAACTTAGACAGAAGTCACTGACTTTAGCTACATTATTTATTATAAGGGTTGGGATAGTTAACTAATGACATCATTTATTGGCAACATAACTCTGCTGCCAATATTTTTACTATTTTCTCTTAATTTATGAGTACTCAGGTCCATATTATACATATATGTAATAAAAACATTTTTTAGGAGCTGGGCATAGTAAACTGTAATTGGCATGTTTCATTTCCATTTTACATGAGGTATAATGTTTCCCATAAATAGTTAGATACACATAAGTGTAGTATAGATTTCTCCATAACTAGTGTTCGGTAATTATATGGTATTTAATAGGTTATTACATTCAATATTTTATGAATGTAATTATGAACTTTTATTTATCTAGTTTTTGATCACTTAAATGTCGTTATCTGTAGTTGTGAAGGTCTTCATGAGATATTAAACGAGGTAAAGTAATAAGGTCATTTTTAACACATTAGAATGGCTAGTATAAACTTACATTCATCCGTTTCCATCCTGTACGCTAAAATAATACGTATATATGTTTAAGGATAGGAAAGTGTTGAGGAATGTATTTTGTAAGAACTTGTATAGAGTTTTTTAAGTAACTCATCGAGTGTAATATATATTTTAAAATATTTTTACTTGGGTCTTTATGAAAGGAACATGATGTAGGTATTACTTTTGGACAGGACAGAAACATGTATGTTTTTTAAAAAAACACAAACATAAAATTATAAAGATAAGGAGTGAATATAAGGTGTTTTAGTAAATATATACATGTACAAATATTCACAGTGCAGAGCGCACTGATGTAATGGGGTTTATATATTATTGTAAGTATTGAGACTGCACTGTTTAGTAATTTTAATACGATTGAATGATAGATAAATTTTAATGATAGCAGATGATCGAAACATGTATTGTGTAAGCTTTGTTTCATTTTATTCCACCTAATGGCATTGCATACATATATAAAAAGATGTACAAACAACGCACAACATAATAAGGACTCTGTGTCAAAAGTTGTGTTGTATCTTTAAAGGTATGTGATGTCATGAAGGGTATAAAAAAAAGGAAGGGGCAGAGTATAAGCTGTTTGAAAAAGTTTTCGAATTTTTGGAAATGAAAAGCATTTATTTTTGCTGTTTTTAATTAACCAAAGTTTATTGGAGTTGGTATCACTTAAATAAATACCTTTATATTGAAATAATACGTGGCTGTGGATACTTGGATATAGGTGAAAAGAAAGAAAGGAAAAATTGGTCAGGTATAGCAGCACTACTTGACCCATTTTCTGCAGCTATTTCAAGTTTTCAAAACAGGTGGTTATTGTATTCACCATCCAGTCATCCGGGTTACTAGTGCTGTGCAATGTTTGCTATGTATATGTTCTATAGTCCATGACATAGACAGTGTCTGGGATGTGCACACGTCCCACATGCATGTTCTGTGACATGTGGAAGTATACCTGGGGTGTCTGGGGCATGTTGTGTACACAGATTGTTATCATCAGATGTACCATTTCTCGCCTCATGTGGTGAGAACCAGCAATGGACACTAAGGTGACCCTGCACCAACACTGACAGCATGATACAGGTATTCCCTGGTGTCAGTGGCGTCTGTCCATACAGGGCATGCGTATATTGCTTGATATGCCCTTTGTGGGTTACATTTGCTGGCACTACAGTTGTTGCAGGCATCCAGTGGGGAGCATAGTGAAGGAGCACTGTATACAATTTGAAGGAGCACTGTATGCAATTATGTGCCTATTGTACTGATGGGACAGGGTGCCATGCCCTCTGTAGTCCACTGCAATCACACCATGGTTACTATCTGTGAGCAATATGCAGGGAACTACCAACATAGTGGTTGTTGCCCTGCCAAGTATGTTTGTGCATGAGACATGGGCTGAAAGTGTTCTCTCGGTATTACAAGGGTTGCCTAAATTGTTCGTCAGGCCTTGATGTCACATGTAGGAGTATAGATTGTCAACCCCAACCTCTCTGCTGTTTGACATCTGTTATCCTTGTAAGGTGGACATTGTGACATATAATAGACCCACCATATAAGAAATTTGCAAAACCCACTCCACAATGAGTCCAGTTGTTACACACTCACAGCCACTTCCACACAGGATACAAATGACAAATACACACACACACACACACACACACACACACACACACACACACACACACACACACACACACTCACACACACACACACACACACACACACACACACACACACACACACACACACACACACCCACACCAAGTGTCATAGTTGCCATGTCTGGAATTGGAACTCCTACCTAACTAGTACATCACACTACAGTATTACGCAGTTATAGCACACACCACAGAGATTACTGTGCTACTCCTTCCACAAAGGTGTATTTCAAAATAAATGACATCAGCAGGCTTGCCAAAGAAAGGCAATGGAGGTTGTAGTAACTACAAATGGCCTCAAAAGCATTGCTCCCTACACAGACAAACAAACACACACACAAGCATCCACTCTTGCCATGTCTGGGAATAGAACTCAGTTATAGGATGCGCCACAGAGATTATTGGTTACTCCTTCCCCAAAGGTGTATTTCAAAGTGAATGATATCAGCAGCCCTGCCAAAGTAGTGCATTTGAAATTGTAGTGCATGTGACTGGCCTAAAAAACATTGATCCCTACACAGACACACACACACACACACACACACACACACACACACACACACACACACACACACACACACACACACACACACACACAGTTGCCACACCTGGGATTAGAACTCCTACCTAACTAGTACATCACACTACAGCATTACACAGTTATAGGACATGCTACAAAGATTACTGGGCTACTCCTTCCCTAAAGGTGTATTTCAAGGTGAAGACATCAGCAGGCTTGCCAAAGTAGGCAATGGGGAGTGCAGTGTGTGTGCATGAGCCATAACCCATTCATCTAGAGGCAGACACAGAACACTCCGGCACACGCAGGTTTATATTCCATAGGTACGTGTATACAACTGCTAGATGACTACTGACTTGCACAGTCAGGATACACAGTTAGCACAAGCACCACAAACACTATAGTGCTGAGGGATACCAGAGGCAAATGTCTACAGTGATTGACATTTGCATATCATGTGGTTTTAGCCAACTGGATGTGTGCTGGGTGGTACAGGCCTCATGATGGGAGGCTCTTTGTCACTGTCACTCTTTTCCACACATCTATGTATGTGCATTTTTGGCCTATTATAATGTGTTGTCCTTGGCTATATGTGTGCATTCCTATCCAATGTGTGTGCAAAGCATGACTGTTGTGTGCTAAGGAGTGTATGCACTAACATCTGCAACTGTCAGATATGTATGGTCCACTGTTGTTGCCAGACATGGGCTTCATTTCTTTAAGTGTGTGAGCATGCCCAGTATGACCTTTCATTATTTTGTTGTCTGACATGGCCTTTATTTCTCTAAATGTAGGAGCATGCCCAGTATGACCTTCTGTATTGAATGTGTGAATCCATTCCTGGTAGATTGTGCTCCAGTGCAGACCTTTGTGTTATACACCTACAGCTAGCAAACTGTTTCTGCAGGATATCTGTAGATCGATTGACAATATGAGGTCAAAATGGGCAAAGAATAGTCTGTTACTGTAGGTAATTATGTCTGTGCTGCTTCTGCTACATGGTCTTGGTGTTAGCAGAGCTATTCAGACATATGTACTGTCAAACAATGTGATGTTTTATGTCATCAAGTGCTGTCAGGTTTACATATTTGCTTGCAGTGATGTCCTGGGGAACACAGGGTGAATGCAGCTGTGTCCAGTATTGTGGTCAGCAGCCTACATATTCCTGCACAATCATGCCATTCTGGAGAGGAAGCTGCAGGCACTTACTGCTGGGTCTGTGTAAATGGTTCAGCACCTTGGTACAGTGGTGGCAGAGGATCCCATGCTTGTACATCCATCGACATGACAGTATGGCCATATCCTGTTGTGGCCATACGCCACAGCTGTACAGATTCACACAGGTTTCCCAGAGGTAGGGGTCATAATTCTGGACATTACCCCTTCACATTGCGGTTTATGAGCAGGTTTGTAGCCACCCATTCTTGTGTTTGCAGCCAGGGATAGTATGTGCGCATGTCTGAGTTTCGGACTTCACACACTCTATGCCACGCATGCCCCCCCATTATTCTATCCTCTTCCATACATTATGCAAACATTATCTGATATGTTTCCTATAGTTATCACCTCATCCCAGCAGTAATTTGGTGTTGGTCCACAGTTCATGCAGTAGGACATGGTGGACATGTTACTGTGATTTGTCCACATGGCCTTGCATTTGGGTTCTGTGGACTGCGTTATGTTGTTATCTGGGAGTCCATGACATAACATACATTGGCAGTACAGGTGAGACATAGGCCTTTGGCAAAGGAATGTAGGCCATTTGGTATTGATGCAGGCCAGCTGTAGCAGGTCATTGCATTCTGTCACTCCTACAGTCCCAGACTGCAATACACTATATTCCAATGGGATGACAGGGTAGGTGTGCAAGGTGTTAATGCCAATATTTTCTGTCATTATCAGACCTCCCAACCATTCCGAATTACTCGGTTTTTACCGAGTTTTGGGGTCCAAATGAAGGGGTGCCACGATTCCTGAGTGACACCCCTTCATTTCTGATTTTTATTTTCTTTTTTTAGAATTTCGCGCTGTCGAAGCTGATGTCATCACGTGCGCGATGACGTCAGCACCGTCAGGCTACCAGCCAGTCGGAATTGAGCTCAAGGAGCTCGCATCATCATTTCCGGCTGGCGGTTTTAACGGTGGGAATGCACTGGCGGTTTTAACGGCGGGAATGCAAGCCCGCGGATTTAATGGCAGCAGCAAAGGGAGCCGGTAATGGCAGCAGCAAAGGGGTCGGGGATATAGCAAGCCCACGGAGGATTAGGAACCGGGATTTATGGCGCCAACAACAGAAGGGAATGTAGCGAGCCCACGGAGGATTAATGGCAGTAGCAGGAACCGGGATTTATGGCGGCAACAACAGAAGAGGCTGAGCACTACTCGGTAGGAGAGTGTGTGTGTGTGTGTGTGTGTGTGTGTGTGTGTGTGTGTGTGTGTGTGTGTGTGTGTGTGTGTGTGTGCGTGCGTGTGTGTGTGTGTGTGTGTGTGTGTGTGTGTGTGTGTGTGTGTGTGTGCACGCCTTTATGAACCTCTCTGTATGTCTATGTCACTTCACAATTAGCATAAAGAAGGGCAGGTCTAGCATCATAGCAGGATTTTCCTTTTATTTTACTTTAATAAATGGATACCACAAAGTTATATAAAATCACTAACGTATGTTGATTACACACTGACATCTCCATGACTACTGGCTAAACTTTCATCCATTGCTGGCTAACCTCTCCTACAAGGTACAGACTGCAGTATCTGTAGTCGAATCGTTGACTTCCATAGTGTGTTTCAGTATACGTTTGAGTAAGACAGGCTCTTCCATATTTGTATTAACCACTTTGTAAAACTATATCTTCATGTTGCCCCTGAGCCTTCAAATTTCTGTCTTCAGAGTATGTTTCCCTGTTCTTGCATAGATTTCCTAAAAGATGCTTTCTACTGACTGTCTGATTGGGAGGAAATTCAAACACTTATTAATGGTCTGCATAGTGTTGGGCTTTATTTCTGTTAGAAACAAAAGGAACATAGCGGCCTAAAGGTCTATGCTCTTACTTTTTGCTGCCATGCATGCCAAAAACAAAAAAATATTATGACATCTAATAAAAGAAAAGACAGCCTGACTCGCACAGTCTTGCAACCCAAACAATTCGAATAAATTAACCAAAAGCTGGTACGGTCCCCCTTGACCCGAGAAGGAGAGTCAGATATACGTTAATTCACAAATGCAGAATTTATTTCAAATTACACCAAAAACACAAGAGCGAATACGTTATGGTTAAGCGCTTTCATCTGATAGTGTCAGATTTCATCAGAACCCATATTCAATGAAACTTCACAGTTTATATAACCATTTTGGCGCCCTTTTTCATTACATTAATTAATTAGCCACAACTAATGGGGAGTTGCAATGGGGGCTTCTTGCGCCCCTATTTTTGCTAATTTAGTAATGCTTGAGTGGGAGAACAATAGTATATTCCCAAGTGAATATTATAAGCATATAAAGTTGTATACGAGGTTTTTGGACAATATGTTCATCATTTGGACAGGACCTACAAATGAAATATCATCGTTTATTGATTATCTTAACCATACTACTGATTTTTTGAGGTTTACCTACCAACATGATAAAAATGAAATAGCATATTTGGACACCCTGATTACTAATACAGGGAGTGGTTTTGCCTCTCAAATTTATAGGAAGCCCACATTTTCCAACGATTATATACATTTCAGTAGTTGCCACCCCCCCCCCACATATTTCGAAATGTGGTAAAGGGACAAAGTATTCGTATAGCTAGGATGTCATCTACCAGAGAGTGCATGATTAGAGGGATAGACACACTGTATAACTTATTTTTAGATAGAGGTTACCCTAAAAATATGTTAGACAATGTAACAACTTATGTCATAAGTCAATGGGGAAACAAGTATGTACCATTGTTGGGAAGGAACCTCATTAGTAAGTCCACAGTAAATTTAGACTATGAAAAGAAAGTTTGTGTGTTAAGGTTCAATCCCTACACTAATATAGTAATTGAAATATTGAAGAAATATTGGGAGTTACTGTCTTCATCAACATCTATTGGACATATAGTTGGAAAGCAAGTATGTACTATTTACAAAACAGGTAGTAATCTAAAGAGAATATTAGAGCAAAATAAAAGTAAAATAGAAGGGACAAACAAGAAAGGTACATCCAGATGTGGTTCGTGTAACCAATGTAAGAATATCAATACCAAGGTTACATTAAGGATTAACAACATCACTAGATCATTGGTTACATGTAAAAAAGGGAATTGTAATTCGCAACGTATAGTATATATTGCCACGTGTACCAAGTGCCCCGCTTACTATATAGGGAAGACAGAGAGGAAATTTAAGACTAGAATTTACGAACACCTATATAGAATAAAGAGAGGGGACCCTAAGAATGCGTTGAGTAAACATATTATTGAAAATGGTCAAGATCATACTTTCCTATTTGCAATTATTGATCAGGTCGAAATGGGTGATAGAGGAGGTAATTGGAAGACATATCTAGCATGGGTAGAAAGCAAATGGCAAATAAGCCTGGATGCAACAACATCTCCAGGAATTAATGACTATATTAGCCTGAAACCTTTTCTAGCTTTGTAGTAGGAAGTATTGAAATGTTTATAATGTTTCTCCCATTCTTAGATTGTACAGCCATAGTATTTTTGTATTTTTGTATTTGTGTGTAGTGTTACAGTGGGTGTATAGTGCACAGCATGCATGCAAGTCTCTGTGTGTGGACACTGTCTACTTCATAAGGTTTACTTTATAAGCTTTACTTTACAAGCTTCACAATTTTTTCACAGAATAAGTTCCTCATTGAGTTAATATAGTTAAAAACATTAAAACATACAACATATGAAATAAAAACATATTATATTATAGTAGGGGATATATAGGAACAGATGTTTTACATATGTTATATCCATCTATTTTTTATACATTTTTTATACATTTTTTATAAATTTATGTTTTTAACATAGTAAATATGTAACATATGAATTAATTTAGTTAATTGAATATATTATTATCATACTTTATTTTTTAAGAAGGTGATTTTTTAAGGAAATTGTATTCAGACGATTAGTTGTGGCTAATTAATTAATGTAATGAAAAAGGGCGCCAAAATGGTTATATAAACTATGAAGTTTCATTGAATATGGGTTCTGATGAAATCTGACACTATCAGATGAAAGCGCTTAACCATAACGTATTCGCTCTTGTGTTTTTGGTGTAATTTGAAATAAATTCTGCATTTGTGAATTAACGTATATCTGACTCTCCTTCTCGGGTCAAGGGGGACCGTACCAGCTTTTGGTTAATATTTGGTTGTCTATATCTTTTACTTGTGTTACCAATTCGAATAAATTAGGCAAACCCATCATTTGCCACAAGCATACTGAGAAATAAATGTAATTAAACCAGATCAGTAGACTTAATAAAGAGTACACTAAGTTAACCCATCCAATACTGACAAAATGCATCTTGCAGCATTTTAGTTGAGCAGGTGAAACGCAAAGACTGAGTCAGACTGTCTTTTCTTTTATTAGATGTCGTAATATTTTTCTGTTTTTGACATGCATGGCAGCAAAAAAGAAAGGGATTGATGTAAGTAACATGGTTAAGTTCTGGAAGGAATAGTTCATCTTTTATGCAAAGAATCAAAGTTATGCAACATGACTGATACACAGGCGGTGTTAGAATAAGAAAAGGCATAACATGAGTCAAGAAATATTGTAAAACATTGGATAATGAAAATTGTCGCCGGATAGACTGCTCCCTATTCACTGAGCTCCTCAATACTCTGATACTACCAGCAATTTTTAATAACTTTTAAGAGAATTTTTTCCACAGTTTTTTCTACAGAAAGTATCTCTGGTATATATTCTTCATTCTGGGATTATTCATTTTTGGAAAAAGTGCAACTTTTATATTATTTTACCTCAGACTATCTTTTGGCCTCAACAGTCTCTGGACACGTGCACTATAGAAGCTCCTATCTGGGTCAGTATTCCTGTTTTAACACCTCTTTTCTGGGCATGGCTGGCAACTCTGACTCCATGGAGACGCAGACAACCAAGGCCAAATTCTCCTCTATGCTTTCTCCAGAAAAGGACTCTGGCTCTAAAAGATTAAGAACCACCAAACAAGCTACTGAGAACATTAAAGTAAGTACTAAAGATAAAAATGACTCCAATTTTCATTTAGATGATTTGAAAATGGCACTACAGCCCATTCAAAGTGCTATTCAGTCTTTTCTGAACAATTTACTGACTTTGGTAAAACTCTAAGACAGATTAATGACAGAATGGACATAATTGAAAATAAAAATCTGGATATGGAAATAAGAGCAGACTCCATAGAACGTGATTTAAAATCCAAAGATGTTCTCATTACAGAAATACAAGCCAAATTACTGGATTTAGAGGCAAGGAGTCGCAGGAATAATATAATAATTAGAGGATTACCGGAATCTTATGAAAACCAAAACTTAATTTCAGTGACTAAACAAATATTTGATGCATTACTTAACTTTGAGACAACTACTAACACCTTAATTGTTGAAAGAGCGCATAGAGCCCTGCGTGCCAGACAAGACTCTACTTTACCTCGGATTATTTATACAAGATTACTAAATTACCAGGACACTCAAAGTATTTTAGAAGCAGCCAAGAGTAAGAAATATCTCATCTGGAATAAATATAAGCTGACTTTTTCACAGGATTTACCCCCACAAATAAAACTGAACAGACAAAAATTATCACCTTATTGTGCTGACCTAATCAAAAGGGGAATAAAATTTCGAATGAGGTATCCAAACACACTTTCTTTTAGTTATAATGACAGAAGTTATATGGCTTCAGAACCTCAAGAAGCTAAGGATATCTTTTTGAAATTATTCAAAATCCTTCCTGACACAGTCATACAAAAGTAATTCTCCTAACCATTGTAAGTACTTGGGAATTTAACTGGTGATTTTACATGACATTGTAAATATTCTTTAAATAACAGAAGTTATGACAAGCTTTACCACACGAATAAACACTCTGACTTTATAGTGTGTAATATCTATTTTTATTGGTTTATAGAGATGATAATATCTTAAACATCTTTATTCCAATATATGAAGGTGCCATAATTTTTGAGAAACTCCATTATAGTTTGTTTATGTGGATATATGGTTTTCTGTATGAAATATCACCCAAACAGAATGGAGGGAAAATCTTCTAGACTCTCGTGCTAAAGTAGCGCCACCAACCTGGTTAGAGTTCTGTTGTTTTGTTTTCTGTTCATAGTCTCAAATTATTTTCCCTCCTGTTTGGCCTGCATGATGACGTTATGATTCCCAAGGAAACTGTGACATGTTCGTCCTGTTGAAATCATCCTGAGTGCCGCTATGTTGTCTGCAACTTAACTGCTTGCTTCTAAGGTGATCGGTAACTGTAATTTGAATCCCTGAATATTCAGATCACTAAATACAATGTCTTCCTGGTTTCGTACTGTTGTACCTGATGAAAACTGCTAAGACTCTGCGCCGTTGACTCCAACTGATTAATCCATCACAAAGTTTTGCAAGTAAGTTATTTTCTCTTGCTCAGGATGGAGATTCTGATTTATCCACTGCAAGAAGCTTGTTACAAGGTCAGGATGCTTCCCATGGATGTACGGAGGTTTTGCTGCCTCTGTGCCTGTGATGCAGGCTATTTATCAGCCTGACTGTGAATTAACTTCCCTTTACATGTTCCATTACCTCAGTATGTTGTGCATTGAGTCAAGCATTTATCTTTATACTGTTTTATATATTCTAGTTAGTGCTCTAGGCACATAATTTTAAATGTGTTTTCTGATCACTAAATACAATGACTTCCTGGTTTTGTACTGTTGTACCTGATGACAACCGCTAAGACTCTGCGAAATTGACTGCAACTGATTAATCCATCACGAAGTTTTGCAAGTAAGTTATTTTCTCTCGCTCAAAATGGCTATTCTGATTTATCCACTGCAAGAAGCTTGTTACAAGGTCAGGAAGCCTTCCACTGACATGCGGAGGCTTTGCTGCCTCTGTGTCTGTGAAGCAGGATATTTATCTGCCTGACTCTGATTTAACTTCTCTTTACATATTCCATTACCTCAGTATGTCGTACATTGAGTCAAGCATTCATGTTTATATTGTTTCATATATTCTAGTTAGCGCTCTAGGTGCATAATTTTAAATGTGTTTTATTTTATTATTATCTGTTTCACACTGAACCTGGGATAGTGATTAACTAACTAGGGGTCCGTTATTTGCTGTTGATCCTTCATTATAAACAAATAATAAGTCTTTTATTCAAGTTTAGGAATTTATATGTCACTTGTACTATTTGAATTTATATTTTTTAGACATAGTTGCTAAGGGCTATATGATGCCTTTGTTATAAATTCTAATGTGTATGATTCAAACACCTGAATGATAAATTTATATATAATAGAATATAAGAACAACATGATACATAAAGAGGCTCTCATTTATTTTTAGATGTCACGTGATGTCATTTTTATAGTAGGACTTTAGACTAGTTTGGTTAGTATTCTTACTATTTAGACACCACATTTACTAGAGCCTTACTAATTAATTTAATCTAAGTGAAGAAGATTAATTAGTGTTAACTGTTTAGATATATTATTAACATAAAAATATTACAATTTTATATTTAACTGACAATACTCCATTTCATTAAACTACATATATTTTTAAGGTTTATGACATACATTTAACCTTTTTTCATATACATTTATGATTATCAGTGTTTAGCCATATTATTGTTTTATTAACTATATTTATGTTCCACTTTATCTCCTTACAAATTCATATCATAATGCTGTTTTAGCATGGTTTATTTACATTCATTACAATCATATTTACCTGTATAGGAGCTTGTGATTATACAGATGAATAGGGAATGTGTATGCCGAGCATTTTGTGTTTTGATAGATATGTAAATATGTTTAGTTTTGATAACTTGTTTATAGTCCTTTTTAAGACTTTACATAATTTTCTTTTTTTTATTTTGATGTTAAGGGTGACCATGTACTTACTTCTTTTGTATAGACTTTTTTGTCTTTCTTCTTTCGTTAGGTTAAGGTGGATAGGCACTGGGTTAGGGAAGAGGGAAGAAAATGAGACTACAATGAATCCTATACTGAAACGTATCTGTACTCAGAATAATCATTTTAACAAAATTAAGTTATGTTTGTTCCTTTCTTTCATCTTCTCTTTATTTATAAATTTATTTAGTTTATTCCATCAATATTAATGGACCTTAGATTGACGTATGGTTAATCTGTTAACAATAGATTCCTGGAATGTAAGAGGGATCCAAAATAAAGACAAGAAATCTTTATTGTTTCATTTAATCTATAAATCTCAAGCTCATATATGTTTTTTACAAGAAACACATATACCTAGAGATGATTGGTACAAGGATAAAAATAAAAAATGGATCAAAAAAATAATAGCCTCAGGGGATACCTCTAATTCCAGGGGGGTGGCTATTATAATTAAACAAAAATTTCAGGGGATTATTATTGAAGAAAAATATGACAAGGAGGGTAGATGGTGCTACTTTACTTCTAATATATACAATCTTGATAAACCACTTTTGGTTCTAAATGTATACGGTCCTTGTAACCATCAGCATTTGTTTATTTTACAAATATATAATATCCTCTCTTATTACAAAGATCATTATGTTATAGTGGGCGGAGACTGAAATGCTGTAATTAACCCTGACATTGATCGAACTAGTTCTTCCTCTTCATATAATTACCAAGCATCTTCTGCTCTTGAAGATTTAATAATGGATTATAACCTTATAGACCCTTTACAATACATTAAATACTCAAAAAAAAAAAAAAGATATATACACTTATTATTCAAAATGTTATCATTCTTGGTCAAGGTTAGATTTCTTTCTCTTATCTAATTCTCTTACACAATCAGTTTTGGATTTTATTATTGAGCCCAGATTTCTTTCGGATCATTCTAGAATTTTATTAAAATTGATTCTCGAGTTTAAATTTGCTTATGCATTCAAACAGAACTGTTGGACTTTGAATAACAACTTGCTCTCTAATAAAGAAGTTAGTAAACTGTGTATAGAAATAATTCAAGAGATGGAAAACAACTTAGACTCAACAGTTATTCCCTATGATATTCAATGGGCGGTGTGTAAGGCAAGGTTAAGGGGTATGTTTATTGGTAAGGCCTCATACCTTAAAAAACAATTCAATAATAAAGAAAGATTGTTAAAACTAAGAATTCAGTCTCTTGAGAATCAATATAGATTAAATTCTGATCCTGATGTCTATAAACAAATTATAAATTCTCAAAAAGATCTGATTTTATTACATCAAAATAATCTTTCAATACAGGAACAAAGATTATTAGTTACCTACTCTGAATGGGCTCAAGTACCTTGAAAACCCTAGCTAGAATAATTAAAAATAATTTTGATAGGCCCAAAATATCATGATACAATTCAAAAATAAATTATACAACACGGACAAGGAAATTATGCAACTCTTCACATTACTATATACTGATCTTTATTCCAAATCTTCTACTTTATTAGTAAATTGTCATATAAACAGTTTTCTTAGTTCTATAACATTTCCTACTTTGAATGAAAATCAGCAAAGTATTCTTTCGGCCCCATTAAGTCTTCTTGAAATATCTGAATCAATTGATAGACTCAAACTTGGTAAGTCCCCAGGTCCTGATGGTTTTACTTCTGAATTCTTTAAATTATTTAAGTCAGTAATTGCACCCTTCCTTCTTAAAGTTTATAACTACATAAAAATAAATGACATTTCGGATCTTTATTGGAACACCTCAAAAACTATTCTAATTTTAAAAACAACAAAGATAAAACAGACCCTCATAATTATAGACCCATCTCATTAATTAATTTAGATATCAAGATTTTATCCTCTATTCTTGCCAACAGATTGAAGAAGGTTCTATCATCAATAATTTCCCCACAACAAGCAGGTTTTATGTCTCACAGACATGTATGGGATAACACTCTCTCTTTGGAATCCATTATTCATCTTACAAAAAATGACAATAACCCAATATATGCATTAATTCTTGATGCATCGAAGGCATTTGATAGAGTGAGTTGGGATTTCCTCTTTCAAACAATGTCCTGCTTTAATTTTCCCATCACATATATTAATTTTATCAAAACCCTTTCCAAAGAATCCTTTACCAAATTGTATATTAACGGATCCACATCACATTCTATAAAGATTACTAGTGGCACGAGACAGGGATGCCCCTTATCTCCCTTTCTTTTTAATCTATACTTAGAACCATTACTTTTATACTTAGCACAAAACACATTTCATAGGATTCCTAGGATTTTAAACAATAATTTACTTTTCTCTGCTTTTGCTGATGATTTAGTTATATACTTTCAAACTCCTATTACAGATCTTAAAAAAATAATTAATTCCATTGAGAAATTTTCTCTAGCGTCGGACTATCACATTAATTCCCAAAAGACTTATATATTCCCCGTAAACCATCTGGCACATAAACCATATTTATTTCCAGTCTCCTATTTTCATATTACTTTTGGGGTTAAATATCTGGGTATACATATAGATCATAATAATCTGTCTTCATTTCAAAATAATTTACTTAAAATATGGACATCAATAATGTTAGACATGCGTAGATGGGAACTTCTCAACTTATCACTTCTTTCCAAAGCTGCAATTATTAAAATGAATATTCTTCCCAAATTTCTTTATCAATTCAACTCTTCTGATCAAATCATTCCTAAATCTTTTTTCGATAAAGTTAACATAGAACTAGCTAAACTTTTGTGGTTCCCTAAAACAGTTAGGATTTCTTACTCTAAATTATCAACTTCTAAAGATAGGGGTGGTTTAGGTTTACCAAATTTGTATCTCTATTATTTAATTATTTCGGCTAGCAAACTAATGTCCATTTCTAAACTGAATATCATTCATTATAATCAATGTCCAATTTGGATGAAATTATGGCATCAGTATATTTTATCCAAAAACATAAACCCTGTTGCCATTCCATTTATCTCCTTAGATATTTTGAATTCACTTAAAATCTCAAACTTTCTAAAACATAAGATCAAAGCATTTCTGGACTTATTAAAACTTATTAAATTTGATAATATTTTTCATCTAATACAACCACTTCATCTGAACCCTAACTTAAAGTTAGAAAATGCACCATTTAATTTAACTAAATATCCCCTTATAAAGAATATGAATGTTTGGGATCTTTTGAAACACAAAGATTTGTCTTTGCCAAATCTTCGAACTACACTGAAAGTCAATTGTAAATATACTATAATTCTGTGTCAGTTAAGAGATGTAATTATGGCTAATTGTGCTTATATAATCCCAAGGGAGCAAGATTTTAATAATATTGATACGGTAATTAGAACATTATTATTACCTGAGAAAAGTTTATCAAAATCTTATAATTTGATAAACAAATTAATTCAAGACTCATTATGTCTCTTTTCTAACTTCTGGGACAAACATAATCCTCAATTAAATGAGAAACAAAAACACTTGGCCGTTAGAAATACTTTGGAACACTCCCCTTTCAAGAAATTGTTCTATACTCAGTTGATGATAAATAATAATGCTTATCATACTCCCTCCAAACTTAATAAATTTGATGCAAATAACTCTCCTTCCTGCCCTTGTTGCTTCTCTCCTAATGCTGATCTCTTATATATTTTTTGGTATTGCCAATTCTCTCATAAACTTTGGACCTCCTTGAAAGTAAGGTTACAGAAAATGGGGTATCACAAGTCAACTCTTTCCTGGGAGACTGCAATCCTACACATACCTAAGATACATCTGTCTAAACCAGATACACATGTACTCATATTTATCTGTTCTCTTATAAAACTTTACATTTCCAGAAATTGGCTTGACCGTACTAAATTGAATTGGAATGCCTTTAGAACAATGGCATACTTGTACGTTTCAGCACAAAAAACTATGCTGAAAAGTCCTAAAAAAATGGCTTTAAATAATAAAGTTTTAGAAAAGGTCCTTTCTATTATTAATTATGAATATTAGATTATAAACTTTTATCTTTTGTACAGTGTGGGATTTATTTATTCTTCTACTTTATTTTCTCATATGATTGTGGTCTCATTCTATCATTTGCATCCTGGTTACCATTTGTATATATTGTATATAAAGTTTGTTTTTGTGTTGTTGTTTTTGATTTTTTTTTCACTTTCATGAGTTGAAATGTGATTTTACAATGTTGTATAACTTAAATCAACTCCTAATTGACTATATATACAATGTTTGTTGGTTGATGTCTTGTTATATTCCATAATTTAATAAAAAGATTTTTGAGAAAAAAAAAAGAAATATTGTAAAACACAATGGCCTAAATTCATGAAGCAAAAATCCAGGAAAGAATACTCTGTCAGTTGAAACTCTGGATCTGTGATACAAGATGGATAAAGTTGTAATTGTGCCTTAGCTAATCTGGGTTCAGCTATGGGCCCAGGAATCTGCATTGTTGTGCTGTAAAATGTAAAAATAAAATTCAAATCATTGTATAAGTAAAGCAGTATGCATACATTAATGTTTATGGTAAATGGGGCAAAATAGCCAGGTAACAGGACACTGGAATGGCTTCAGGGGGACTCTGGTCTGGTGCCATGTTTTGGTTGTCTGTTCTTCAATTTGCATTCGAAAGTTGGTATCCCACAATTCCATTGCAGTGGGTGGGGTTACATAATTATGTATGCAAATTAAATGTTAATCAGCGTGCAGATTTGTACCTATTTTTCATGGGCCATGTCCAGATTTTTGATGTTTCCAGGTTGAGTGGTCATTATTGATCCAGTGATGTAGATGCTGGCAGGGTGCTACTTACAGCTAGTGGCACACCTGCATGTGACACCTGTTCTGCATGCTGCATTATTTCGCTATTGCCATACACAGGTGGGGGTCATATTGTACTCATTCCCAACAGCAGGAATAAGACCGGAGAGGTACCTGTGGGTGGTGGTGGGGTGAGCTGGGTGAATGTGTGCTATGGACACTACTTGCATCTGACTCACAGATATGCATTGGGCATTCCACTTATGCTGGCTTGTGCAGGGACATCAGCTGTTTCTCAATACTGCATTCCTATGACCTTTGTGGTCTGCCAGTGTTTGACCAGACGACATCGGTATTCCCTACTACAAGCCCAAATAATGTGCTGCAAACCTGCATGTACAATTCCAAGGGTGTGTCCATTTGACAGTTACATATTATACATTGTCTGTCTGGGGTACTTTCCCCTGTGTACTGCTTGTATATCTGAACCGACATTCATGCCATGTCCATCTTTCAGATTGTGACACATATTACCAAACATTTACTAAGGCTTACTGCTGGAATACATTTTGCTGGGAAGCATTCATTGGCACTGCAGTTGTGAGAACTTGGCCCTGTCATCAGCAGTACTGGGCAATGGCCACCAGGATAAACCTCGCCATGCATACATACTGACCACTCCCACACAATATACAACACACACCAACCTAACACACACAGACCTGCATATTGTACACAGGCTACAATCTATCCTGCTGCCTTGGCCAGCTCAGCTAATCTGTGCTCCACTGTTATTATATCTACACATACATGTTACTACATTTCTATATAGGATTGCGGGGGAGGGCACACCTTACTGTTACTACATTTCTACATAGGATTGGGGGGGCACACCTGACTGTTATTACATTTCTACATAGGATCGGGGGGCACACCTGACTGTTACTACATTTCTACATAGGATTGGGGGGGCACACCTGACACTTGTACACATTTGCTATGACTGTACTGGTATTTCAGGTACTCCATTTCATTCTGTATTCTAATCTATTATGCTGACTAGAGGCATACCAGTGTATGACAGGTATTATGTTTGAATGACCTACATTTCAGTTTCTGACTTATTACCCTTTAGAACTAACATCCCACTGCCTGACCTGTTGTAGTCTGTCTGTATAGATCTGGGGGGGTGTTCTCCATAGTCATCAAACAAGGGCCTTAGCACAGTCTTTGTTTGTGTTTGTCTACACCTGTCCTGCTGGTTGAGACTGTTGTTGGGTATGTGAGCCTCCCTGATTGGCATGTGTGTGTCCTATGGACACACATGTGGCCCAGCACATTTGCTGCAGTGTGTTTTGTCATCTTGCCTAGTACTGGCTACTGTGGTGACATCAGTATTTGTTACAGATCTCATGCTGCCACTATAGGTGTCTACTATCTGCTGGCATCCCATTCAGCCACCCAATTCCCTTGCATGCTCACATCCATACCATAGATACAAGTAACAACACATACTACTCCATTCGGCAATTGGTAGGAAGACTGACTTACCTTGTGGCTGTGCCAGTATTGAGGATGGTGCTGGAGGGATGACTATGTTGGATGCACACCCATCAGAAATGCGCACACACCTGAACAAGAACTGCATAATGAGGCACACGCACACTCCCTATACATGGTTAAGCACAGGTAGTGTCATGTTTGGCATCCCTTTTACTGTATGTGTGAGTCAGAGAGAGGTGTCATTCCCTGGGGTCCCTACTGTGTCAGGGTATGTGCTATGCATTGCCTCTTTGTCAAGTCGTGGGCATACTGGGCATGCCTCCTTCTGCCTACTGGGGCAGGCTCAGGTTGTTCCTCCTCCACGTCACTCTGTGCCTGTGCAGGCTTTGGCAATGGTGGGGTGCTGTGTGGCCCTGCTCCATACTGTTCCTGCTGCAGCTGTTTCCATAGGATCATATTGTGTAGCATGGCACATACGATGACAATTTGGGTACATGTAGCTGGTGAGTATTGCATGGCTCCACCAGATGTGTCCAGGCACCGGAACCATGACTTGAGCATCCCAAACACACTCTCTATTATGATTCTGGTCTGTGCGTGTGCCTCATTATGCAGTTCTTGCTCGGGTGTGTGTACATTTCTGATGGGTGTCATCAGCCACGGCTCCAGTGCGTAACCAGCATCCCACACTAGGTGACCATAAGGGATGTCCCCTTTGGCAAATCTCCGGTACAGCTGCGTCAGATGCAAGATGTGGGATTCGTGATAGCTTCCAGGGCAGCCAGCACACACATTCATTATAATGCCCTGGGCATTGCACACGGCCTGGCAGTTGATGGAGGGGAAGCCCTTGTGGTTGATGTAGACCCTACTCCACTCACTGGGTGGTGCTTCGATGCATATGTGCATGCAGTCTATAGCACCCACTACCTCAGGGTATTCTGTTATTTGGTGGAAGAGAAGCATATTGCTGGCCAACGCCTCACGGGTGTTGTGGAAATATACGTGTTCACCGGCATGTGCTGACATGGCATCCAGGAACTGGTGGAGTACCCTGGATGCTGATGCCTGTGAGATCCCCTTGATATTCCCAGTTGGCCTTTGGAAGGTACCTGTGGCTAGTATTCTTAGGCCTACACATACCTTGGTATCCACTGGGATGGGTTCCCCTCTGTTAGTTCTATGTGTGAGGTGTGGCCTGCACAGCTCAACAATTTGCTGTAGGAGGCCCTTGTCCACCCTATAGCACTCCACTATCTCCAGCTCATGTAGCCCCTGGTAGGTTACCCTGGGTCTGTACACTCTTCTCCTTCTCCTCACTGTGGGTTGGTCGACAGCATTGTCATCCTCACCACCCTCAGCCTCTTCCACATGTTGATTTATGAGAGCTGCTGCAGCCCCTATCATTTTGTTGCTTTTGTTTGGTAAAATTTCCCTGCTTGTGTACACCGATGGTGTAGAGTATGTCAGAAAAAACAGAGGGTAAGGTGTTTGCATAGTTTATAGTGGTGTGCTGGGCTAGGCTGGTCTGCTGCCTGTGTAACTGGCTGATTCTGATACATTTCACCTGACAGCTATGCTAGTTCTCCTTGATTACCTTCCTACTGCTGTTTTCCCTTCCCACTGTCTTCCTGTTTAAGGGCAGGGGTGCGCTGCACAAACACAGTGCTCAGATGTGCACAGAGCTGCTATTTCCTGCTTTACTTGTTTTCCCTTTAAAACCAGGTATGTGGCACACACACACGCTTAGGCAATGTAAAGAGTGCTAGGCAGCCACAGAAACACACCCTTGCTTAGCCCTGCTAAGCTAAGGGCAAACCCGAACCACAGGGCTCCAATAAGTTTACAGTATGCCTGACACACCCCCTATGATGTCAGCTAACTCTTAGGCTTGCACCATGGTATTCCTGCACTTACACGGTTGGGTGCTGGCTATCAATGAGGGGAAATCTGGGATTCAGTATTATTCCCCTCATTTGCATATGACTGCCTGCTAATGCATAGTTACAAGTCCCACACTGAGCCTTCCCCCTTAGCAACCACTATTCACTGGCCATGTTGTCTTCTGCCTACCATTGAGTATAATGGCAAAATAGTGATTATGGATACAATGCCCATTTGAGCACTGCTGCCCTACACTTAAACAGCTGAAATTGGCTAAAAAAAGTTATTTTTTTATTTTGGCAACTTTTTTCCATGCCAATGGCCATATATTTGACAATTGGCATGCTTTACACATAATATACACCCTTTATTTGGGGCTGTCATGGCTCCGTTTTGTAGTTTGCAGAAATGTACTCGGTTAATAACTGAGTACATTTCTGCACACTACACTAGTCCTGCACGGTCAGCTGACAGCTTCCTGGATTGCAAATTCACCTCATTTCCATGGTTTTCACCTGCAAATGGGGTAATTTGCATACAGGAGCTGTGTCCGTGCAGGAATAGTGCAGGAGCACTTGTGCACATCCCTGGAGCTTATTCCTGCATCGCACAGCGGCCATATTGCCTCCAGCAGCTCCTGCGCTATTCCTGCACACCGTGCAGAGCTTGCTGAATCTGGGGGAAATGACTATATATTCCAGAAGGAGCTGGGAGTGTATGCATGGATGTGCATTTGTGTGTGGGGTTGGAGGGATCAGAACTTCATATCACTGCCATCAGGAATGCTTGCAATGACATTGTTAAAAACCTCATATATTTCTTCTTTGAAGAACTATCTATAAATTACTCTGAAATTTAAATACAATTCACACAAATGCTCTAAATAATTGGGCAAGTATTTAAAGGTTGACAAGAATGTAAAAAAAAACTGACAAATATCAAACTAGCAAAATCATAGACCCAAAAGAAAAGATTATAAGTATTCTGAAATAAATCTTCTTTCAGCTTTTCCTGGTTAAGGGTCACCATAGTGGAACTCTGGTCTGCTAATGATTGGCAGTGGATTTTTACGGTGCTGACTTGCCAGCCCATCGCCCAACCTTTAAAGAAGGCATGCCCATTCACGCTCGCACCTACCTGCATGCCTTTAACGTCACTCGACCGTGGGGAGAACATGCAGACTCCACACAGAAGGCGCTCCAGCCAAGAATTAAACAGGAGAACCTCTTGCTGTGAGGCAACAATGCTAAACTCTGCACCACTGCGCCCTCTCATAAGTATTCTGAAATAACAATTGAAATAATGTAATAGGCTGCATAAAATTAGAAATAAAATTGGTGTCTTCAGTCAAAGAATGTGATTAATTTATTGCAGTCTTACACTTGCTTTTCTATTGAATGTTCTGTTTGCTTTTTATACATAAAATATTTTTAAACTATGTATATCTTAAGATTAACTAAAAGTGCTGAGTTTTCCCATATGTCTATAATTTGGTAGCTTGTACTTTAAATATTTCATTCTTTTAATGCCTGGTTCTTCAGAGACTTTTTGTAATCTTTTTTAAAATCCTGGTGAATCTCTTGCACTCACATTGCTTCATTTGATTACTTGTTTGAAAGGAGCCAGCAGTTATTGTTGGTAACCAGTCAGTTTCCAGTTGTCGAAACAATACATTGATTCGCTGAGCATCAGATGAGAATAAACTGCAATGAAAACAAAGAAAGATTTGTCTCCAAGGAATCTGCTTCAGTGCTTTTATGTAAAAAAAAAAAATAAATAAATAAATATTATGTAATGCTAGAGAACAATGTTGATTATTATTTCTAGATGGATTTTACAAAAACAAGAAAAATTTACAATTACTTTTATTAAAAACAACCTTTGCTTCTTAAAGAGATGTGGTCATTTAAACAGAGTGAAGAAATACAAATATTTTTATGGTAGTGAATTCCAACCATGCCGTAAATCTTTTAATACTAAACAAAATAAAAGTAAATGTATCAGTCGTGCTGCGGAATTGTCTTGCTGTAAACAGAGATATCATGGAAATAATCAAATACATACAAATTATGCGAGGCTGTGAAGAAAAGTTTACCAAAGCCTCCTAGAACCATTCCCAGCAGCTTCTTTGTACAGGGCAACATCTACTTCTTCTTGACACACACATGCTACAAATCCACACAGATTACCAAAGTGTCTCTAGGAAAGCAGACTAAAGTCCATAAGGCCCACTAGGTTTGATTCCACACAGGAAAATACTTAAGTTATTGTTGACTCCATACCTGGGCATACAAATTCCACACTCATCAGACTGAACAAACAGGATAACTATAAGCTGCTTATTCAGTTCTAGGCCCTACGGTCCCTTAAACCAGAGAAAAATGGTTACAACCTAGTAGGCCCCATGTGTGAGTGTAAAACTTGAAATGCTTTACTTAGACGGACATCCAGAGAGACATGACGGAACATATTCTGTATGTGGTAGAGACAAGAAAGACACTGATCTTGAGTTGTATTTTATATTCACCTGCAACTCAAACACATTTATATCAATGTAGTTATTGAGACATGGTTTCAGTGCAGTGACGGCACTCCCTCTATACCACCATTTAGCAACTATCACACTTTCTGGCCCCTGGGTAGCTGCAGTATTTGTCAGAAACTCCATCAACTCATGGCAGTTTACCTATTAACCCAGCTTGGAGTTGTTGGAGTTCCAAATCACACTTAATAAATTCAGCTATTATTTTCTTGCTTGCTACAGATCATTATCAGTATCCCCAGATTTCAAGGAAATTACTTTAATACCATTGAGTGGTTAAAAATCAAACCAAATATCATCTTGGCAGGGAACTTTGATTGCATAAGCTTTGACTGGCATACATACACCTCTAAAAATGGATTTCTTAAACTTTGTTAATACCAGTGCAGTAGAGCAACTTGTAAAACTATCCACTAAAGACAGTAATATTCTTGACCTCATCCTTAGCAATCTAGTCCCAACTGGTAGCCCACCTGCATCATCCTTGGTTGAATCTGACCACAAATCTGTAATTTTCTCTGTGAGACATAGTGGTACCACCCAGCCACTAAATAAGACCATCTTTATGAACCTCTATTGGGCAAGCCTAATTCAGCTTGTAGGAAATCTTTGCAAAATTCCCACAAATAGACCGGACTGAGAGGGCTGCTGCATTCACATCCAATTTTACCAACACCTAAACCCACTGTATAGAAAAGTCTGTACATATCTATCCTAAATATAATGCTAAGCTCAGGAACAACCCCCTTTGGTGAAACTCCAGCATTAGTAATCTGTAAAAGAAAAGAAGAAAAAATAATGACAATAATGAAAAGTTTTAAGAAATCTTACCCCCCCCCCCCATCAAGACCACATGGAAACATGCCAACAAGGAACTTAAGAGCACTATTAGAGAACATAAAGCAGAGTATGAACTTAAGGTCACTTCAGATATGAAAGCAAATTACAAATCTTTCTATAATGTCAAGAAATTAATGAATAATGTCCAACAATGCAACAAACCTATCCATAATAACATCACACATTCTGATCCCAACAATAAAGCTTGTACATTAACAGACACATTTAATGCTGTCTTTGCTCCACCTACCCAAATTATTTCCCCCAGCTTCCCTTGAATTCACCTTGGGACAAGTTTTAGAATCCCTGAAGAAGGCTAAAAGCAATTGTTCTATGGAAGCATATAACATACCAGGATGCATTCACATCAGTATCAATAATGGACTATCTGAACTTCTATTTAAATTATTCACTCTCAGCCTATACATAATATTTCCACTTGATGCCTGGAGAACAGGTACTGTGACTGCCCTACACAAATACATAAAGGTAGTGCCTTAGTTCCTCTACAGACTCAAGTAATTATAGGCTCCTCAATCTTATATGCAAGTCCATGGAATGTATCAAAACAGAACTCATTTATGTACACTGGCAAATTAACTGATTTTCCATCTTCTCAGTTTGATTTTGTGGAGGTCAGGAACTGTCTTCTGAACCAGGTAAAACTTCTTTAAAAAATTACAGAGGTTGTGAACAATGGTCAGTATGTGCTTGCTGCTCATCCTGACCTGGCTAAGGCTTTTGACACTATCCGCCATGCTGGTGTTATTGAAAAATTAAACAAACTTAATGTAAACCTCTCATTATTCACTGGATTGCAGAATGGCCATCTAACAAACTCCAAGTTGTGAAAGTTGTTGGTATCTCAGAACATAAAATTGTAACTAATGAGGTTCTATAGAGATCATTTCAGGACCCCTGTTTTTGGCATTTATTTTGCAAACCTCCAAGCCAATATTCTAGAAGCTTGTTTGACCAAGTTAGCTGATTACTGCAAGCTGGGTGCTTTTATTTCTCATCCACTGATATTAAACTCCCAGACAGGGGCTTGAATAGGCACTGAAAATGGTATCGAGCAAAATGCAAAAAACTGCAGTTTAGAGCATTCAGCAAAAAGCTGCTCACGTCCAGACTGTTATAAGTGGTACTCCTTTTCAGGCACAGTCATAAGGGACCTGGGTACTAATTATCTATACAACTCTCTCTCTTTTTTGATCATCATTATCATTTACAATAGTAAGGAAATCCGTCTATCTAGTCCAGTTAATTTCAAAGGGAATATTGTCAAGATTCAAAGAAGTCATCTTACCTTTGACCTCTTGTACTCCTCCCTTAACAGATCCATCATGAAATACATCGTTCCCTTTGTTATGTACAAGTCCAAGTATATCACTCAATGGGAATGGTCTCCACAATTTTTAACCAAGAAACCAAGAAAATTAAATGCCTTAAATCCTTCAGCTAGTCAGTAGCCTATCAGCTGCTCCAAGGTGACTTGTATCTCATTTTTCAAGCCATCGAAGACCAAGTCCTATTTCACCTCCTGTTTCTTCTCAAAACCAATGGCTCTTCAGACACCCATAATAGGACCTAACTCTACACCAACAATAAACATGACATGCTGGAGGGATAGGTTTCTAATTCAGCATAATCACAACCTAATGAGCAATTTACTACTCACTACTGATCAAGCAAAGTATGACTTCCTCTGCTTTTAAGGGTAGTCTTGATAACTCTATGGCTAGGCACAAATGTACACAATAGTTATGTACAGCCCTGCTTGACTTAGGAGGTGAGTACTTTTAAGTGCTTGAAAAGGATGGCTAGAACTTTTAACTGTGTCTGCTTAAAGATGTACATGGGTAGGCTTGTTTTGGTTCCTGTGATCATTTGCCTAGTATCATTCTTGTGTTCCTAAAAGACCATTTATTGCATTATTATGTTTAAGAAAACATGCAGAAGCTATCCCTATTGTCTTAAAGGAAGCTTTTAGGAATATCATCCACAACTGTCTTCTTGACAGCTGAATGAACTTGGATTTGGTGAGGGCCTATTTTAGTTATTCACTGGCCACCTAAGCAACATAACTGCTCTCTGACTGCTCCCCATGATTTGACAGGAAATAAAATCCTAACTAGTATCTCTCAGGTTTCAGTCTTTGAGCCAGTTCTTTCCTTACTTGTTGACTACAACCTAACTTGCGCTAACCCTTCACTTAAAGCTACACTGTTTGCAGATGGTGTTTTCCATCTCAAGTTAAATCTATATAAACATCACACAGGATGTTCTACTGAAAATCTCCAACTGGTTTTACTAAGAAACCTAGGAAATAACATCCATAAAATCTATGCCATGCTTTTTTATATTTGCTTGAAAACTGACAGATGCTCATGAAACCTTTTTATCAGATATTTTTTGGGAGAAAGTAACACGGGTCAGTTAACTTAAATAACTTAATATGGCTCCATCCTACTGTATCATTTTCATATTGTGCAAACTGAATTTCATAAAACGTGTTTAACTTGGGACAGCATTCAAAATCACTACGTTATCTGCTCCTGATGCTAGTGCTGCTTTGGAGAAGAACAATTTTTCTGTTGACATACGTCCTTTACTTACCATTAACAGTATTACAAACAGTCATCAATTCAGTGAGCACTTAACAAGGTGTGGAGATGTACTTCTCACTCTCTCTCTCCCTTCACTAAGAGTACAGTTGCACATCATTTAATTCAGTATGTGGTTTCCAATTACTGACAAGGCATTCTAATAAATAGGGTTATATTTTGTAGAGACTGCCCACAGCTGACAAATAAATGATACATTCAGTCACATTGAAGCACTTTTTACCTCAGATGAAAACATCATCAGTTTACAGTACCCATCCCCACTTGGTTACTACAAGCTTGTGGAAGGGCTTTCTCCATTCTAGACCTTTCACTGTGTAACAAATGTGCCCTTCATTAGATCTATTTAAAACCATGGGCAAATCAAATCCTCATTTGATAAGGATTACAGGCTTCAAGCTTAATGCAAATGTATACCTGAGTAATGTTAGACCTATATTGAAATCTCAAAAAATATAAGTGTCAGAATAAATTTTCTCTGGTAGCATTATTTCAGACATTGCAACTGACAAAATGGATTTTTCTATTTCAGACCAGAAACATGTTTACAGCAATTGTGGGTTAGAAACTAGATAAAGCTCAAAGTACTGCTTTGTTATGGAACAAAGGAATATTATAGTTTGGCCTTGTTCTGTTACATGTTCCATAATGGTTACAACCTTGTTTGTCAGATTTCATAGATGAAATTGGAGGAACATAGTGCTACAATGAAGAAGTTACAATGGAACAAGTGTTGAACTGGAAAGAATTTTCCAGAATATTGATCATGTACACAAAGGCTGTAGCTGTTTGATATGTTAGTTAGTTTAGTTAGTTTATGTCAGACTTCACTCTGTCTTGCCAATCTATTCAGATAAGCATTTTGATTTGAACTGTGTTCATGTCTTACTGAATTTAATAATGATGGATGATAGTAAAGAAACACTGGTGAGCTCAGCCAGCTTTTCTCAGAGAACCTAACATGATATCCTATCTGCCTGAATCAAAAAGGTAGAAGAGATGGAGAGAAAGCAGTGGCAAAACAGAAAGAAAATTGAGATCTCAGGTCTTCAAACTAGCCAAAGCAAATAGACACTGACGCATCTTCAGTGAATGAACATGGGTTCTAGGGCAGTAGGACTTCAGTCCACACCAGAGTATGTTTTGTTAGAAGAAAACAGAAATGCAAACATGCACCATTTCATTATTTTTGATCCTGCAAGATATATGGACAGTGAATAAACGTTCTTTTTAATTGCATGTCAACAATGAAACAAGCAAATAAATTAATGCTTTCCAGTCCTTGATAGCATTATTGGCATGCTGTATGGTCAGTTACAGTAAACAGTAAAATAATCTTTGTCAGATACCAGGAACAATGAAAGAAAGATACATGAGGTAATCTTTAAATGTCATGCAGTCAGAAACTGATAAGGCATAAATAAAATTATGATTCTCAAAAACTTTCAATCAAACATAGGACTCTTTGAACATTGTAGCCATTACAGCAAAAGACATTTTAAAGTTTGACTTTTGTGCATAATCATATTTAACCAGGTTTTAATTCCAAATGTGTTGGTATGCAAACTGAATACACAATGACAATTTGGTTTTAATGTAATGAGTTCCAGATACTGGCTGTAAGCCAAAGTAATTCACAAGTTTTTCCATGATAATTTTTATTTCATAGGTTCATAGGTAGGTACTAGGCTATCAGCCCAACTGCCTATGTAAGCCTAGCCAGCAAGGTACCATAGCTTACGCCACCCAAGAAAGTTATTTTCCTGTGTCACTGTCCAGCAGAGACACAGAAGTGATCCCTGGGGTGTATTTCCTATTTCCCATCCACTCATCAAGCTTTTTATTGAAGAGTGCTAATGAAGAACTTTGCTTCACATAGATGGGTAGCTTGTTCCAGAGTATAGGAAGTCACTGGGACAGGAATCTATCCCTCCAGCGTGCCCTGTTTATTTTCTTTTACTTTTACCTGAATATACTCTGGATCTTTATTCAGTGCTGATGTTTTACTGCTGTCTTAATGACAGGACTTCAGTTGTAGACTGTAAACTATTTTATTGTGAAAGTTAATGCGTTCTGATATTTTTGAAAAAAATGCATGTTCAGAGTTGTGCTCAAATAATTGTTAATGCATGCACACATGTATAATCACACACACACCTACACAGACATACACAGACTGTTGCAAGATGTTTCAGTTTTTATTAGTGTACCACATATCTTAGAGGAGACAACCTGAAGTTTATGCAGGTATCTTTGAGTTTTACTGCATATACCATTTTAATGCTGAAGATTTCATAAAAAATGTGAGATACAGGTTAATGTTTTTCAATAAAAGTTGAACTACAAAATTTAATTGTAAAAACACATTTATTTTTATTTTTATTTATTTATTTATCATTTGTTGACCGGGAAAGTCCGACTAGGTTCCACAGATCCTGTTTTCAGTGGAGGCCCGGGGAGAAATGCACATGCAAGCAAGACTGTCAAATTATTGGTAACAGACATTCAGGCATATTTTAAATATATTTCCCTGATAAACATCTGCAGTGTATAAAACTGTACAATGTATTAATATTAAACAGTAAATCAGAATGTTGTATCTGTTCTGGAAGATGCAATAGGGAAAAAGAGGTGCTTTGCATATCTAAATGGCCCCTTTAGACATTGCAAAGGCACACCTGATTTTCATTTGTTGCATTTACAATGAGGACAAAATTAAACGTTATCAGATTTCTTGGTAAAGTGTGATATTTATAGACTGCATTTTTGAGAGAAAATTAATTAACTAGTGGGTTTTGTGCTTCACCCTGACATTTTAGTGTAACACTCTCATTATATATAGAGAATGATTTGTGAGTTTTAAAACACCAGAATATTAAAGACACCACTTAGTGTAGTCACAGACCAGACTGTTGAAAATAAAATTATTTTCAAGGGGGAAGCAGAAATGCAAGTGTAAATTCTTTGACAAAACCTGTTTTATTATTGTTACAAGGTAAATATCCCAGGTAAACTGAAATCAGCAGTACATCTGATAAATCAGCATTACAAAAGAGACAAGTGTGTTCATATATGTGCAAAAGGTGTTTACTTACTGAAGCATAGGAAATACCTCTCTAATGTCTGAGTGGAGGGAGAAGCAATCATAGTTGAACTCATGGTATAGGCAAGAAGCTAGGTAAGTTATCACTGTTCTAAATTCTAGCCAAATTTAAAATAAATCAGTAATAAGTGATGAAAAACAAAGGGTTATAATAAGAAAAAAATATGCTATCTCTCTTATTTATTAGCTAGAGTTAAGATCTTAGCAGGTAAAAAAGAACAAGCTGTTATAAGGCTAAAAAGCTGCAAATATTTTGTGTTTACAGTGAAAATTAAGTGAAGCATTCAAGTTATGTAAATCATGAGATTCATGGTTGACTACTGGCTAACCAGTGACTGTTAATCTAACACATAAGGGTTTAGGTATTTGGTAGTGTATAGTAACTTCTAGTAAAAGTATTCATTTTGTGTCAGGATACCACAGATATTGTTTTTGTGCTAATTCTATGGCTTATAGGTTCATAGGTTAATAGGTTGGTACTAGGATATCGGGTCTAGGGCCTACACAATCCCAGCCATAACAATTCCCTTGCTATTTCTTCCTACAGTATTTACTTCCCTGGAACCCTGTGTAGCAGGGCAACTGATGTGATCCCTGGGGTGAATTTCCCATCTCCCATCCAATCATCAAGGTTCCTTTTGAAGAGGGCCAAGTTGTTACAAGGTAAATATCCCAGATAAGCTGAAATCAGCAGTACATCTAATAAATCAGCATTACAAGAGAGACAAGTGTGTTCATATATGTGTAAAAGCTTGTCAAGAGAAATTGACTTAAGTGTTGCAAAAGGATTTCAACACTGGTAAAATTAAAGGCAGAGATATGGAAACCTTCTTTAATTTAGAAAGTGGCAACCAATAAGCTCTGGCAATTGCTTCAAACCACTGGCAACTAATATATTGTAACTATGTTTGGATAATCTTACACATAAGCACGTGTGGAATTTTACAAAAAAAAATAATTTATCCTGAAATTACAGGGAACTAAATAAGATAACTATCTAAAGGTAGATTTCATGTTCAGATTTTTCTTTCATGAGTTCAAGTAATGTGCTACTAGTAATTTTCAAACCCATTTGGGGGAAAATGTAAGTAAAATAGGACTAATTCATTAATTGATGGATTAACTGATTAATTAGGGGGAAGGGGTGACCTAATTGCAAATGGCTAGAAATAAATCATGGAAAATACATCAAAATCATAAGCCAAAAAGAGCAGGATTACTTGCAGAGTTAAAGGTGATGCATCAGACAGCATGAAGGATATTACTCTGTTTGTACATCAGGGGTAGTTCCTTAAGAAGTGTGAAACCCTTTTAATGATTGAAGTTTTATTCTATAGTAGCACTATGTATTGATTCATTTAATTATATATATTTGATTACTTTTCTTCTCTTGAAGAAAAGGGTGTCAGCAATAATTCATGACAGTTGTCATAGAGAGTTAAGGCCATGAACTGCAGTTCCTCTGGTACAGGGTTTCATTCCCTCGTTCTAATTTGCCTTCTGTGTCACTGTGAGCAAGTCACTTAACCAGACATTGCTTTCAGATTGTTTCTGAAAAGAAACTGTGTGTTGAGTGAACCTAACCAATCAACAAATGGGTAGAACACAACAAAACTATTGCAATTCTATTAATAGGAAAAAGTTATTTTATGATCACATTTTCTAGACAGTTTTCACATTGTGTGTACTACATGTTTATCATTTCCATAACATGCACATTATATGAATATGGTTTGTTCAATATGCACACAATCTGTATATGATTTTTACTACATACACAGGGTGTGTATGTGATTTTCATGATATGCACAGCAGGGGCATGTGCCCAAACAGCTTTATAGCTGGCAATATTCAGACATCAACTTGAAGGCTAAGGTAACATGTTCATTGTAACATATTGGCTGAAATGTGCATTACTACCTGAAAAAACAAGCAGTAAATATTATTTAATGAAATTTGCAATATTGTAGACCAAACTTCAATGGGTAAATATGGAAAATAAAAGAATACTAACATGGTATTGCAGATTCTGTTTAAAGGGCAACATGACACAAAAGACATGATTTTAAAACATGCCAGGACAAAAAAAAAAAAACGGGAAAATGTATTTCATAGATTGGCTTGTGCATATGGTCCAATGAGGGCTGAATGCAAAATGGCTGTTATATGCAGCAGAATTCAAGGACATCAAGTCCTGATCTTTTGTGACACAGTGAGAGAATGGCAGGTCTTTCTGAAAATAAGACAGATGCATACAATGTATTTACTTTCAGTGAGTAAGTGGAGAATGTGTGAGATAAAAATACTGCACTAATCATTTCAGGTAGGGAACATGAGATTTAAAGATCATTTGGGTACACATTTACATTGTAAATTATCTATATGCCAAATGAGCTAAATGTTCAGAATGGCTTTAGTGAAAATAGTATGTACTGCCAGCCATGCCACGGAGAAATATGGCAGTGAATGTATGACTTGTGCCAGCACAGCTAGCTGGAATTTTGTAAATAATTGTATGTCATTTGTAGATAAAACTGATCTATACAGATGCATGTGCTGAAAATCTATTTGTGAGCTTTGTTTTTGTTAATTGTGTTAAAATATATTAACAGTGCACTCTGCGGAAATTAAGAGAAATGTACATGTATTATGGTATTTGAATTAAATGTATATATTCTAATAGGGGGCACTGGCACAGCAATGGTTAACCAACTGGTTTATTTTAACAAAAATAAAGGAAATGTAAATGAGCTGTTAAATCATTGAATGGCACACCACAATGCTGAGTAGACTTGGAGACAGTAGGTCAGAGAGCAGCAATTATCTGTTAGCTTTTGTATAGAAGGGGGAAGTGTTGTAAATGTTTCTGGCCCCTAGGGATTGCCATAAAAGCTCTAAATGTGTATTGTAGCAGTCTGCAAAAGTCCTGTCTCAAACTTCAAAAAGAGATATTGCGGGAACTTACAGTCATGTGATCAGATTAGGTCATTCTGCAAGTCATCTTGGATACTATATTTTACAGGGAGTAATCTCAGAATATAGAGTATCCTGTTTGGAAGCCTGACTAGAAAGACTGCTTTGTATTTCATCTTGGCTTGCCCAAGTAAGTTATTAGGGAACAATATAATTCTCTTAGATTCAGCCTGGAATATAGTGAAGCTTAGTTTAGAGATTGTTTTTCTTCATTTGTATGAGTCTGTCCATCAATGTTCTTTTCAATATTTTCTGTGATTTGAACTATGTGGTTTAATGTGAATATATATTCAATATTTTCATGTACTTTTATTATGTATTATTAAATATATTTAATATTTTCTCATGGCTGGTTGTTGTAGAAAGTATCTAACCTTTGAGAGTACTTATATTTATTTGGTGACACTGTGTGGGCCACTCCAGAATGCCTAGCAGTCTTGGTGAACGACTACCATTTGTATTAGTATTAATATTGCACAGTATAATTGGACACTCTTTGTTAAGGGCCTTAGAGTAGCTGATTTTGAAGTGTCTGGTGGCAGTGATAACTACCTTATACTATGGGCAGAAGGGTGCCACAGCAGGCAAATCTTTGCCAGCCTTTCCTGGTGTGTGTGTATGTGTGTGTGAAAATTAAATCTCTCAGTGTTTTTGTAAGTTACTTGGGCAGGGACATAAAGCACTGCATTTACAGAGAGGGTGCTGAAGGACTTGGCATGGGCACATGGCTGAGGACCTAACCCTACAGCTGTACCAGTGGGGAGTCTTACTGGGGATCTGGATGGAGACAGATATAGGGGCATCCAGACCACGCGCTGAGTTTGTTCCCTGTGTTTTCTTAAGGGAGACTGTACTTGATGCAGAGAGGTTTGCATCTGGAAATACTTACTGTATCCATTTGTATTCCAAGTGCACATCCCTCTTCAGTGTCAGTGGTGAGGATTCAGGCTCCTTGATTACTGGTCCAGTGTGGGGATGACAATTAGTTTTGCACATCACATATTGGCAGCAGTGGTGGGAGTCACAGCTTGGATAACCAATAGGATCATAGGAGCAAAGGAGGTTACAGGGCTTATGGTCCTGGAGCCTTTTTAAGTCTGCCCCAATGTTCCCAATTATCAATGCCAACTGGCTAGAATGGCTTTGGTATATGTCTGTGCCTTAGGACATCTATAAACTGTCCCTATCCATAAGAGCCATAGGTGACAAGCCAGTGGTGAATATGTGATTTCTCAGTCATTGGCCCAACTAGGACTGAGCTCTGTTTCATATAAATGGCGAGTCTGTTGAAAAAAGGGGGTAATCTCTAAGACACTTACCTGTTCTGCCATGTTTTGTTTATTTCTAGAAGAGGTTTAGATCCATAGATCAGGAAATTCTAGTGTTGTTTTTTTGTGAATGTATAGCAGATTCAAGGCTGGATCAGATAATGCCTTATAGGTTAGGCAAAGATCAACCTCCAGTTGTCTGTAGGAGACCAAGAATAGGGACAGGGCTTTGAGGCAGCCCGCATAGGATATATTATTTACACTCTGTATTTTTTTGCTGGGAAACCTCTGTTGCAAATGCCTGGTCCGGTACATGCCAAATGGTGCATTCTACTTGATATTGGTGTAATTAGCACTGAGTATAGTGCAATTATGATATCCTTACATCTGGATGCTACGCTATTACTTACAAGTTGTACCACATATAAGGATTTTCTCACTATCATGGACACATAGAGATCAAAGTTCAGGTTACTGTCAACCTGAATTCCCAAGTCCCTTACCACTGAGTCTACTCTTAGGGGAGTGCTATCGATGCTGTAATTTGCAGGGGTGGTTGTCTTTCCACAGGCCATTATTTGCACCAAGTTTTAGACCATTGTTCTGGCACCAGTTATTTGTCTGAGTCAGACCCAACTGGAAGATATTGTCATCTTTGGGGGATTCAATGATTATACCCAACTTGCAATTGTCAGCAAACTTTGAACAGCCAAAGGCCCAAGTAAATCTGCCTTGACTTCATCAAAGTAGATTCCAAGCAGGAGAGGTACTATTTGGAATCTGTTTGGAATCTGTTTCCAAGTTAGGAAATAAGGTTTTTAAAAGGCTTTTAATTGTAGTGTCATTTGTAGTTGTATATTCTTCATGTATATAATATTAATTAAATAGTATAAGATAGGTAGGGAATTAATAACAATAATAATAATAATAATAATAATAGCAATAATAATAATGAAGTACATGCATATAAATGTGTGGAGTTAGTGCTTACATTCAAGCACTCCAGTCATTAGGTGCATTTCTAACTTAGTGTTCATTTCTGTGCACCTCATTTCTAGCCTATTGAGTTATTTCTCAGTGTAAGTCTGTAGAATGATCAGATGGTTATCTGAAGTAGTTTAGACTCAGATCTCTTATACCCACTTTAATTAAACAAAAGCTTGATTTATTGATAAAGGCTAAATTAATGGGGGAACAGTTAGATCTATATTGAAATATCAAAAAAATATATAAATATCAAAAGAGATTTTATCTAGTGGAATTATTTCAGACATTACAAATGGCAAAATGGATTTCTGTATTTCAGTCCAGAAACATGCTTACAGCAATTGTGTGTTGCAAGCTGGATAAACATCATAGTGCTGCTTTGTTGGAACAAAGAAATATTATGGCTTGACCTTGTTCTGTTATACATGTTCTGTAATGGATACAGCCTTGTTTTTGTGACTGCATGGATGAAATCATGGTAATGTAGTACTATAACAAAGATGTTGAAATCTAACAAGTGTTGAATTGGGAGGATTTTTTCAGAATATTACTCCATTTCCAAAATGACTGTAGTGGTCTGCCATGTTAGTCTACTTAGTCTATGTTAGACTTCACTCTGTGCTGTCAATCTATTCTGATAATAGACATTTTGCCTTGAATTGCTTTCATGTCTTAATGGATTTACTAATGACAGATGGTAATGGGGAATCTTACTGCTGTCAACTTATGCTCTGTTGAAAATAAATGATAAATGCCAAACTACTTATTGTGAATCTGTTTTATAGTGGTTTAATAATGTTGCAGGTGATTTACTTTTTTCATATTATTGTTAGGAATGTTCTTATAATTTTTAAGAAGGCTCTGAAAATGGTATTGTATTCAATTTGTTGATATGGCCTCTACTTTGAATTCACATACTGTATAACTTCAATAATACACAGGCTGTATAACTGCAATCTCTGTTTTACTGTGTTTAAGGAATGTATTTAGTAGTATAAATGTATAAATACATTTCATGGACTGCATGACCCAGATCATGGCTGAAAATAGCCCTCAAAAAAGTCTACTTACTGATTATCAAACAGATATATAAATGGACATAATTAATTCAGAAGTTCTGGCTCCATTTATTCCCAGAGAAATACTCCTATTTTTTAGTCACAAAATAGATTTACCCTTTAGACTACTTCTATAGTTCTGTATATAACAGCAAACAGTACTGGACAAACTAGAAGGAGGCAAGGAGCCAAGCAATTTACACATGTATCCTACAAAATACAGGAGTCACAAATTCTGCAAATGCCACAAATGAACTTCATAAGATCATGGGATCATAGGAGGATACTTGGATTACAGCCTTTTTAAGCCTAGCTATTCATGCCATAGTTTTCCCAATTATCAATAGTTTTTGTATATGCTTGTGCTTTAAGGCATCTACAAGCTGCCCCTGTCCATAAAGGACACAGGTGACAAGCTAGGTATGAATTTGTGATTTCCCATCCTTTGATCTAAACTGCATTTGAATAGACTAGGGGAAGAGCTCTACTTTACATGAACGGGGAGACTGTTCCACAGAAGGAGTAATCTCTGAGATACATACCTCTCCTTCAACATGTTTTGTTTATGTCACAGATGAAGTTTAGATCCATAGATTAGGTAATACTAGTGCTGTTTGTTTTGAAAATGTGTAGCTGACACATCAAGGGTGGATTGGAGAATGCTTTGTAAGTTAGGTATAGATATCCCTTCAGTGTCTGTAGGAGATCAAGTACATTGACAGGTGTCCTCATAGGATGTTATTTACACCCTGTATTCTTTTAGTGAGGAACCTCTGTGGTTGCTCCAACTGCTGCAAATGCCTGGTCAGGTACATGATGAAGGATATCTGTACTTGATCATTGGCCTAGTTAGAGCTGAGTTTATATCTTGATGCTATGCCATTACTTATAAATTGTGCCACGTATAAGGATTTCCTTGTCACCATGGTGATTAAAATTCAGGGGACTGTCAACCTGAGTTCCCAACTCCTTTACCACTGGGTCTGCTCTCAGGGGGCACAACAAAACATTGTGGATAGCAGAGCAACATTCCTAGGTTAAGCTGGCAAGCAAAGGATAAACTACACTGTGCAAAAATGGATCTGACTCATACAGCCATAACTGCATACTGACAGAATGTGTACATGTGCCCTACTTATTCCAAACCTCCCTGGTCACACCCAAAGTGAGGTATCCACAACTAGTGGATGCTAACGAAATACAAAGGATTTGAATATCTGCAGATCTTGAGATTTTGTTTTTACTTCTTATTACCCAGGTAATATTATGTAGCTGATGTTTCAGGTCTGGCTTTCCTTTCATATATTTTACTTTTAGTGGCAAGCTAACCTGCAGGACAGTGACATCACAAAATAAACTGAAAATCAGGGAATCAGACATAATTCTGTTATACCTTTGTGAACACCAGCAAGACTGGATAAAACACAGAAGTCCAACATTGCAGATCATTTTTCTCAAATATTTTGTCATTTTAGGTAGGTTTTCTAATGGCTGTTGACATTTCAGCTAGATGTATGTATGTCAGTTTAAAATACAAGCATTTTGCACCTCATAAAAGGGTTGCATAGTATTTTATTTTCAAAAGAAGAGAATATCTGATGATGTTGTCATAAGCCTGTCCTCATTTAGTATGGAGTTATAGTTATTAATAGAAATAATAAGACATAATATCTTAAATAATTGTTAAAAGAATGCAATTGCCTGTTAGTTATCAGAAGAGGATTGCATAGCATTTACTTATAAAAAGGATAATAGGGGAAATTCAATAAAGTCTACACAGATTAATTTTTGTGTAGGTATAGTGGCATGGAGCTTAAACGGATGTAAGTAGCCATGAGATCCAGTAAACAGAACTGAGGGGCATGCACGAGCATGCCAACATGAAAGTACCGTCATGGCATGCAAATCACCTCATAAGCAGGTGAACTGCATGCAAATGAGGGTGTAGAGTGATCTAGCAAGTAGATAGGCAGTCATGCAGATCCTGTGTTGGTGTCAGAAGTGTAAAAGTCCTGTTAGAAGATCGGAAATAGCAAAGAAGACACATATATGTGCAAAAATATGCCCTGTGTGTCCAAAAAGTAATGAAAAAATATTTAAAATAACTTTTTTAATACCCATATTATGTTTGTGCAGTGCATTGCCGTGCGCAAACATACCATTATGCAAAAAAAATATTTAAAAGTGTAAAAATGAAAAGAAATGTGACAATAATGCATTATAGGGCCTTGCATGGCATATGTACAATGGTAGATGTCTGTGGTTGCTAAGGAGGCAGGTCCTGGAATAGTGTAGTATCCAGGTCGTGTGCATGGATCTGTATGCAAATGAGCCGTGGTTACTGAATAGCAAAAATGGGTATCTGTGCCCACAAATTAAACCCATGTAGCCCCAGAACCATGTTGGTGTCCACAGTAGAGAAAGCTGACATCAAAAAGGGGTGAGTCTCTATTTCTTTAACCACATTGGAGCACAGCGGCACCTGTTTGTGTGCTGCTGAGCTGAGCAGGGTGATGTATCCAGTGCTTCTAAGCTTTGTTTAGCCTTGAGGCATGTGTTTAAGCTGGTTTGAGCTGTGCTGAGAGTGCCCATTCATGGGGGGGTGTCTAATGACTGCTGAGCATTGTTTATACCTGTGGCATGGGTTTGCGTGCCACGCCACAGTGCTTAGCAAAGAAGGCTGTCAAAAAAATAAAAAAAATAAATTGGCTGAGAAAGTCAATCATATCCCATACATGTCAAACAGAGCACCTCACTGGCCCTCTTCAAGAGAAATCTTGATGAGTGTAAAATTCACCCTGGGGATCACTGCAGTGACTCTACTTGACAGAGGCACTGGGAACTAAGGTCAGGTGGCACAATGCCAGGGTAATCCTATGGGCTAGGCTTGTAAAGGCTCCAGGGCCATTAGCTTAGTACACACCTATGAACCTATATATAAATTACTGATGACCCCTGCTCCAACTAAACTGGGCCATTCCAACCCCTCAGTGAAGTACTTGGCAGGTGGAATGCATCATAGTCAGCCAATCACACAGGCAGTATCTGCAGCAGAGCACTATAAAGTATGCGTACACCCTACAATCTGATTATCCCCCTCATACTCTACACCACTGTAGTACAGACTTGGGAATTTTAACTGACAGAATGCTAGGCGCTGCTGCAGCTCTGCTACATATGTATGTGCTAGATGCTGAGGTCAGTGCTGCTGCTGCTGCTGACAATAAGCCTACACTGAGAAGGAGAAGAGTGGTCAGGCCCAGGGTAACCTTCCAGTAGCTACGTGAGCTGAAGATTGCAGAGTGCTACTGGGTGGACAGGTATATACTTCAAGAACTCACCGAGCTCTGCTCCCTCAGCTCAGACCCAGAGCCAATAGCATGGAACCCATCCCAGTGGAAACAAATGCATGTGTAGTTCTTAGGACACCATTTACAGGTACTTTTCAAAGACCAACAAGGGGACATGATGGGGGGTCTCACAGGCATCAGCATCCAGGGTACTCCAGCAGTTCCAGGATGCCATGCAAACACATGCCAGTGAGCACATTTATTTACCCCACACCCCTGAGGAGAGGGCCAGCGGTATAGTCTCATCTACCATGTAACACACTAACCTGAGGTACTGAGTGCCATAGACTGCACTCATGTCCACATCAAAGCACAGCACAGTGAGGAGAGTAGAGTCTACATCAACCACAAGGGGTATCACTCCATCAATTGCCAGGTCACATGCAATACCCAGGACATTATCATGAATGCGTGTGCTGGCAGCCCTGGCAGTTATCACGACTCCCATGTCTGGCATGCATCACAGCTGTACCAGATGTTTGCTGGGAGGACATCCCATATGCCTATTTACTGGGGGATGCTGGCTATGGGCTGGAACTGTGAATGATGATACCCATCAGAAATGTGCACCCACCTACCAAAGAATGCTATAATGAGGCACACGCACAAGCTAGGAACATCATAGAGTGCGTGTCTGGGCTGCTCAAGTCACAGTTCCAGTGCCTTGATGTATCTAGTGGAGCCCTTCAGTACTCCCCAGTCACATGTGCAGAGATGTTCACAGTATGTGCCATGCTTCACAATATGATCCTGCAGAAACAGCTCCAAGAGGATCATCACAGGGAAGGGACGCACATAGTCCCTCACCAGTGCCTAGGTCCCCACAGCCACACCCACAGGAGGACTTAGAGGAGGAACCCCTTGAGGCTGTCCCTGTAAGCAGACGTAGGTGTACCCAGTATGCCCTGATCTTGGCCAAGAGGCAACACATAGCAAATGCACTGACAACCTAGGGTCCTAGGGACTAACAACTTCTCTGACTCATATACATAGTAAAAAGGATGCCAGCCACATCACACAACCTGTACCTAACCATGTATTGGCTGTGTACTGCGTGCATCTGACAAATTCAGCTCTGAAACACAGGTCTCGCAGCTGCTGCGATCACAAGGTAAGTCACTCTCCTATACAACAAATGTACAGGGTAGTAGGCTATGGTAGTATATGTATGGACCTGCTGCATGTATGCAAGGGAATAGAGTGGGCTACTGGGCAACTTGCAGAGATCTAACAACCACTTGGGACAACAGGTACTCTGTCCAACACTGAGTGCCCCATAATATTCATTAGGTGACATGGTTGGAAACCCCACCATTACCCAAGGGAAATGCCAGTGGGGTCATAGTACACGACTGTCAATGCCAGAGTCCCCTACCCCCAACACATTTGTGTTCCTATACAACTGCAGTAACAGAGTATGTTTGCAAGGATATATTAGCAGACCACATATTTCCAGGGCTGTGACATACAACCTGTCCACATAGCTTACCCACAAAATGCAGGTGTCAGTGTATGCCTGTATGCTGTTGATAGTGTGAGGAATTAAATCTCTCTCTCTCTCTCTCTGGTGGCTGGTGTGGCTCACTGGGCTAAGGATATTAGCATGGGTGATGGTGTTGATGATTCAAAGCTGGCAGCATCTACAACTTCTGCATGTGAGTTACTCATATGGTAGGAGTCCCAGAGACTGTCTTAACGCCACAATCTGTGACTGCAAGACAGCTGGACAAAGCCAGAGAAAATGGGGGGAACAGAAGGCTAAACCTACAGACAGACATTATACATGGTCTGAGTAACCTAAAAGGTGGATAGTATAACAGCAGGTTGCAACAGATCAGATTAACTGTAGGATGCAAAGGCCATGAATTAAATGTCTCATTAGTTATAACACTTCAGTGCCTGCATTTTACAGTATAGTACCAGACAGCCACAACTGTATGAGGAACAGAGCAGACATATGGGGCAATATGCCAGAAATTCTGGAAAAATATGTACAGGGAGAGGTATGCAAACTGTCACCCTATATGTGGTGTTACAGCATACACCCCAGCACATCAAACCTCACAACCTCTTACAGCAACAAATCTGGCCAAATTCATGAATATAAGTAGGCCAAAGGCCCAAATATAGAGGCAAGTGTTAAATATTGCACTTACAAATGTAAAGACTTGATAGAATAACAGGTGTTGCATTACCATAAATCTCCTGAAGTGTCTGCAGTCTGAATCTTAAATGTGTGTCATTATTTCCTAACATCACTCTTTAATGATTTGCCACTAATGTGCCAGAAAACCTCAATGTTATGTAACAGGACCAAAGAAATGAGGTAAATATCTGGACATTCCATGCAAATCTGTTCAGTTCATAGATATGAGTTATATATTGCATTCAGCAAACAGCCAGGGAATGCACTGGACAAAATATCAGGGAGGTGCTGGAGTGCAGAAACAGGTGCATTAGTCAATGGTCTGCAGCACACAAAATCCTGGACTGGAGTACAAGTAGGTCTGGCCTGGAGTCACCATGTAAGTACTGACAGTCACACTCCGCATGCTCCTACACTTAGCTAACTTGAGCCCATGTATCTTACCTCTTCTGCCTAAAGAACATATATGTGGAAATATGTCTGTGCATACAGACAGCTATTTATGCCTCCCCTATCCCCCCTTACACATGATTACACTAGCTATCAGTATGTGGCACATATATACCGTGTGTGTGTGTGTGTGTGTGTGTGCGTGTGTGTGTGTGTGTGTGTGTGTGTGTGTGTGTGTGTGTGTGTGTGTGTGTGTGTGTGTGTGTGTGTGTGTGTATATATATATATATATATATATATATATATATATATATATATATATCAACAAGATATGCATACACAGACATACACACATGCACACACACAATATATATATATAGATATATATATATATATATATATATATATATATATATATATATATATATATATATATATATATTAAACTGTGAGCGCTTTGGCCAGCTAAGACCTGCATGCAATCATTTGAACGTATAAGTGAAGTTAAGTAAATCTTTATCTGCACTTTTTCAAATAATACTCAATTTAAATTAATTTGTTTGTGTTGCATTGAGCAATATCTAGCTGGAAGTTGTGACTCTGTTTTTTCAGTTAAGGCTTGTTAAAAAACCTGCATAGCCAGTGATAAGTGAGGGTAGTTCACTTCATTGTTAGTCAGTTTCTGCCTTATAAAAGTGGTAGTTTGAAATATTTTCTGCTTAGACTGTGAGCTTTGGCCAGCTAAGACCTGCATGCAATCAGTTGAATGTATAAGTGAAGTTAAGTAAATCTTTATCTGCACTTTTTTTCAAATAATACACAATTTAAGTTAATTTGTTTGTGTTGCATTGAGCTATATCTAGCTGGAAGTTGTTACTCTGTTTTTTCAGTTAAGGCTTGTTAAAAAACCTACATAGCCAGTGATAAGTGGGGGTAGTTCACTTCATTGTTGTTCAGTTTCTGCCTAATAAAAGTGGTACAGTTTGAAATATTTTCTGCTTAAACTGTGAGCTTTGGACAGCTAAGACCTGCATGCAATCAGTTGAATGTATAAGTGAAGTTAAGTAAATCTTTATCTGCAATTTTTTTCAAATAATACACAATTTAAATTCATTTGTTTTGTTGCATTGAGCAATATCTAGCTGGAAGTTGTGACTCTGTTTTTTCAGTTAAGGCTTGTTAAAAATCCTGCATAGCCAGTGATAATTGGGGGTAGTTCACTTCATTGTTATTCAGTTTCTGCCTTGTAAAAGTGGTACAGTTTGAAATATTTTCTGCTTAAACTGTGAGCTTTGGCCAGCTAAGACCTGATGCAATCAGTTGAACGTATAAGTGAAGTTAAGTAAATCTTTATCTGCACTTTTTTCAAATAATACACAATTTCAATTAAGTTATTTGTGTTGCATTGAGCAATATCTAGCTGGAAGTTGTGACTCTGTTTTTTCAGTTAAGGCTTATTAAAATAACTGCATAGCCAGTGATAAGTGGGGGTAGTTCACTTCATTGTTATTCAGTTTCTGCCTTATAAAAGTGATACAGTTTGAAATATTTTCTGCTTAAACTGTGAGCATTGGCCAGCTAAGACCTGCATGCAATCAGTTGAACGTATAAGTGAAGTTAAGTAAATCTTTATCTGCACCTTTTTCAAATAATATGCAATTTAAATTAATTTGTTTGTGCTGCATTGAGTAATATCTAGCTGGAAGTTGTGACTCTGTTTTTTCAGTTAAGGCTTGTTAAAAAAACCTGCATAGCCAGTGATGTGTAGTTTACTTCATTGTTATTCAGTTTCTGCCTTATAAAAGTGGTATAGTTTGAAATATTTTCTGCTTAAACTGTGAGCTTTGGCCAGCTAAGACCTGCATGCAATCAGCTGAACGTATAAGTGAAGTTAACTAAATCTTTATCTGCACTTTTTTCAGATAATACACAATTTAAATTAATTTGTTTTTGCTTCATTGAGTAATATCTAGCTGGAAGTTGTGACTCTGTTTTTTCAGTTAAGGCTTGTTAAAAAACCTGCATAGCCATTGATAAGTGGGGTAGTTCACTTCATTGTTATTCAGTTTCTGCCTTATAAAAGTGGCACAGTTTGAAATATTTTCTGCTTAAACTGTGAGCTTTGGCCAGCTAAGACCTGCATGCAATCAGCTGAACGTATAAGTGAAGTTAAGTAAATCTTTATCTGCACTTTTTTCAAATAATACACGATTTAAATTAATTTGTGTTGCATTGAGCAATATCTAGATGGAAGTTGTGACTGTTTTTTCAGTTATGGTTTGTTAAAAACCTGCATAGCCAGTGATAAGTGGAGGTAGTTCACTTCATTGTATTCAGTTTCTGCCTTATAAAAGTGGTACAGTTTGAAATATTTTCTGCTTAAACTGTGAGCTTTGGCCAGCTAAGACCTGCATGCAATCAATTGAATGTATAAGTTAAGTTAAGTAAAACTTTATCTGCACTTTTTTCAAATAATACACAATTTAAATTAATTTGTTTGTGCTGCATTGAGTAATATCTAGCAGGAAGTTGTGACTCTTTTTTTTCAGTTAAGGCTTCTTAAAAAACCTGCATAGCCAGTGATAAGTGTGGGTAGTTCACTTCATTGTTATTCAGTTTCTGCCTTATAAAAGTGGTACAGTTTCAAATATTTTCTGCTTAAATTGTGAGCTTTGGCCAGCTAAGACCTGATGCAATCAGTTGAATGTATAAGTGAAGTTAAGTAAATCTTTATCTGCACTTTTTTCAAATAATACACAATTTAAATTAATTTATTTGTGTTGCATTGAGCAATATCTAGCTGGAAGTTGTGACTCTGTTTTTTTCAGTTAAGGCTTGTTAAAAAACCTGCATAGCCAGTGATAAGTGGGGGCAGCTCACTTCATTGTTATTCAGTTTCTGCCTTATAAAAGTGGTACAGTTTGAAATATTTTCTGCTTAAACTGTGAGCTTTGGCCAGCTAAGACCTGCATGCAATCAGCTGAACGTATAAGTGAAGTTAAGTAAACCTTTATCTGCACTTTTTTCAGATAATGCACAATTTAAATTAATTTGTGCTGCATTGAGTAATATCTAGCTGGAAGTTGTGACTCTGTTTTTTCAGTTAAGGCTTGTTAAAAAACCTGCATAGCCAATGATAAGTGGGGGTAGTTCACTTCATTGTTATTCAGTTTCTGCCTTATAAAAGTGGTACAGTTTCAAATATTTTCTGCTTAAACTGTGAGCTTTGGCCAGCTAAGACCTGCATGCAATCAGCTGAACGTATAAGTGAAGTTAAGTAAATCTTTATCTGCACTTTTTTCAAATAATACACAATTTAAATTAATTTGTGTTGCATTGAACAATATCTAGCTGGAAGTTGTGACTGTTTTTTTAGTTATGGTTTGTTAAAAAACCTGCATAGCCAGTGATAAGTGGGGGTAGTTCACTTCATTGTATTCAGTTTCTGCCTTATAAAAGTGGTACAGTTTGAAATATTTTCTGCTTAAACTGTGAGCTTTGGCCAGCTAAGACCTGCATGCAATCGGTTGAACGTATAAGTGAAGTTAAGTAAATCTTTATCGGCACTTTTTTCAAATAATACACAATTTAAATTCATTTGTTTGTGTTGCATTGAGCAATATCTAGCTGGAAGTTGTGACTCTGTTTTTTCAGTTAAGGCTTGTTAAAAAACCTGCATAGCCAGTGATAAGTGGGGGTAGTTCACTTCATTGTATTCAGGTTCTGCCTTATAAAAGTGGTACAGTTTGAAATATTTTCTGCTTAAACTGTGAGCTTTGGCCAGCTAAGACCTGCATGCAATCAGTTGAACGTTTAAGTGAAGTTAAGTAAATATTTATCGGCACTTTTTTCAAATAATACACAATTTAAATTCATTTGTTTGTGTTGCATTGAGCAATATCTAGCTGGAAGTTGTGACTCTGATTTTTCAGTTAAGGCTTGTTAAAAAACCTGCATAGCCAGTGATAAGTGGGGGTAGTTCACTTCATTGTTATTCAGTTTTTGCCTTATATAAGTGGTACAGTTTGAAATATTTTCTGCTTAAACTGTGAGGTTTGGCCAGCTAAGACCTGCATGCAATCAGTTGAACATATAAGTGAAGTTAAGTAAATCTTTATCTGCACTTTTTTCAAATAATACACAATTTAAATTCATTTGTTTGTGCTGCATTGAGTAATATCTTGCTGGAAGTTGTGACTCTGTTTTTTCAGTAGGCCCCCACTCACCCTCCCTGTTTTTGTTTTGGTGTTAATCTTGGTGGCTTTGAAACTGCCCACCCCTCTTGTAAATTTGCACTTGGATACTCCTCCTGGGCCCATCTCATTTGCTCACTCAAAAAAAAAAATGTTCTTCTTTTTATCTGCTTTTACTGTATTTGTGTTTCTTCCTACTTTATTTTGCTTTTGCATCATCTTAAAAGTACTCAATTGCATTTATTACTGCTTGGTATAACTCATTCTAAGCCTTTTATTTTAAGCACTTGGGCTTCAGACTACTTGTTTTACATTAAGAAGGTTTGTGGTCTGCACTGTAGTGGCAGAACAGGTAACTTACATCCTTCTAAGTTGGGACCTGCAGATTGAGGGCTCAGTGTCTGTTATTCTAAAAGTGTATTAGTTCTGGTTTAAGCACTTGGGCTTCAGGCCAGTTATTTTACATTAAGAGGGTCCGTGGTCTGCACTCTTGTGGGAGGAGGGGCTGGACTCTGCCCTTCTGAGCTGGGAATTTCTGGTTAAAGGCTTATAGTGCCTGCATATTTGAACTGCTTCTTACTGAAATTGGTACACCTTGTTTGCCTTAGCATAGACTAGATCCAGGCCTGCTGAATCTAGCTTTGTTTGTATAACTTGAGCACTAATCCAGGCATTCTTTAAAGTATTCAATTGTATTTATTACTGCTTGATAGTAACTTGATTAAAGTGTAGCTATCATTCTAAGACTTTTGGATTAAGCACTTGAGCTTCAGACCAGTTGTTTTACATTAGGAAGGTTTGTGGCCTGCACTGTGGTGGCAGGACAGGTAGCTTACATCCTTCTAAGTTAGGAACTGCTGATTGAGGGCTCAGTGTCTGTTATTCTAAAAGTGTATTAGTTCTGGTTTAAGCACTTGTGCTTCAGGCCAGTTATTTTACATTAAGAAGGTTTGTGGTCTGCACTCTTGTGGGAGGAGAGGCTGGACTCTGCCCTTCTGAGCTGGGAATTTCTGGTTAAAGGCTTATAGTGCCTGCATATTTGAACTGTTTCTTACTGAAATTGATACACCTTGTTTGCTGAGGCATAGACTAGATCCAGGCCTGCTGAATCTAGCTTTGTTTGTATGCTTGTTGTTTGTTTGCTTGTTATTTCCCTGAAACACTAATTCCACCTAAAATGCAGCTTTTCAGCACTTCTATGGCTCCCTAGTGATATCTGCATTGCTTACTGTACTTATTTCCTTGTTTCACTTGAAAAAAGTTACTGTTTGTCATTTTTGCGTTTAAGTTACCTGTAACACAGTCGCAGGCTACACACTCAAATGCGCTAGCCTCCTCTGTGTATTTAAAGTAATTTAAGCTCTGCATTTCTGTTTCTAAAAAAAAAATAAATAAATAAAAACCACAAAAGAATTCCTTGTTTTCCCGCCTTTCTGAACTAGTCTAGTCCAGTTTTCAGGCTTTGCTGAATCCAGGACTGAGGTAAAGGTTCCTGTGTTGCCCATATCATACTTGGATAGTTAGGTGGCTTCCTTGTTCACTGTGAGAAAGGGAACTCTGAGCAGCCTATCTGTCAGTGTAGGAGTGGTCCAAGCCCAGCAACTTGTAGCTCATTGGCCATTTTTGGCTAATTTCTATCCTTTTTGATCTCCCTGGTATAAAAACCACTTAGCGCGGTTTTGCACTTGTATACAGCTCAGCAGGCTCCTCGTAGTACCCTGCATGGTCTTACAAGCAGCCGAGAGACAAAAGAGACTTTGGACTTGATTAAGTATTGTTTTTGCTTGTTGTTTCCCAGAAACACTAATTCCGCCTAAAACGCGGCTTTTCAGAGCTTCTGTGGATCCCTAGTGATATCTGCATTGCTTACTGTATTTATTTCTTTGTTGCACATGAAAAAAAGTTATTGTTTGTTGTTTTGGCATTTAAGTTACCAGTAACACAGTTGCAGGCTACACACTCAAGTGCGCTAGCCTCCTCTGTGTATTTAAAGTAATTTAAGCTCTGCATTTCTGTTTCTGAAAAAAAAAACACAAAGAAATCCCTTGTTTCCTGCCTTTCTGAACTAGTCTAGTCCAGTTTTCAGGCTTTGCTGAATCCAGAACTGAGGTAAAGGCTCCTGTGTTGCCCATAACATACTTGGATAGTTAGGTGGCTACCTTGTTCACTATGAGAGAGGGAACTCTGAGCAGCCTATCTGTCCCTGTAGGAGTGGTCCCAGCCCAGCAACTTGTAGCTCATTGGCCATTTTGGGCTAATTTCTATCCTTTTTGATCTCCTTGATATAAAAACCGCTTAGTGCAGTTTTGCACTTGTATACAGCTCAGCAAGCTCCTCGTGGTGCCCTGCAGTGTACTACAAGTGGCCGAGAGACAAAAGAGAGACTTTGGACTTGATTAAGTATTGTTTTTGCTTGTTGTTTCCCTGAAATGTTAATTCCGCCTAAAACGCGACTTTTCAGCACTTCTGTGGATCCCTAGTGATATCTGCATTGCTTACTGTACTTATTTCTTTGTTGTACTTGAAAAAAGTTGCTGTTTGTCATTTTTGCATTTAAGTTACCAGTAACACAGTCGCAGGCTACACATTCAAGTGCGCTAGCCTCCTCTGTGCATTTAAAGTAATTTAAGCTCTGCATTTCTGTTGTTTCTGAAAAAAAATCCTTGTTTTCCCACCTTTCTGAACTAGTCTAGTCCAGTTTTCAGGTTTTGCTGAATCCAGGACTGTGGTAAAGGTTCCTGTGTTGCCCATATCATACTTGGATAATTAGGTGGCTTCCTTGTTCATTGTGAGAGAGGGAACTCTGAGCAGCCTATCTGTCCCTGTAGGAGTGGTCCCAGCCCAGCAACTTGTAGCTCATTGGCCATTTTGGGCTAATTTCTATCCTTTTTGATCTCCCTGGTATAAAAACCACTTAGCGCGGTTTTGTGCGGGTTTGATCACCGCGCAGCGCTGTTTAGCTGCGGTTAAACTATTCCAGGCTCCACAAAGTCTGCACTTCGGTTTTTCCCTTGAAACTTGAAACACTTCAACCCAGCACTAGAAATAAGGCAATTTAAGACCGGCACTTACTAAAACTCACTAAAACTAGCACTAGCTTACAGCTTGCACTTCAGCTCTATACTCAGGAAGTATAAGGCTCTTTACTCATCCAATCAGCAATACAGTCCCAACCATCTATTCAGGCATGTTCAAGGGACAGCTTCAGGTGTGCTCTCTGGTCCAGTTAGTGAATCTGGGCATCCTGAGGCAATGTTACAATTGCCTCATGTACACAGACAACCCCCTCCTCCTCCCAACCAACACAAACATATGTGAGAGATGCAGCTACACAGCCAGATGGGAGGCTAAGCTCTCTCAACCCATGACTGGATCAACTAGTCACAAGGAGAAGGGCAACACTAGCACCACATTACCAGACTCACATAGACCAGCCATAGCTGCACCAGAAAACAACTCTTAGAAACATGCAAAAACATACTTGGAGGCTCTAAATAAGAACCTGCCTAAACAACAGAGACCTCCTAAGCATACACCCAAGCAACCCCCACCCCACAACAGAAACCAGGTAACACATACTTCACAATGTCAGTGTGCCAAGCAAAAACAGCCCCAAAGGCTAAATAACACAGTAGTAATCTGTGATTCTATCATCAGGCACACAGACGTCCCACTCACTAGACTGAACAAGGAGAAGGTTACCATAAGCTGCCTGTCGGGTGCCAGAATACGCCACATAACACATGCACTCAGTTCACTCCACAACAAGTACAAATATGACTCTGTCATTGTACATGTTGGCGTAAATGACCTGAGACGTACCTCCCTGGACGACATGGAGGAGCTCTCTGACCATGTAGCCCAGGCTGGTATGACTCTGACTCTGAGTAGCATCCTGCCCTCACCCAAAATGATGCCAGCATACAAAGAAAAAATGATTAGTTTCAACAATTGGTTAAACTACTGGTGTCATTCAAAGGGGATCCAGTACTTGTCAGCCTGGGATGACATGCTTGACAAGCCACGTTGCTTTGCCAGAGACGGCTTGCACCTGTCACCCCTGGGCTTTCGAATACTGGCCAAGACTCTTGCCACCCCAATACTGCCTTTTTTAGGCAATGCTCAAAAGACAAACCCGCCTCCATAAACAACAATAATAAAAAAAAACTGAGGGTAATGCTGCTCAACGCTAGAAGTCTAAACCTCAAAATGCACACACTCAAGGCTCTCCTTAGTATGGAAGAAATCGACGTATGTGCAGTGACAGAAACCTGGTTCAAGGCTCCAGAGAGCACCCCAGCACTACCAGGCTATAACTTCTACCATACCTTTAGGTCTCAAAACCAGGACCGGAACACAAAAGGAGGGGGTGTGTCCATATTCATCAAGAACACCCACACCTCCAGGTTAGTAGCACAGCACGTGGAATCTGAGACCATCCAAGTGCAATTGACAGTGGGTAAATTGACTGTTCAGTTTATAGCTTGCTACAGATCTCCCACCTTGTCTCAGGACCCTCACGCAGCATTCCTGAGAACATTAGAAAGTATGAAGATTCTACCCAACACCATGCTACTGGGTGACTTCAACTATCCAAACACTGACTGGGAAAACTACTCAAGCTCAAATGCCCTAGCCAAATGCTTCCTTGAGTTTATAAACTCAAACGCCCTTGAACAGCTGGTCACCACTCCCACAAGAGGTGACAACATACTGGACCTGGTCATCACCAACATGGGAACCTATGTTCCACACCTGAGGTAAACTCGTCATTGGTAAGATCAGATCACAAACTAATCACACTGGACATCCACATCCCAACCCCCCCCAGTCAAGGAAATCAAGGTAAAAAACTTCTCTAAAGCCAACTTCACACTCCTCAAGACCGAGGTGGGAAGTTTCAAAGCTCCCAATCAAATGGAAAATGATGACCCATCAGCAGAATCCTTTACAAATGCATTCTATGAAGACCTTCAAGAATGCATGGACCGAGCCATCCCAAGTAAAACCAAGACCAACTCCTCAAAAAAGAGGAAGCCAGTCTGGTGGACCCCGGCCATAAATAAACTTTACAACAGAAGGAGGAAACTCCTGCAAGATAGAACAAAATCCCAAAATAAGAAGGCATCTCTGATTAACATCAGTAAAAACTGTGCTCCCTCATTAAATCATCCAAGGCCAACTTCGAAAGAAAAATAGCCAGTGACTCTAAGGATAACCACAAGGTCTTCTTTAACTATGTCAAGAATCTATGGGCAAACTCTCAGATATGCTCCGAGCTAGTGCATAATGGCCATAAATACACTGAACCAACCGATATTGCCAACATCCTGGCTGACAAGTTCAGTGCAAACTTCACCCCCCCTCCACCAAAGGGGCTAGCACCCATCCCAGAAGAATGTGGCGCTCCAGATATCTCAGACACACAAGTAAAGACAGCCTTGCAAAGGCCAAAAACACAGCATCAATGGGACCAGATGCTATCCCAGGTTGTGTCTTACATGAGCTTCAAAATGAACTAACCCCCCATCTCAAATCACTATTCAAACTCAGCCTCTCTACAGGCTATGCACCCAAAGAATGGCGTACAGCAACAGTTGTACCACTCCACAAAGGTGGTGCCACAACTGACCCTGGGAACTATCGCCCTATAAGCTTGACTAGCTTGGTCTGCAAAGCCATGGAATGCATTATCATGGAGCTCATTAACAGGGACATTGGGAACCTCCAGACACTGGACCCCATCCAGTTCGGCTTTGTTAAAGGCAGATCTTGCCTCCTGAACTTGGTCGACTTCTTCGAAACAGTCACCAAGGCCATAGATGAAGGGAAGGTGGTCCACACAGCATATCTGGACCTCGCTAAGGCATTCAACACCATCCCACACACAGGAATCATAGACAAACTCACCAGCTTAAATATTAACCCCTATGTCACGAGATGGGTTGCCAATTGGCTCTCAGACAGAACCCACATGGTAAGAGTGACAGGTGCCATGTCTGACTCTAAACCAGTCACAAGCGGAGTTCCACAGGGCTCAGTCCTGGGACCCCTCCTGTTCAGTATATATTTCTCTGAAGTACAGGCAAAGGTGGAGGGACTGTGGCTAACCAAGTTCGCAGATGACTGTAAATTGGGTGCAATAATTGACTCTCCAGCTGACACAGACATCTTGCAAAAGGGTCTCACAGAGACAAACACCTGGTGTCAAAGTCATGTCCTCAAGCTAAATGCCAAAAAATACATAGTAATCCCATTTAGGAAAAACAAAGTACCTACAAACTACCACATAGATGGCAATCCACTAAGTACAGAAGAAGTAATTAGGGACCTGGGTACCCAAGTAGATAGCATGCTCTCCTTTGATAACCACATAGCCAAAACGGTCAGGAAATCCTTCTATGTGGCACACCTGATCCCAAAGGTTTTCTAATCCAGATCCAAGGATGTGATTGTGCCCCTTTACTCCTCACTCATTAGGCCCATAATAGAGTACAATGCCTCATTTGGGATGTACCTCACAAGACACCTGCAACAACTAGAAAGACCACAGAATTACCTCACTAAGAGGATTAACGGCCTTAAACAATTACCCTATGAAGCATGACTAAAAAAGCTCCAGCTCTTCTCAGTCACTTACCGTCTGCTCAGAGGTGACCTATGCCTTGACCTACAGGGCCATGTCAAACCCTGAACTAATGGACATGCTTCACCTCAAAAAAACGAGATCCCTCAAAACCACTCATTCTAGTGACTTGAACCTATGTACAACAATAAACAGGACATGCTGGAGGGATAGATTCCTGTCCCACCGACTCCCCTCACTCTGGAATAGAATCCCAATCCATATTCGACAGAGCTCCTCTTTGACCCTCTTCAAGTGAAATCTTGATGAGTGGATGGGTAATCGTAAGTTCTACCCTGGGATCACTTCAGGAGCCCTGTTGACAGAGGCCCAGGTTACTAATCTAATGGGGAGGCGAAAGCCATCACTCTGTGGCTAGGCTTATAAATGCCCATGGGCAGATAGCCTAGTACTTACCTATGAACCTATATATATATATATATATATATATATATATATATATATATATATATATATATATATATATACATATATATGTATATATGCTAAATAATGCATGGGCTAATATAGACTCTCCACACATATCTACATAACACTTGTGTATAACGTATACACAGAGCAAAGTTAAGATGACATCGCTGTTACACACACACACACACACACACACACACACACACATATATATATATATGTGTGTGTGTGTGTGTGTGTGTGTGTGTGTGTGTGTGTGAGTGTGTGTGTGTGTGAGTGAGTGTGTGTGTGTGTGTGTGTGTGTGTGTGTGTGTGTGTGTGTGTGTGTGTGTGTGTGTGTGTGTGTGTGTGTGTGTGTGTGTGTGTGTGTGTGTGTGTTGGGGGAAGGTAGGAATGTCCCCACTTACATGCAGAATGCTGTGGTTATCTGCACTTACACATTACAACAGTTGTCTGATGGTAACAGACCAAGGCTGCAAAAAGACAGAATCCACACACTCACAGAACCCTGTGCCTGTGGAATGTCACCTTGTAGACAGACAACAGTGAGTAGGTGGTGTAATGTGCAATGGTCGTAATGCAGGCCTTGGACAGGCCATATTGTCCTTGCCCAATTGTCCACCTACCAAATTGCAACCAGCCAGAAATGGCCATACTGGGAACTGTACATACATAGGGGTATTAACAGGTGTTCCACTCCTATGATACTAGAGACAATAACAGCAGCATGCTGGAGCACTCTGCAGGCCACACATGCTGTGTAATACAAGGTCACTTTGCATAGGCCACAAGTACTGTGGCTACATCCACAAATGCAACAGACATAACCCGTGGCACATGCAGTAAGTACTGTGAGCTATAGTGTGTACAAATACATAGGTAGGGGTTCTAATCTCACAACAGGTAACTCTCTGTGTGTCTGTGTGTGTATACAAATATATCTCCTGCAGCAGTAAAGACATGTCCATCTGGCCTATGTCTGTGCAATAGTGATTCATTATTAATTTTATGGTCTTGTGACTAGCTGCTTTCCTCAACAGTTGCCTCCTTTAGAAAGCCTGCTGATGTCATCCACTTTAACAGCACTGGCTGCCAGTCTACTTTCAAGTAATTTCTGTGGTGCATGCGATATGTACTACAAGCTGTAGTGTGTACTAATAAATAGGTAAGGGTTCTAATTTCACAACAGCCAACTCTCTGTGTGTATGTGTATAAATATCACCCCTTGCAGTAGTACAGCAATGCCTATCAATGAGGAATGGTTAGTAGTAGCTCAGTTCAGTAGCTGTGAATGAGGGATGCCTCCTGCGATACATTGTTCCTGAAAAACAACAAGAGAGGAACACATTACTGGACCAAATACATGGACATTCACTATGTACAGACCCTGCACAACCAATACAGCCTGCACTATCCACCGGTCCCTCACAAGTCATACCCCACAGTGTATTAACACACTACATGTGTGGTTATCACCAGGACAGTAGCAATACTGGGTATGTCTCTGTGTGCCATGACAGATTCTGTTGTATGTCTCTACACCCATCACTGAAGTCTACTGTGGTGTGTCTCCCCTATGGGCAAGTTCTCACTAATATGCCATACAGCCACTGCCAGACAAATAGCTGTGTGATATTACAACAACTATATAGGGACAGTCCAGCAACAGCAGTGTGCCGCAACGACAAACAGCAATGCAAACCTGGTGTAGTATATGTTCCCTGTAAGCATCCCACTACACAGATGTGTATGCAGAGCCAGGGTAAGGGTACTCTTTATAGTCCAACTGAGGCATGTGCATAAGGTACATCTGTTATGTAACAGTGCTAATTACAGAGAAGCAGGTGGCATATAGTTTTGCTATAGAAATATGCGCAGTGTGTCTCTACCTACAGGCCTTTGGCTTGCAAACATGGGTAGCAGTTAATGCAGTAGCAGCAACCTGTGTGGGTTAAAATTGCATGACTCAGCCATTAATTGCTGTGTTCACAAGAATGAAATTGATGTACAACACACTGGATTCTAACCCAGGACTGTGGGTGGCAAACTATACTACATGCAAGGCAATTAATCGACTGAGTTACTGAGTCAGTGCTATAGCAGGTGTCTTTGCAAGATATATGTGCAATACATACAGTCTGTGACACACGTCTGCATCCATCATTATGTGCATGGCTTTTAAAGGCAGTTGTTGTGCAGCAGGGTCCCAGTTGTACACATGTACTTTGCCTTTGCTGCCATAGCAGGTGTGTTTAAAGATGTTGTTGGTAAAAGTGAACAATTACCTGCTATCATACCTCTCAACCTCTTAGTGCAAGAAATCTGGTTAAAGCTATAAATTAAAGTGGGACAAAGTTCCCAAAAATAGGGACAATCTTTACATATTTCTCTTACAAACAGAATGTTGGAAGAATACCAGGTTTTGCTTAGTATGTGTTTTCTGAAGGGTATGAAGTTATGAAACTCAAATGTCTGTTGTGATGTTGTAACCTCAATCTTTGATGACTTGCCAGTACTTTGCCAGAAAAATATGATTTTTATGAAAACTGCGCCAAAAATACGGGGCAAAACTCTGGATATTCTGCAACAATCTGTACAGTTGACAGTTATGCCTGCTATCCCAGGCCTCATGTACATCCATTATTATTTATTTGGCTGTGTACTGTTGTAGTCTTTGCATCACAGTCCCAGGTACACACCCATTTTTCCCATTATATGTACTTGCAGTCTGTCAGTAGAAATCAGTACATTTTGCTGGAAACACCTGTCTTAATTCAGAGCTGAGTGGCCTAGTGGGCTGATGCACTAAGCTGTAGTTGACAGGGGCCTGCATTTGAGATGTGGCAGGGGTAATTATTTTTCTGATCTGCCTAACACTGTGACTAACACATAAGACCATTAAGGCACTTTTAAGTGGGTTTGCACAGGTATGTGCATTGCAACACGACATGCAGCTTAGCTCCACATGCTAAAAGTTATAAAACAAAAGAAAAAAGGGCTGGTATGACAGTGGTGAAATGGGGGCAAGCAGGGGTAAAGATACTGAAATGTAGGTAGGGTTGTGCAGGAGGCTGTAGGAAAGGATCACAGCATTTCATTTCTTGTACAGCAACAACTGTGCAGGTTTGACAGAATTTGTACATGAATTTGGAGCCTCACACCCCAGAGAGAGGAGTGAGGACAACATAAGTGTTAATTAAGTAATTTCATAATTAGTTGTGTCCAGTGGACATGTGCAAAATGGAGAGTTATGTATGAGCTGATATTTTTTTTTTTATTGTGGGACAGATGCCCACTTTTTTTTTTTAAGGAGAGAGTGGAATGTTGGGGGAGGGATGTAGGTCCATGTGGGGAGGTAAGGTGGGTAGGAGAGGATGCATTTGCAGATAGACAGGACAGCTGATGGGGCAGTGTGTGACACATGTGTGGGTAAACACCTTGGATGGGGACGGTGTTGTGGAATCGAACTGCATGTACCTTCAGATGGCAGCAGTATGACTGAGATCCCTACCCATGGGCAGTCGGCACTGCTGCTTCACTGCCCCAAAGGTGGCTGTGCTGGAGGCTGGGTGCTGGGGCCAGCAGGCCCCACCAGCTTGTCCAGGCTGCCCTCAATCCAGTGCAGGTGACATTCATAGCTCCTTTGAACAATCCATTGCACCATGGCCAACAGCTGATCCTGTGTGACAGCCCCTCCTCCTCCCCTGTTCCCAGGGGGGCTGGGCTCCTATTACCCTGAGGTGGTTCCACCCAATGGTGGTGTAGGGACAGCAGATCGGGCACCACTGGATTGGGTACCAGACATGCTGGGATCCGATGTCATAGCTGGCTGAGGTAGAGTAGGTAGATCACTGGGAACCAGCCTACCCTGATGTGCTGTGGTCATGCATTTAAACCAATACATATTGGTGAGTTATCAAAACCATTGTTAGTAATAACAGCATGCCAGAACATTAGAAATAACCCCATTATAGTTAAATGCATATTATGTGAAACACAACAATAAATAACAGAACAGTCAATATATTAACAGCATGCCAGTAAGAGTTATGACATAAGGCCAACAGAATAGGTAATTCAACATGATATGTTAATATGCAACCTTAGTAATACATAATATTAATAAAACACATGCCTCAAAATAAAGTTTATGGAGCAACATATGTTAATAGCAAACCATAAAAATATATAACAATAATAAATGTATGAAGATAAGGAGTGAGGAGAGAGAGAGAGAGAGAGAGAGAGAAAGAGAGAGAGAGAAATACAGTCCATTAATACCATCATGGGCTATATAACGGACAACAGTAATGCTATCTACTCTAAAGGTCTATCCCTTATTTATGTGTAAATGTGCCCTACAGCTGCTGTAGCATGTACATACCTCTCAAGCTATCCTAATGGAACACTATGGGCCAAGCAGTAACACCTGCAATTACACAGCTACAAAGATGACTTGCACATCAGGTGGACCTATATAACTACCATGGTGTCCTGTGAGCTGATGTAATGTTACTTTGCTATTGACATATAACCATGTCAATGATACATCTGTGACAGAGGGATTACGCAACATTAATTACATTTTGTGACAGTTTGACACTTGAGAGGCATGCATGTGTACAGTAAAGAGAGTACACAACTGTCATGTATTGCTTGGCAGGCATGGGGATAGAAGTCAACTGCAGTGATTGCAGGGGACATGTGCATCACATGTATTACTTAACTGCAGCAACCTTTACAAGACACACCAGGCATACGGCCATACCAAGATGGCACATTTTATTTCTTTTATGTTAATATATTTTATTAGTATTGCACATATTTCCTTTATTTTATGCATTAACAGCACATTTGCAATAATGATTTTAATAGTCTTTAGCATCTGAATAAACAATTATTTACACATAATATAGCTACCTCACCCATTTACCAGTAGTCCCTGTGGAGAGAATATCTGTCATCATAACACATCTGATTCAACAATATTTATTAGTACATAGCACTGGATTTGAACCCTGGTCTGTGTGTGGCAAAATGTACTTCGTACACAGCATTTAACAAACTGAGTCACTGCTGAACTCTGACTGATTGATATTTACCTAGAGCTCACCTGGAAACCAAATATGACCTGGTACTACTGCTACAGTGTTATAGTACACTGCAGTGACAGTTGAACACACATGCATGTAATGTAATCATGACAGAGATACTAGATAACCTATACATTAGTAACTAAAATGCAGGTGTGCACAATATATCGTTATTAGGTCGAAATATCAGCTCTAATTCCACAAGTATTGCACAACAGTTTATTACAGATGCCTTAATGCATTTACTGGATTAGTTTTGAGTTTTTCTTGCATAACAGTTGGCATTATGCAGTTGTAATTCCACAGTTATTGCACTACAAATGTTTTGTACATAAATGGTTCATGCTCTACTCTTTCTGTCTTATTTGACTATAGACAGCATGATACAGCTGTACTCACCACACTCATGGTGCAACCTGGCCAGGTACCCTGCATGCACCTCGACATTGTGAGCTCTCACCTCTGCAGCTATTGGGAGAGAAGCACACCATTATGCATACCAGTTTAGCAGACATTCAGATTAAATATTGGTGACACAGATAAACATACTTACACACATGTGGAACATTACCCACCCAGAATTCGTAGACCCAGGCATCCAATAGAGCTTCCTTCCTTCTTTTCAGGTCATCATGGTGGTGATGACACTGCACACCTGTGCGGGGGGATACCAGTTGCACTGGTGAGGTCCCTTGCCAGCCAGTCCCAGCCTCTGCTTTGTACTCCGAGCCTCGGTAACCTCCTTGCATGAGCTGGTCTTTATGGTTTTTCACAATGAATCCAACCATGACCCTGGACCCCTCAATGCCCCACCACAGTGCCCAAAAGTGTGAACTCTCTCCAATGCCTGCCATGGTATTCTTCAAAGACAGAACTCCAACAGATTATGGTATATTCCCACCTATTGGCTTAATATAGCCCTTTTTCCCACCCTTACATGTCACTGGGCAATTTTTAAAAAATGCACAATATGCTTGGCACTGGGCACACAAGCGTAGCTGAGCTGAACAGTGCTTAAGCTGGCAATGCTTAGCAGTGCTTAGCAGTGCACAAACCAGCTAAGCATAGCCAAGCGGTGCCAAGCAGTGCCTAAACACAGATTGTTTAAGCAGGCTTATCATGGCTTAGCAAGGCTTAGCAGAGATTACCTGAGCACAGCAGATCATGATTTAAAAAAATTAGCATAATTTATGTTGTGAAAATAATTGCTTACTTTCCCTTGCATGTATTCAAATCTTGCACCTACTGCACATGATGCCATAACTCTATCCACTTGGTTATGTGGATATGTGGAATGCTGCTATACTTTTACATATATCTCTGAACCATATTTAAGCACTGCACCGTGCCATGCAAACCCGCTAAGCAATGCTTAAACCTGACCTTTGAATCACAAATTAAATGCATCCGGTTTCTATTTCTAGATGTCTGGCATGTGTCAATTGTTGCTCGCCGTATCAACTTTAAAAAAAAAAACATAAAATAAAAAATAAATACATTGCTATCATGCACTTGGACAGTCCAGGGGGTGTGTTATTCATCTGCAGACACAGTTAGTCACACACTCCCTACACTGATTCAATAACCGTGTTCTATGGTTCTCCCTCACCAATATGCAAGGTGCGCTACTGAGGGGGAACCACGTACACAGACACGGTAACTTCTATGTAGGCTCTACACTATGCCTACACAGAATGTATTAAATCTGGGGAATGTCTCTGGGGCACCCATAATGTTTGCATATGCTTGTGCCTATTTAGTCCATAAATGTTTATGCGTTGTACAGGTTTATCCTTGTTAAAGTTTTCAGGTGATACAATGATAATGAATTTGTAACCTTTAGAAATATAAATAATGACTTGTTGGATTGTCTCATAGAATTGTTAAAACAGTGTTGCTATTATTAACTATGGCATATCTGTGATTAGAATATGTATGACTCAAACTGACCTTCGAAATATCAAGATTTATAAGAATGAGCAAAATAAATTTCAACAATTTATTTATGAAATATATAGTTCTGTATTAAAGCTGTTATCATTAATATGCAGTGAATAATATTCCTTATAACCAGTTTGTCAAATACTGAAAAAACACTATTGATAAGTATTTACGAGTCTTTGTTGAGTGACAAGGATAGATTTATAGAATGTAGTCATCCAGACAAAGTCAGGGGTACAATATTTACAGAGACATTGCACTAGAGTGCATTAGTTCTATATTACTTCAAAGGGGGGAATATGGATTAATTTGGAGAAATACATGGGACATTATTCAAAAAACAAGAATGGTGACAACATTTTACTGTTGCTAGCAAGAGTTTACAACAAGCTATTAAAAATAATTAAAACATTTTGTTTAGCTGTACTAGTGGGAACATGACCAATCTTTTCATACAGGCATGTCAATAATTTGAAAGAAATATTCACAAAAGTAAAATACAAGAGATCCAATGTCCTTAAAGGTACTTTTTAAGTGTTTTGGTTGCAGTACCTGCAAAATACCATCTCGTAGGAAATTCAAAGTTTTTGAAACTTCAAAATTTAGAAGTAGATCCATATATATATATATATATATATATATATATATATAGGTGTTAGTCATTGTTCTAGATTTTATAGAGGTAAACCCAAACTCTATTTATTCATTTATTTATTTATTGATTCATTCATGGGATCATGGGATCATAGGAAATTATTAGGCTATTGGCCCTTAGACCCTAACAAACCTAGCCAATAATTTAGCCCATGTTCTGATAAGTCAGCACTCAATGTCCCTGTCCAGCAGGGACACAGGTGGAATTCCAGGGGTGTATTTTCTGTTCCCCATCCAGTTATCTGGGTTGCACTTAAAAAGGTTTAATGAAGTACTCTGTTTAACGTGGAGAGGGAGTCTATTCCACAGAAGGAAGAGTCTCTGAGACACAAATAAGTCCCACCAACAAGTCCTATTGATGTCATAGATCAAGTTGAGGTCACCCGTACAGGTTACTTGAGTGGAGCATGACTTGCAGATATGCAGCAGTCCCATCAAGGTGGGGTATGAGATTGCTTTGTATGCCCGACAATTCTAAGGAGTCTGCATGAGACTGAGTAAAGGGACAGAGCTCTTAGCCCATCTGTGTAGGGTAGATGTTTGAGGACTTGCCTTCTCCTGGTGAGGAACCTCTGTGGTCTCTCCAGCTGCTGAATGTGCTTTTTGATGTCCATGCTGAAAAGGGTGTTGCACTCAATAATGGGTCTTATAAGGGAAGAATACAGGGATATTATGACTCCTTGTACCTGGATGAGATACCTTTCTTAATAAGGTGGTACAACGGAGGCAATATGGTGGTCAAAAGTCAGTTTGCTATCAACCTGGATGCCCAAGTCCCTCACGACTGATTGCATGGTCAGGGCCTTGTTATTAATGTGATCATTTGTAGGGACATCATTCTCCTGAAAGGGGATGATGATGCACTTTTTGGCATTCAGTTTGAGACCATGTTTCTGGTACCAGTCATTTGTTTGAGTGAGACCCTCTTGGAGGATGTCCACATCACTAGGGGACTTGATGACAATGCCGAGCTTGTAGTCATCTGCAAACTTGGTCAGCCATAGTCCACTGGTTTTAGCCTGCACCTCAGAAAAGTATATCTCAAATAACAGAGGCCCCAAGACCAATCCCTGGGATACACCACTCATTATGGGTCTACTGCTTGAGGTGGCTTCCAAAGTTTTGACTATGTAGATTCTATCAGTGTGCCAGTTTGCTACAAATCTGGTAACATACGGATTGATGCTTAGTTGAAAGAGTTTATCTATTATACCTGAGTGGAGGAATAGTATCAAAGACTTTGGCCAGGTCAAGGTAGGCAGTGTGCGCCATCTTCCCCTTGGCCATGGCTTTGGTGACTGTCTCGATGAAGTCAATCAAATTTAACAGGCATGACCTCCCCTTGATGAAACCAAACTGTGTAAGATCGGGTTTTGAAGGTTGCCAGTGTCCTTGTTAATGAGGTCCATGATAATCCATTCCATGGACTTGCAGATCAGGCTAGTTAGGCTGATGGGTCTATAATTTCCTGGAATGGTGGATGCACCACCTTTGTGCAAAGGGATGATAGTAGCTGTCCTTCACTCAACTGGGATGAGGCCAGTACTCAGGCTTTGGTTGAATAGGGTGCCTAATAGTGCCACAGGTTCCTGCCTGAGTTCATGTAGGATGCAGCCTGGGATGTTATCAGGTCCCATGGAGGCTGTACTTTTTGCCTTTGAGATGGCAGTGATGACTTGCTCCCTGGAGATAAGGGGAGGGGGGAGGTGCTGGGGATGTCCTGATTTACTGATGGGGGGGGGACAGAGAGGTGAAGTTTTTGCTGAACCTGTCTCCCAGCAAGTTGGCAATATCTACTGTGTTTGTGTATGTGGTGTCCTTAACCACCAGTTCTGAGCAGATCTGAGTGATTCCTTTGAGATTGCAGGCATATGTGAAGAAGACCTTATGACTGTCAGTTTGAACTCAAAATTTGCTTTGGAGGATTTCACTAGTGCTTTCATTTACTTGTTCAGGCTAAGGAGAGATTGCTTCTATTTATGTATCTGCTCCTTCTTGGTCTTGGAAAGCAAATTTTTTTTCCTTTTATTCTAGAGTTAATTTATTGCAGATGTCCACCAGACTGGTTTACTCTTCCTTGAGGAGGAGGATTTTGTCCTGTCGGGTATTCCTGATTCTATGCAGCTATATAAATGCTCATATAGTACTTTGGTGTAGGTTTGGACATTTGTGCCAGTTCCTACAGAGAAGGAGGGGGTTGTGAAGCTGTTTATACCTTCCCTCAGGAGGTTGTAATCAGCTTTGGATAAGTTTTATGCTTTACCCTAGCAGGGGGGGGGGGGGTTGGTGGAGATGGTGACTTTGAAAGTGACCGCTTTGAGGTCTGATCTTACCAGAGAGGATGACACTGTAGGGATGTTGCAATGGTTACTCATGTTGGTTAATACTAAGTCCAAGATATTATCACTTCTTATGGGTTTATCAACCAGCTGGTCCAAGGCATTTACATTAACAAAATCAAGGAATCTCTGGGCGTTTGTGTTTTGGCATGAGTAGTTCTTCCAATCTACGGCTAGATAGTTAAAGTCGCCCAGGATCAGGGAAAATGGTTGAATCTTATTTAACATTTGTTAAGCTCTACAACCACAATCTTTCAAATATCAAGCATAGGTATTTTAAATCACAAAGTATCATGTTACACTACAAAACATCAAGTACAGATATTTCAAATCACAAAGTATCATGTTACACTACAAAACATATGAGTAAAAAAATGTTGCAATCAGAAAAACATAGAATATATGTTTCATAGTAGAGTGCAATGACAATTAATAGCATGAGTTGGAAAAAATATGTGAGGAAAAACTCAGTAGTCATATTGTTTGTTACATAGAACAGTATGTAATAAGTGAGACCTAAGACAATTCTAATACGATATTTAAACAGATATTACAGATTACATGATGACAGACAGTGACAGAAAATTGAGTGATGTCTTAGCATGAGAGATGGTGTTCATATTATGGTTATAGAACGAAGAAGGATGGAGAGAAGGAGATTATAAGAAGAGTGCATGGTAGGGTAAATTAAAGGGTTTTGAAATATTTAAATGCTATCAAGGACCTAAAGATTGAATATGCCCTTGAGAAACACTGTTTGGAATGTCCATACTATGACAGTGTTCAGTTCCAAATGTTTCAATTTGTACATCATAAACATCTAGGTGCAATAGTGATAAAATTAGAGCAAATGGCAATTATACTGTGATGCTTCTAGTGTATGGGACTTAAATATCATGTGTGTAAGAAATTTCATTAAGAGCCACATTACTTTTTTAATTTTTATGCATTTATTCTGTATTTTTGTAGTTTTTCTTGACATCTCATACTCAACTAATGCAAACTGCAAACTTGAATGAATATTCAGTATATGATTAGCAGCAGGTTTGGAGGAAATGACTACTGGTTCACAATTTGATTCAGCTTTAATTTGTTTTATTAAGGTTTTATATAAATGGATACATTTGTTATGACGATAATTGACATGATAAATGATATAAAAATCTGAAAGCTTGCCTGTTTGGATTATTTAATTATTTTTTATGGCAACTTCAGTATTCTCTGTGAATTTCACTCATTTTGGTCGGCTTACTTGTGTTATGCCTGCTTATTTAGGTATTCAGAAACTTTGCATATAAGGGTGTGTATTCCATGTGGGGAGCCTTTGTGGCACTCTAAGATCAGTTTGTTTTCTACAAGCCTTCTGACCCCTACCTAGACCTACAAAATGGCTCTTGCATTTAAACGATGCATTTTAAATCAACAGGTGTGTCAGACTCCATTATTTGTTAAGAAAATTATTTCCCACTCCTGATTCTTTAAAATCATTCAAAACAAAATGATGAACTACCCAACCAACATGTGAGTAACTAACTCATATACCTACTCTCACTTTATATCATACACATGTAGGTCTGAGCACACCATTAATTTACTTACATGACTCTGTACCCAACCATCATGTGAGTAGCTAACTCATATACCTACTGTCACTTAATATCATACACATGTAGGTCTGAACATGCCATTAATTGACTTACATGACACTGTACCCAACCATCATATGAGTAGCTAACTCATATACCCATTGTCACTTATTAATATACACATGTAGGTCTGAAAAATGCATTCATTTACTGATATGACTCTGGCAACCTCCTGAGAGCCTCCTATATGAAACATTCAGACCTGATGCCCCATAGTACCCCTTCAAGTCTGTCTTCATCATAGCATTTAGTTACTTTTGTCATATTGTTCATTCTTAAAAATGTGCACATTAGATTTTCCTGGCATTGCATAAGTTACTGTCAGAAGCTGACCATCACAATCGCAGGCAAAGAATCCAACAGCTCAGCAGTCCTAAGTCAGTTACAGAGCACGCAGTAACCTTTGGATGGGTTTCATCAAAAAGGACATATTTTTCCTGCATAACAGATTCACTTCTCAAATGTATTTTTGAATAGTTACAAATTGTTGCCCTTTATTAGCTGTCTTACAAAAAATGACTGTAGATTCTCACACTATAAAACTTTGCTGTAACAACTGTCTGCTCCTCATATCTATCATCCGTTTACCATATCTGACCTCTGTCTTTTTTTTTTGTTCTTCTCTTTCCCATTCTGGGACCACATCAGTGGCAGCGGCAGAAGAAAGAAAATATGGGTTGCATAAAATTTAAATACAGCACATCATTCTACACCCCAAGCTTTTCCAGGAACATAGATATACGTCATCCACCCTTGGCATACATTTTCAGCCTGTACTTGTTTCTCTTTTAGCACAGAAATCTGGTCTAACTGTATGTACTGATGTCTGTGAAATCTCTCCATTCAAAGAGCTAATGCACCGATATCCATTTTAGCAGGCTTTCTTGCACTAGACATCTCACCTTGCTTTTGCCACTGTTCTTTCTGTAGTATAGCTTCATTTAAAGACACAAACACAGGAGTAACTATCTGCAACTTTTGACTATCACAGTTTTGACAGTCTCCATTTTCTTGCAAAAGGTTAGGTTGTGACACTTATGATTACTTATGTTTTTGAAATTGTAAGTTTGAAACGTGCCTTGTATAGATCCTGGAATCTTTTTCTATACAGCCTACTATTATTCCAACACAATAGACAGATTCTTTGTTCAGTTTCTTTGCAATTATAATTTCAGGATGCAGACTTTCTCATAATTTTTGTATTTGTTCTTTGTCCCCAAACTGTAGGCCTGATAATCTTTTATAGCTTTTGCCACATCGGTATTTCTATGTCTGTCAATTTCTTTCCAGCATTTCCTTTACTTTATGCTGATTTTTTGGCATCTATAACACAGATGAAGAAAATAGTCTACCTTTTAACCTTCTGCCCGTTAGCAGTTGAGCTGATGAGAGGCCGAGTCCCAGTCCTTTAGTATTCCCACTTTCAGAATTGTAAAAATTGATGAGATATCAAATCCCATTCCTTTAGTATTCCCACTTTCAGAATTGTAAGAATTGCACACTGTTTGAAGGTGCTACGGAGGATTATTTATAAATGAATACATTAAATAGTAGAAAGTTAGGTGTACAAACTAAACCAAGGTTTGCTATGAGACAGATACTGGGGAATAAGCTGGAGTTTAGGAAGGATTCCATCTGGGCATTTCTAGACTTAGAAAAAAAATGATGGCAAGGTTCCAACAGGCATGAACAGTGTTTAAACATATGATAAGGTCCCAACAGGCGTGAACAGTGTTTGGACTCACAGAGGGGTTGTCCACTGGGAATGCATGTGCATCAGGGATCAGCTTTGAGACCACTTTTGTTCATACTGGTGATAATTTATATTAGTAAACAGGTCTGAAGCAACAGATCAACAAAGCTGCTGTACGAGATGATGAAACACTATAAGCAGTCTCTGACTGGGATGTTCAGCAAAATGACAGGGAACTGGAATGCAACAGGGAAGTTACACTGCTTGAAACTGAGTAAAGACAAGACTGTTGTCATGGCAGCAATGTGGGTAAATTAGAAGGAGGTGAAAATTAAGATAAAAAGAAAAACATAACATTCTAATAACTTCAAGTATTTGCAAGGGATGGATGAGGAGAAGGGAAATCTGAATAAGAAGGCCAAATCTAGAATCAGATATGTTGCAGCCAACTGGCACATAGCATCAGGAATAGTGAATGAGAGAAGAATGTAAAAAGAGCAGAAAAGTAAGGTGTACAAAACAGTGGTACACCTAGTTCATATGTATGACATAGAAACCTGAGAAATGAAGGCAGAGCAACTGAGGAAGCTTGAGGTGATGGTGATGAACTGCCCGAGATAGTTGCTAGGATGCACACTATGGAACAAATGAAGAAATGAAGGAATCAGAGCAGAAGCCAAAGTGGCCCTAGTTGCAAAGAAGGTCAAAGAGAACACATTCAAGCAGCTCAGATAAATGTGCAGGAAAGCAAAAGATAATTTGATGAAGATAATTTGGGACACAAAGCAAGAGAAAACAATGATGAATAGCCAAGAGATTGATGAATTGTATAACATAAGAACTGCAACAATCAGGCATTAATGTTGAAGAAAGTAGGAGAGCAGCACTGACTTGAGAGAGGTGGTGACAGTTGAGGCAACACCCCAACCAAATATAGAAAAATGGGAAAGAGGTGGTTGATGGTGAATCTTCACAGCTATTGCTAAAGCTCTTTGTCATGAGATTCTTTACAGTTTGAGATATTTCTTTAAACTTGCCCACAGGGCCGGGGATAGTGCAGGCTGAACATGATCTTTTTGAATATGTCTGAATTCCCATTCCTGCACAAATCATGTGAATGTCTGACTAGTTATTTGTAAACCACTATCAAATATGGGAACATCAGGTCTTCTCAGACATGAGAATGCAGACTTTAAAACACTAACCATACTTGTATTAATTGTGTTTGCAAGTTTAATCATTTCTAGGAATTTGGAATAATAATCCTCACCACTAAGGTACATAGCTACTCTAAATTGGAACATATCCGCACTCACTTAGATCCCTTGAGGATCTGGAACTGAATATGCTAACGTTTCTCTTTTTGGATTGTTGTTATGATACATATTACAAATGGCACAACTTTGGAATACTTGTTCATTCTGAGCTGAAATTTCTGGTTAAAACATTATATTTCTTGTTGCTTCTTTGTATCTTACTATTCACAGGAATGCTTTATGCATCATCTCAAGCATTTGTTTTCTAAGCCAGTTGGGAACTATGACTTTGTCAGCCTTAAACATCAAACCTTGGATACAGCTCGTGTCACCCTCAGTGTTGAATTTTTGTTTATACTGATGGATTTTACTCTGAACTTCTTGCACCATAATGTAATTCAAGAGTTATGTTGCTAGATAAATATCAGGTCACCTCTGAAATTCTTGCAGTTCTTGTTTTTTCATTAGTAATTGGAGTAGTACCCAAAAATCCTTAGTATTTCTTGTAGCAGTTCTTTGTACTTCTCTTGTGCATATTTCTACTGTACACATCTGTCATGTGTAATTCCCTACTTTGTTTGTATTTCACTTTCTGATTATCTTTGGATTAAGCAGTGTCCTTTGCAGTCTTGCATATACCTTGCAGAGGGGCATTCTGAATATTCTTTTCGACGTCTCATGGTCAGTTCCCAATTGAATTTCTTTACCATAGACATAGTCTTGGAATTTCAGACATTCATACAATATCGCCATTATTTCCTTTTTCATCTGAGCATATCTCTTTTTTGAACAACTGTTGTTACTATCCCTTAAGCAAATATTTAATCCCCTGTAGAATTACAAATCCCATAACATTCTCACTGGCATCTATTTGCAGCATAACTAATTTATTCATGTTATAATACATTAATAATGAAGCATCTATGACTAGTCTATGACTTCTATGACATCTATGACTAGACTATAATCACTTCCTCTCTCCCTCCACTAGACTGACCCTAGCCACTACCTATCTTCTCCCATCTCTTCTATATGGCGCTCCACTACTTACTAATCTATCTTCCACTCTCACCTCCAAACTAGAAGTATGCTACAACAAAATCTCCAGGTTTGCCACAAAAGCAAAAGCCTCCTCTCACCACTGCTCCTCCCTACTAACTCTAAAGTGGCTTGAACTCCCAAACCAACTAGACTTCCTCCAAATTGTCTCAGCCCACAAGTTAATATTTCAACCCACCAGCTGCCCTTCTTTATCTAATATCCTCCTACCTTATAGCCCCCCAAGACCCCTTATATCCACTCATCAAAACCTTATTACCATCCACAAACCTAAATGCCCTGCTGGTCAACTTTTACTCTCCCACACCCTAGCTAAAAAATGGAACACCCTGCCCTCCACTTTGAGGGCCTGTGACAACCTAAACACCTTCAAAAGATTACTTCACTCCTACCTATTTCTTCACAGAAAATGTAATTGCACTCATCTCCCCACACCTCCCAACCTCCCCTCTTCCTTTTCTCCTGGCTGACCTTCTTCCCTTCTAAACCTGTCACTTATACCCAGGCTATAAACTATAACCTATCTTCACCCAACCTCTCGCCCTATGCTTCTCATTCCTTCCTTCATAATTACTTTCTAGCATTTTAGCCACTATTTTCTTTCTAATACCTGACCCAATATAAAAAAGTGTACAACTACATATTGAAAGCAATTTTTATGAATCTTTTCCTATTGCTATTTCAATTTGTTTATGTAACTTACAATTTGATACTTCTATATGTTATATAGTCTATATGTCTATATGTTATGTAAGTTGTTATGCGGAATTTCACTGCTTAACCAAAATGAAAATTATAAATTCTTTATGTAACTTGTTATATGGAGCTTTTCTCCCCGGTCCTCCACTGAAAATGGGCTCTTGAGCCCAGTGGACCTCCCCAGTCACCAAACTGGAATAAATAATAGAATAAATAAATAAATAGTCTTTGAGCATTTCATAACTGTTATTCTGTTCCGAGCACTATCCTTAGTCTACATCTTGTTATAACAGCTTTTGTAGAGACATACTTATCTCTACTTGCTTCTTAAAGACACTTAAGATACCCATTCGTCTTCTGCTTTACCTCTGGGTGCTTTAAGCATTTTTTTCCTAAGAAAATGAGACATTGGCACAGCATCAAGCTTTATCTCTATTTGATAGTCTTTTGACAAAATGTAGTAACCCTGCAAATAAATATATATATATATATAGATATCCATCTAACTATATATATATATATATATATATATATATATATATATATATATATATAAATATATACACTATACACTATCTCTGCTATGGGTTTGCACAGTATCTCAGATGTCTCTGTGATAGTACAAAGGATGGACTATACAGATGTACATAAGGACTTTGTGATTTATTCTGAACACATATAGTCTTAGCTTTAACACTTAGGGCCAGATTCAATAAAGCCCACACTAAGTATACACTGTTCTGAGTGAACAGACAACACAGACATAACTCACACCTTCTTCCTCCTAATTTTAGTTTTCCTACTGATATTCTTGCAGATTTAAATATTGACAGGGATTTATAAAGGTTATCACAAAATGTAGACTACATGTACTCTTAGTGTAATCTTTCTGAGTGACTAGAAAGCAAAAAAATGTGATAAGAATTTTATTGAATACATATCGTGTACACTTAGTGTAGGCTTTATTGAATCCGGCCCTTGGAGTTCTTTTTACTATGTTTAACTTTTCATAGTCCAAAACATCCAAACTATTATGAAAATTAACTTGTTTAAGTACAATGATTTGAAACAAAAGACAGCACGTCTTATTCTTCTACTGATATGGCATCAGTTTCTGGCCTAATAGTATAATCTGATAGCCAAAAAAGGAATACAGCTCTAGACACATTTGTCTCTTCAATGCTAGACAGACACAAGGTTTTACAAATTCATTCTGATAAGATATTGCCGCCTGCAACTGTATCAAATTTATAAATACACATTATTTCCATTAGCTATTAGTTTTTTCCAGCAGTCTGCACTGCACACCTGTATCCTTTTTTTTACTTCTGAAGTTGCAAATAAATGTCTTTTTTTATATTTCTGTTGAACATGTGCATTGTTTGAACACACTTGCTTTTGCTTGTACACATCTTAGAGAAATGCCCAGATTCTGCAGAACCGACAAAAGGCTGGGGAAGACCTCCTGTTATGCTTTTAGCTACAACAATGATTAAAGTTTGGGCAATACCCTTTCTTATAATAACAACCACAATGCAAAGTTTTCAATATTCTCCATCTTTAATATTGTGCATTACCACAAAACTTTCCCTTTTGTATCCTTTGCTTTTACATGCTAATTTCATTTGACCTTATTATTTGACTCAGATTTTATCTTATCTCCTTCCCCTCGGTTAAGTATTTTATCTGTGCACTAGTAATTTCAATTGATCTACATACATCCCCAGTTTTTGATCAGGTCAGGTCTATCTTTCTTATTAAACTAATCCTTATTTCGTAATTTTATACCACAAATTATCCTATCTCATATTAGAGAATAATGCAGCTCATTACATTCATTTTCTTTGATTCTATTCTCCAGGCCTATAACATATGCATCTATAGTCTCTAGAGGACCTTGTATTCTTGTAAAGAGCAAATGTCAATTTTGTTTGAACTGGCAATAATTTACTGATTTTTTTTTTCTCTGAGTAGTGTTATTTTGTCTTTCTACTTATTAAGAAAAGAAGAAGTAGTTAAGCATGTATACATTGTTATCTAAACAGCAGGTGAGCAGGCAAGAATGCTGGAGAATTGATAACTCAGATTTCTAGGTCCAAAGCTTTCTAGATTTCAGTTAGAATCCCTTGTACTAAAAGAGATCCTGACAGTTGCAGTGGAGCAATAGTTGTACTGTGAATTATATACTTCAGTGTTTCCAAAGAGTCTTGAAAGGAAACATGTTCCTTCACTGTCACAAATATATTTCTTCAGTCTTGTCAAGTATTTCACCAACCCTTATGGAAGTACAGGTATGCTTAGGAAAGTGCCTGTGGAACACATCCCATTATTAAACCCTGGATACCCCAGGGGATTAAGTGAATTAATCCTTCAAAACTAGCTAAGATTTTATTATTTTATAATACCCATTATTTACTGTAAGCACTTAAATTTCACTAATTATATCTCTGTGTTTGTCAATGTATGTGGTGGGAAAACAACACAAGAGTATAGCATCATAATCCTCCATTGAGATCCATATCAAAGATCACATGCAAGGATCTTTAGTGGCTCTCACCACCTTTTCACAAAAAGGACTTAAAAACTTGTCTGCATTCAGTGAAGCAAGTGGTAATTAAGAAATTAAACTTACAGAATTCATCAAGTGGTTTAACCAATAAGGTGTGAGAGAACCATGTCTACAATTAACATTAATTCCCAATTGATCATTGAGCTACAGCAAGTCTCCCACAAAATTGAACTGAAAACAGATGATTTCTAGAAAAGACGCTAGTGCAAATCCTCAGAATGTTATGTAATGGCAGAATTTTACCACATATTTGTTTGTTTGTGTCTTTCGGCTTTTTCCGGTTAGGGGTCGCCACAGCGGAACTCCGGTCCGCTAATAATTGGCAGTAGAGTTTTACGTGCTGGCTTGCCGGGCCTAACGCACAACCTTCAACGAAGGAACGCCCGTTCACGCATGAAAGTACATTTTATTCAAACTGTGATATAAAACCGTCTTCATCTCCGTCTTGACAGTAATATTTTCTAACATTAATACAAGAAATAGAAAAAAACAGATTAAATGTTGTACATATGTGTTCATAGGTTCATAGGTAATTACTAGGCTAGCTACCCTTGTGGGCCATTTTAAGCCTAGCCAATTTGTTTCTTGACAGGTCGTTACAGATACTACTTTTATATTTCCCTAATCATCAGTCACTTCTTTTCTGACTAACTTGGTAGCTAAACAACTGAGCTTTGGCAAAATGAAACTGACCTTTTTTTTCAGAATGTAGGCTGAACTGCAGTCCAATGGTTAACTTAGCAGACTGCAAAATGCATGCACTTTATGGTTAATATGGTGCGATTAAGTCTCTACAGGAAAAGGAAGAGAAAAAGCATATGATACAGTATGTCAGTTTACCTACTACTAAAGTGCACTGCACTATAATTTGGAATATAAAATCAGGTGCCCATACCATGCCAATAAGTTAAGTAACCTTACTGAAACAGAGATCAGTGCCACCAACAACATTCAAAGAGTAACAGCCACTGTGTTTCCCTGCTGTTAAGTGGCAGAACATTTCCAAGTAATCTTTTTAGAATGTAAATGATTCCATGGTGAAGATAAATTTGCTTTTGAATTCCTAAGCACCCTTATTTGTTAGAAAATAAAAAGTGTCCATCTGGCTCATTAGCAATAGCAGTTACATTTGCACTCAACTGCCATGATTACAGCTTCAGAACGTCTAAGATGTATTACAAACATATCTCTCAACTTTCCAGATTTTTGCAGAATGTCAAGATTTTTGCATCATATATTTGGTCTGTTCCTCATAAAATTTGTGGTTTTCTGGATTTTTGCAGCAAATCAGTGAGGATTTAATTCACTATATAATGACAGGCATTTGAGTTTCAGATTTCATATCCATTAGAAAATGTATAGTAACACAAGACCTTGCAACTTTCTAAGTTTAAAAGAGTATTATTTAAAATTTGTCCAGATTTTGGTGCTTTGTCCCCTCATTATTTTTGGCTTTAGCCAAATTTTTTTGTGCCAAGAGACTGAGTGCTGTGAATACAAATGTTTAGCCATGTACATGGTTGAGAACTAATCATTCCAAAAGAATATTATTAGCCCAGACAGACAAAACAGGAACAACATCTTTGACATTGTATAAGAGAAATACACCTTAATAAGTTTGCATTGTAATTTATATATTTACCAACAATTAGTCGAAGCACTCAGGTTGTATCTTCATGATCAAAGAATTTTTACCACCATGGGTAAAATATGACTAACCTACTCCCCTCCCATGGTATACTGTCACGTTATAATGGACTGAAAAGTAGGTAGTGTTTACCAGTCTGTGGCATGCTAGCTCATAAAAGTGAACAAAGCTGGAAGGACAAGCATTTAGGGAAAATTATATAACAAACACTGAGCTATTTTACTGAAACATATAAAAATACATCAATTTAATTTATTTATTTGCCTTTGATTACCACGAAAATCTAAGAGGGCAAAGCCCTATTTCAGAAGAGGCCCACAGAGACGAGCTCCACATTACATACATTTGTACAGTCAGTTAGCATGAGTTTACAGTAAAAATAATGTTCTGTGTTATATATATTTGTACAGACAGCATGAGCGTATGGTGAAATATATTATACAACACTGAGGTATATTAACAGGTAATCACCATGTAGTATTTACCATGTTAATATCACACACATCTATAGAACATTCAACATTTTACAGTATCTATATCTATATATCTATATCTATATCCATATATATATATATATATATATATATATATATATATATAGAGAGAGAGAGAGAGGGAGAGTTACATTGTAATTTTAGTGCACAGACATATGTATGTTACATCCAAACAGTCATTCAGTTGAAGTGTAAGGATTTTCTGATATAACTTTGATGTGGCTACATAAAAGGGGACTTAATAATACTGTTTGTACAAGGGCAGGACTTTTTTGACATATAATGATTTGTCATTTTAACTATTACCTTCATTTTGCAGATTCCACTCCCGATGGAAACACTATTTGTTGCCCAAAGTGACTACAAAGTAGTTGCTAAGTAACAATTTCAAAATCAAAGTTTTTGGTAGTGTCTATTCTCTGAATACAGTAATACCCTTCAGGGTGGAATTTGCTGGGAAACGGAAGACCTCCCAGGCATTAACAATTCAGTGGTGTAAATGGAAGCCTGTTATTTCCCTAATAATGCTGATTTTTAATATTATTGCATACCTGGGTTTGCTTGCGTTGCGTCACCCTTCATACTGTTATTATTTTCCCTATTTCATTTGGTGCTGAGCTTAAAGCCCAGGATTTTCTGTTCTGCTTTGTGACAATAACAGAAAATGACATGATGCCAAATATAGTTGGCTTTCTTGAATTCATGACTTACTTACAAACAACATGTGACAAGATATTGGGGGAATTCATAAAGGCACCATGATGTGTACACCTTCATGTACACATTGCTGTCACCTTTTTATTCAGAAATGGCTCTAACATGGTGCTTTATGGTGTTTTAGCATGAAGACATTCAGGACCATGTAGGGCTGGCACAGCAGCCATGCTGAATGCAAATGAGACAGTCCAGAGGAGAGACATCTGCTAAGCAGCTATGTGATCTCTCCCCTTGAACAACCTCCAGGAAGACATCTATACACTGGCCAATTTCCTGAATCTGTGAGTTGTGAAAATCAGTACAGCTGGCCCTATCACTTCAGAATACTGAACATGGCCAAAAGGATGTGTTCTTCTACCAAGCTGTACAGGGATCGGTGGGTTGGGGGAGGAATACTACACACCATGGATTACTCTACAAAAAGTGCAGTAATGGTACTGACATCAGTATAGGCAAGGGGGTGATGGGAAATACTAGCCACTAGGGAGTACTCTAAACACTTGTGCCATAACGGCACTTCAACTAGTACAAGGGTCGGGGTGGGTGAACTACTGGGGGGGGGCAGACACGTCAGGGACAGCCTGGGGACTGTAGTGTGTGTATTTGTGTTTAAATGTGAACTTGTGTGTGGGAGCATGATTGGGGGGAATGCCAGTGCCAACATGATTAGCAGTTAACTATTACAATGTACAGAACAGCAAGCATCTGAATATCGCTGTAATAACTGTGATTCTGAGACATGAAAATTCGTCAGTAATGAGGTCTGTCCTCAACACAGCTAAAATGTGTCTGAATTGCAAAATACTGTGTTGTGGGAGCAGGACCTTTTTAGGCCCTTTCATGAATTCCCAGGACTATGTCATAAAATCACAGAAAGGCTGATTGTCTAGACAGGATATGAATGGGAATATTAACCGCTGTTTTCAATTATTATGTGTATTTTTATAGTTTCTTTCATGCTTTCATAAGCTCAGGAATTACATGTTATTGAGGTCATTGTATGAAATGTTACAATGGGAGACAGAAATCCTCTACTAATATTCATACACTACACTGGAGATATTGCTATTCACTTATTTTGAAAATATGCATTATTTCCAAACATGCGTTAATACCACACAACCTGAGTAACTTAAAACATACACTATAGTATGAGATGAAACTTAGGCAATGCTATAAAAATGATCACTGATACTTGCAATGTAACATGTACAAAGCTGAAAAATATTGTGTATAATGCAGATAGAAATAATACTGCAGCCCAAATTTCATTTTCAACTACAGAGCCATCACCATTCTGGGGAAGGGAATTTTAAGTATGAGAGTAAAGTTGTTGAACTGTATGCATTGTGTGCAGACTTATTGACAATGTAAGAATCTGTGTTTATGGATGGGAAATGTAAATATGGTGTTGCAGTGAGGGTTAAACCAAGCAGCTTGCAATACAGATCTATACACAGGGATGTTGCACAACACACACAGGCATAAACACAAACACACAAAAATAACACTGACAGCTGTTTGTGTATAAGGAGAGGGCAAGTAAACACAGACTAAGGAGGTAGAAACCGCATCTTTTTTTCTCTTTGGGTGCTTCTTAGTCATAAATATCAAGGGTGAGGGCACAAAGACTGTTTCAGCTGTGCACTTCCTGCCTTAGTGGTTGTCTCTGGTGCTCTTATTCCAGAGGCCCAGAATTTAAGCCTGGCTTAGTGGTTGTTCCTGGAATCTCCATACTAGAGGACCACAGTTTCAGTCCTACAATGCTCCAGCTGTACTGCCTAAATTTTAGCTGTACAATGGGTGGATTTAAAGCAAAAGAAAACATAGTTAAGGATACATACATTGCCCATGCTGACCCCACAATCTACACACTATATTTCACTTGCACAGTGGGTGTTTTGTGCATTGCATAAACAAAGACACAAACCAGGAACAATCAAGTGCTAATAATACATACAGACTATTATGTTATGCTATGCAAACATAACTAATTCCAGTGCAAAGTGTCCAGTGAAAAATATAGTGTAGAATAGTGTGTGTACATTGTAGCCACGGTGGTGCAGCGGTAGCGTTGTCGCCTCACAGCAAGAGGTTCTCCCATTTGATTCTCGGCTGGAGCGCCTTCTGTGTGGAGTCTGCATGTCTTCCCCATGGTTGAGTGGCATTCGAAAGACATGCGTGAATGGGCGTGCCTTCGTTGAAGGTTGGATGTCAAGCTGGCACCTCGGCACTGTAAAACTCTACTGCTAATCATTAGCATACCGGAGTTCTGCTGTGGTGAACCCTAACCGGGAAAAGCCGAAAGAAGAACAATAAGTGTGTGTGCATTGTACCTTTAAGAAGTGTTTCAAGGTCAGCACGTGCAGTTAGAGAATGAACATGTATGTGTAATAGCTAGTTTGTTTATAAGTTTATCTAAGTTAATGCTATTAAGCCTCAGTCCTGATGTGCTTGTACATAATAAAGCTGCATGAACACAACCCACAAAGACTCGTCTATTTTATCCTGACAAGACAAGCGACATATAGTATCATAGTTTGTTTGTGAAGGTATCGCAAGGGCTCTTGTTCGTTTTTTTTTCTTATCATTACTATACACAGGTGCACACACACACACACACACACACACACACACACACACACACACACACACACACCGTATTTACATTTCCCATCCATAAATAAGCACACACGTGCACACACACACACACACACACACACACACACACACACACAGACACACACACACGCACTTACAGAAACACACATACTTAAAATGACCACAGCTTTGGTCAATACATTATGTTTTAACCACTGATTTGCAATGAGAAACATATTTAAAAAACAAAAGTAAAATATAGATAAATAAAAAAAATGACAAAAAAGCAAACATTTGCTTCATTATTGAACTTCTAAAGCCTTGACAAAAGCCTTCAAAGGAAGCCAAGTAGATACACATATGTATTGACTAATAAGGTTTTGCATGTAATCAAAACAGAAGAGTATCTATTATTTAATGTTTTTAATAATCATCATTTTTTAATTTGCTTGAAGTTATCCTGCCCTATTCCTTGACCACCATGTTTAGAAGCCCTAACATATAGAAAGAATTGTGCAGGTGGTTGAGTGTTACGTAAACAAAAAGATACAGCACTTTCAAGTACCAGGCATGCTAATATACATATCACATTAAGAAACAGTAGTTTGCTAAAAAACTGTACTTCAACTTTTTATACTGGTATTAGGGTACCAGTTCATGCAGTCTGGGAAGGAAGCTTGCATCTTTGCCCACACAATGGACTCCACATGAGAGTGGAAAGGTTTCACCCGTTAAAGTTCACACTGCACCCTCCTCCTCTATTATGGTTCAGCACTGTGAAATATACTTAATCTGTAGTTGGATGGGCATTGACAGAGTATCTCATTTCCTGCTAACAAGTGCCTATATTGGCCTGGAGACCAAGCATTTGTTGCAATAAACAATGCTGTAGTGGCTGAAGTCCTCCATTTATTCACAGCAATATACTTAGCCTCACTGCTTTGACTAGCATTGCCTGCTACTGTGTTCATCAAACTGCTCTCCAGTGAAAGGTGTCACCAAGCATACCCTATGTACATCATGGTGGGTACTTAATAAAAAGATTGAAATCAATAAAAAGTCCTAGCATTTGCACTGTAATGTTATTTTATTTTATTATTATTATTTTTAGAATACCTGGCTGATTTTCAATGCTTTTTTGTTCACTCCTGTTATTTCAGGATTGCTCTCCTGGAAAATTGTAGGTATATGTTGCCCAAAAAAACTCATTAACTGGGGTGAGGGAATAAACGTAGCATTTGGGAAGACCACATTCTGGAACTTGGTGTACATTTCCAAAATACTGGCTACATCCATGTCCACAGATGCATTGATTCCTATAATCATCATTAATACTCACTGTAGTGCATCGTACTGCTTTCTCAGTATTTTTAACTGCCATTCTCTTTGTTTATGGAGCTAGTTCCTCATGGGGTGCGTGTGTGGAATCACACATACAGCTGACGCAGGGTACGGGATGTCCCCTTGTAAAGGAGGTGACAACATCAGCCACCGAGTTTGTAGTTAAGGCCAAACAGAAACAGTCCGCATGGATGCCTGCATGTTAGCCATTGTACAGATTAATTTTGGCTCAATGATGGGGAATGAATAAGCATGGCGGTAATTTGATGTTCAGCAGGTATAGTGGTAGTTAAAGGATATAGAAAAATAGAGTAGTCAGAAAGTGTGCAAGTAAAAGTTTGTGTAGATCAACATAAGTGATGGATTATAGCAGTTCACTCATTTTACATTGATTTAGCTACTACATCCAGCTCCCAACCAAGTTACTGATTTTTTTGTCTCTTTCCTTAGTTATTTATTAAGTTATTAACTCATTAGGTCTGTGCATGGAAAATAAAGCTAACATGAATGCTGGCAAAATGCCTCGACCACTTGTACTCATTAAGATAACAAGAGCTATTTTGTTTAGGTAAAACCATAGCCATGCCAGTTAAATGTGCCCTTTGTGATGCACAGATGTAATTTATGAGACATTTGAAAATGGCATAGTCTGTGCTACAAAACCAAAAGTTCCAGCAATCAGAATATTTGTTAAAGCAATTTTATGGCTCCACTACTACAAAAAGAAAAACAGCTTTCCAATAAAAAAGTGAGTTTCCTCGATGTCTGTACTTCACCAGAGTTCACAGACATTACCTTCCAAGGGACTATTGCTGCTGAGGTGCAACGTGTTGTTGTTGTTGTCTTTCGGCTTTTCCCGGTTAGGGGTCGCCACAGCGGAACTCCGGTCCGCTAATGATTGGCAAGAGATTTTCACGAAGGCCGAGGTGCCAGCTCGATGTTCAACCTTCAACGAAGGCACGCCCATTTGCGCATGTCTTTCGAATGCCCACCCATCCGCAGGGAGGACATGCAGACTCCACACACTAATTCAGGTAAATGGGCTGGAGTAGAAGGGTACAAAGTGCAAAGGATATGAAGACCTGTAAAGGGTGACTGTGACAGGGATGATGAATTGGGGATCAATAGTGTGTTTGTCACAGAGTTTTATTTAAATCCTGATTCTTTTGCTGCAGATTTTTGTAGGGACATGCACAGTACTGAATAATTTAGGACCTCGTCAAAGCTAAAGACTACTGACAATTTTCTTCAGAGGTGAATGTGCTCATTGACCCCCTAATCTGGCAGTATTCACAATGACTGACGAACAGCATGTCTGTGCAGACAGGCAGATGATGGCTGCCTAGGGATAGGGTAAACCAAGTGTGTAGCTAGGCATGCTGTTTGTACTCTATGGAGTACATTTTTCAAGCATCACATAGAAGCATTATGGCTGTTTTCAGATCATGTTATGTCAACAATTTTTTTCAATTAATGTTTCAACAACAGGACCATTGGCTTGCTTACAGTGAAGACTGTTACTTTAAAAACAGTATCATTAACACTTTTAGCGGGAACTAATGAAATGCACACATTTATTAAGTGCCAGGTATGTGTGTGTGTGTGTGTGTGTGTGTGTGTGTGTGTGTGTGTGTGTGTTGGTGGGGGGGGCGGCAGTAAGAGATTTTGTGCACAAAATGAAATTATTTGGCTAAATCCCTGGGTTAAACTTTTACTTCTTTCAGATTGTCCTTTTAGTATTTTTCAACCTTCTCTAGATTTCTTTCTTCCATTCAAAAAGTGTTGCTGAATTATTTCTGTATGAGAACATATTCAGACATAAGTACAGAGTATGTGTGTGCGTCTATGTACGTGCATGTGTGTGTTTTTAGGGATGGAGCTGGTATGTTAAGATGAGAAGCTAATGATAGCCATCCCCTCTTATGTTGTAATAAGAAAGTGAAATATAGTGTTTTATATTAAACCAAGTCTTAAGTATAACATTTCACCCAAACTTCATCTTATTAAAAGTAAACAGATGGATGATTCCCTTTATTTCAGCTGGCAGAGGTTAGAGATCAAATGTCATTAACTGGGAGCCCATGCAGCTGTCTGATTCCCTATAATTTGCAGTTCCACGTGAGTTGTTGGGATTTTCCAACATGAAATTCACGAACAGCTTTCTGAGCCTGTGGAGAAAATAACTAAGTGGCTGGTAATACAGTCATCTTTCAGTTTTCATCTGTCTCCTTTTATCAGTCAAATAAGGGTTTAGTCAGTGAAACTGCCTTTGATGTTGAAAAGTCAGGAAGCTCTTGAAATGTGTTTTTGAGCTTCTAACAGAGCCTTCAAGCTGTTAAATGGGATTCCCTTTTCATCAGGTTCTAAATTTAGCACTGCATAAGCAGAACGCAGCTAAGCTTTCTGAAAACCCCTGAACAGATGGAAGTGCTACTCCTCTGTATACATCAAGTATTTATAGCTTACGTACTACATAAAGGGAACTGTGGGACTAGTGCTATATTTAAAGGATATTTCCTATGAACCATTATTTCATTAGTGCAAAATGTCAGCAGGCCTGTTCATTTTCCTTAATTTCATTTAAATGTGATCACTTTGCCTTTTCTAAGGAAGAGTACTGTGTTATTTGGCAGCAGACATTATGTTACTACTGTCACAGATTTAAATGAGCTACCAGAGTAAAAGTGATCCTGATTAGAAAACCTGTTAAGCAGTGGTGATTATATTCCATTACTGGGGGCTAATGATTATAATGTTAGTGATAACATGTGCTTCAAAGGTGTCTAAGTTAACTCAGATATACTAAAAAGGAAATATTAAACAAATGCTGCAGCAAAAGGCCAGTTTCTATTCCTATAAGTGAGCAGTATTGTCAAAACCATGCAGTAAGAGTAACAGTACATCAGTACATAAAATTAAATGTTACCACTTAATGCATTTTTATAGCAATATGTCTGACTGCTATGCAAACTGGCAGTAAAGTTACCCAATGTTTTAAGTTTTATTTTATTAAAAAAATGTTAGATTTAATATTTGTGTGTGTTTATTCTCGGGAAAAAAAGAATTAAGCCTACCACGTTCTAATGTGCATAATGGGTTATGAATCATCTGCTTAATTTCTAGATATTATATGGGAAATGACCTACCTTACCTTGGTTTTAGAGGTCATAAAGTGATCATAGGTCCAGACCTTAGTAGGAAAATCCAATGTGAGGCAAAACTGTTTTCTGGAAGAAGCAGACCAGTTGGCATAGGTGTACCCTGACCATAACTGAGCGAGCAGATGTACCCTAACCATAACTAAGTGAGCAGGTGTACCCTGACCATAACTAAGAGAGCAGGTGTACCCTGACCATAACTAAGCGTGCAGGTGTACCCTGACCATACTTGAGTGAGCACTGCTGGAAGAACAACTGGGTTAACGTGGGAGCTGCTGAAAGGCCTAGGAATGTAGAGGAAAGTGGTGCCTTTGAAATGTGAAGCACAAATATTCTAACATGCAACTAGAATTGTAAAGACTTACAATTCATCTTTAAATCTTTCAGTTTGATGAGCTCCACAGTGATAAAACAGTTAGCATTATTTCCTTGTAGGACTTGTCTTAAGTTTGTTTCTCAGCTATTGTGCCTTCTACTTGTCCCTCCATGTTAATATGGATTTTTGTCTGGTGTTCCATTTTCCTGTCACATCCTAATAACATGATGTAGTTGAACTGGTAGTCCCTCAAACTTCTCATAGGTATACGTGCCATGTGTGAGTGTGTGGGTACATGTGTGCATGTATGGGCATGTGTGTGTGTGTTTGTGCATGGGGCTGTTCATCTTGTAATGGGCTATTGCCCTGACACAGGTTAGCTTCTATGCCTTGTGCCTTCAGAGAGCTTGGATAGGATCTGGTTCTCCTCTGACTGTGACTTGGATTAAGTAAATTAGTTTAATAAGAGAACTAATGAATGAATCAGTGGCAGTTTACTTTTTCTGTAGGTGAATAAAATATTTATTTTATTTACTTGAGTCTTTTATTAGGAAACAGATGTTAAATAAGCCACTGTGCACTGAATGTAGATTCTTGTGATGTCCTTCTGTTATCCCCAGCCATCACAAACACTCTTGGGTTTTTCTACATTTTAACAACAGCCTGCACTATGAAGTATATTGTGAATACATGAAAATGTTACAATATAGGAAAATATTTAGTGAAAGAGAATGCTTTTTAATTATAACCTCTCACTTAAGGAGGATGTCATCATGGTAGCCATGTGAGTAACACATAGCTTTTCTCAGGTAACTCCATGATGTTTACTTCATTAGACGGTCTGATGAAGTACATGTCACTGTTTGTACGAAAGGGCTTACGTTAAAAAGTGGTGGTTTATTTCATTCGTGATATCTTTTGTTTTTTGCTGAGTTTGTTCCTTTGAAGTTCCAGTCAACTCCATGATGTTCTCTCCTTGTCACAGTAACCATGAACGTGTTTATTTTGTTATTACATGTGGTCTTTGTTACGAGCTGATACAGCCTGTTGATATTATTGGCAGAACTATTCTAAGGTTAGCAGTAGTAAACCTTTGCTAATTCATGTCTTGGCTTCCTTAGTCAATAAGTAAAGCATTTTGTGGCATGTATCCTACCTTGGCTTCTTTATTCAATATGTAGGCAATGTTGTGTTAGTTTTACTCCACTACATGTAAACTTTGAAGAAGACTTGATCAAAATGGAGTCAGTAATACAGATGTAGGGAAAGCTAGACACCTTAGTATTTGAGCTGCTTGATACAATCCAACATGGCTTACTTCTTCTCCAAAGACAATAACTTTAAATCTAAAACTCATTTCCTCTCACATACAAAACACTATACCTACTGTTTGCCTTAATTAACAAAATATCATTCCTTACATTTAATTTATATGTAAATTTAGTAATGCAATTATTTCTTTATGTTTTTATACACTGCTTTAATAGACCAATTTCTGTCTCAGATATACTGCTTTAAAGTATCAAAGCTTGGAATGCATGCCATGTACTTCTATTTGCCACAAGGCTAAACTTGGAACGTGTACCATGTACTTCTATTTGCTACAAGGCTCGATTCATGTCTGAAAATGGTCTAAGAACTAGCTCACCTGCCTAGTTAACAAATATAAAATAAAGACACTCTGAGAAGACACAACTGTGGGCATCTTACTAATCCTTTCTGTAATGCCAAAGACCATTGCATCGGTCCTTTAAAAAGTATGCTAAGGCTCATTATATTAAAAATGGTATATCTGAAGCCAGTTGGATAGCATAGATTTGCTTATTCTTTTAAGACACTGCTCAGAAGACCAGCCAGACATTTTATCTGCAGAAATAAAGAGAGAAAACAGGGAAATAGTGCCTGAGAGATGAATGTGGTGTACAAGAGGGAATCCATGACTAATTCTTGAAGAACATCCACAGTGGCTGTGCTTGGGTATGGGAAAACCAGACTGAGCTGTGCTCTGAATGAATGAGTTTCTAAGTAAGTAAACAGAACCATTTTAGTGAGGCATCAAGCACCCAGTGGAGTCTAGTTTGCAGAATATTTGATATAGCAGTTCTAAGGCTTTTGCTGCATCATTGTTCAGTACATGAGTCAGATTGCCTCATCCATATTAACTAAGGCAAAACTGATGATGATATTTCTTTCTTGAAAAGGGGGTTACAGCATAAGAGAGGGTATTAACATGGCATTAATGGTATTGTAACTCAATTGCTTTGGATTTTCCATGAACCTGGGAAATTAACGCATCATATAGTCACATGAAAGGGATACTGATGCATATTAGGCAATGGTTCAAAAATGAAATAAAGATGCCCTGCTTTACCTTGAAGACTTTTTGTCAAGACCAAATCTGGATTACTGTGGCTGGTTATGGAGCCCCTTGCCACATGGGACAGCATTAACTGGAGCTGAGTGTGCATCTTAACAAAAATACTGTGTATCACCACTGTAGAACAGGAAGAAGTAGAGCAATTATAAACATTTCATCTACAAAAATTAATCTGCAAGGTGACCAGCAGGTCAGCATTACTTTGCAATAACGTCATGCAGAGAAACAGTAGGAAAGATACAGAGAATGGCTATGAGAAAGTATTATTTTACAGCAGTAGAAGTGCATTTGATACACTGTATGCTGATAATGTGCCTGTTGCTATTGTTGTTAGTGATTTAAATGTAGATGGAGCAGATTATGCAACAAGGGAAAAGGGGAAGATATAATCTATATAAGGAAGCTGGGCAGATCAATTGCAACATTGGTCATTTTCCACTGACAGCATCTCTGATTTTGTTTTTCCACAAACAGTTGCTAAATGTATTAATTATTTTCCTTTTGTCTTCCTGTAGGGGTTTCCATAATGTGCTGTGATATTTATAGAAGCTACAAACCTACACTTAATTGCTGACAAAGTTGCATCAGCTTAGTACAGAAAAGCAGCGACTTGTAACATTCATTCATATTTTGTTTCACATGACCAAACCTCCACTGAATAATGTGCAAGACATGAAATAGCCTATGATACACATAAAACCTGAAATACCACAGGTGACTTTCTTTCCCAATTCATCCTTAATGTAAAGTTACTTTTATATCCTCTATAAAGCACCTGTTAACATTAACACCACACAAGGAGATGCGAGACTGTGGCAAACTCATCACCATTCAGCATTCTGCTTGCCTGCACTGGATGAAGACCAGACTAATGACAATGTAAAATTCACATCCACGTATACATACTGGTATACACAGCTGCTAACCATTCTTCACATGGACTCCATTTCATAGCTTACAATACTGCAAAGTGTGCGCTAGCGTTATTTTAACCTCTCTTAAAAAGATAGTACTGATTATTAACATTTCAAAATTTTATGATAACCTGCTGTCTATAAGGAACATTTAAGTCAGCTGTAGACTGTGGCTATTTTATATTTTCTGCTTCTGTTCTCTGTGGATATCATGATGTGACAGACATGTGGTGTAAATGTATATGTCTCAAAAAGGGGAAAATAAAAGGTGGAAATTAAGGCTGCAACTTTTTCAGATGACCAAAGTAAGACATTCCTTACTAAAATTTTTATATTTTTTAAACAATTCCATACATTCAAACCACTATAATTTACAATGAGTTTATTTAAACTGTAAAAAAAGGAAATCAGGGCAGAATGTTACTTTTTTTCTTGTCCTGTCATGTTGTTTCATTTATGGAATAATTTTCCACAATATTTAAAACAAAGTCAAATAAAGTGTTTCTACTAAAACATCAAACCATTTGGATTTTTTATATATTTATCAACAGAACACAATTGCCTAAGTCAGGACTGTGAACAAGCAGAGTATATGAAATACATGATTCCATAAACTGAGAAGCAAAGAATCATAAACAAAATATCTCAAACACATTAAAACACTATCACAAAAATGTAACCCACAAGACTGTATGAAGCATCCACATATCATTTTTGCAGATGGGGCTGTACCTCTATGCATTTCTGCATCCACCTGTAATCTCTAAATATACTACCTTTGAAATCAGACAAGCTTGGGGTAAAGGGAAAAACAGCACAACAAATTACGTATCCACACTTCAAGTATCAGCAACATTATGTGTCAGCACATAGCGACCACCAAAATCAAGGGCATGTGGTGACACTAGGTGAAAGGTCCAAAACTCAACAATACATGTTGTTCTTCTTCTTTTCCCGGTTAGGTGTCGCCACAGCGGAGCTCTGGTCCGCTAATGATTGGCAGTAGATTTTTACAGTGCTGAGGTGCCAGCTCGATGCCCAACCTTCAACGAAGGCATGGGAGGACATGCAGACTCCACACAGAAGGCGCTGCAGCCGAGAACCAAACAGGAGAACCTCTTGCTGTGAGGCGACAACGCTACCGCTGCACCACTGCTGCTTACTCAAAACTCAACAATGCATAATAGTTGCTATTTAGTTTTATGAAGACAAAACTAATTTTACAAAGTCAGGCTCTTCAGAATATTACTTCATATAGCCAAAATGATCTTTAACAGATGGTTTATGCTACTAAAGGTGTGTTTTCCAATTTAGCAATTTAAATTAGATATACATTTTAAGTAAACAGGATGCCTTGCCCTTCTACATACCATGGAATACATGCACACTTACCAATATGGAATACAACTCCTCATATTTTATGTATCACCTTTTAACTAGCTCCAACTGGATCAAGGCCATATTTATACAAAGGCCCAGAATAAAATAAATACAAATACAAATTTTGTGCAGTAGTTTATATATATAAACAATGACAGTACATATGAGCAATGACAATACTTGAAGTATGTTTCTGACATTCTGAAGCAACTTTGTTCCTAGGTTGATAGATAGGTATTAGGCTAGGTGCCCTTGTGGGCCATTTTAATCCACTGTCTTTTTCATTGCTTTCCATTGGGGAAAAGCGAAGGTAGTCCTGTCTCTGGGCCCTATCCTGCTACAGAGCATCCATGTATGTAGTGAATACCAGTAGGATATACCAAGGATATGATGTTATGGCTATGTGAAAGTATGCAGAGCGTATGAAAATAAACAACTAATGCAGCTAAGTCATGAACTGTTCTAGTATGACATAAGTAGGTACGGCACTGCAGATGTGTCTCAGATGTGTCTGGGAAATCCTATAGAAAATGAGCAGTCCCTTTAAAATACAAGTCATTAAAGGAGATGGAAATGAGGTTCTGGATAACATTTTATACTACAGAAGGTGGGAATAGTGCCCCTGGACAAGGCACAATATATTATTCACTAAGATAAGTGGATGGAAACACCCCTCATCAATAAACATTACATTATTCACTATAGTAAGTGGGATGGGGTGCTCTTGGAGAAATTATGTTATTTACTATGATGGGCTGAAGGGTATACCTATGAGCACTAAGCATTACATTATTCAGTACAAAAAGTGGGAGGGGTGCCCCTGGATAAACAGAATTAAGCTATTCACTGTGATAAGATGGAAGATGTCCCCCTGAACCCTAAGAATTGCATTACACAGTACATGAAATGGGGGAAGTGCAATAAAAACAATAAAAGGTGGGAGTGTCTCAGTGTCTCTGAGCAACATGCATTACATCATTTATTTTACTGATTTCAGTAGCTCTAAGGGGAGATTCCTGCTGATGAACACTGCTGAAATGAAACATGGAAAGGGGAACAGGAGGAGGAATGAATCTGTTTATGACCATCCATGCACATTTCACTTGGGTATGTAGTGCTTGCAGACCACCATACTGTGAAGACCTCCTTACATGTTCCACTCAGCAAAGCCACTCAGACTGCATAGAAGCAAGGACCACTTTGTCATTGCGGTTGAGTTCTGATTTGTTCATTACACTATAGAACAGCATTGTGCGCTATGGTGTGTGATAGATCTGCACTGTATTGCACACCCTGCACTATATGACACTTACATAGCGAAGGCAGTGGATCTTCCCCAAGGCAGAAAACCTATGTGGAATATTAAAATAATGAGAAGTTTGTAAATGCAAGTATGGGGCCTTTTGTTGTGTATGGAACAGGTTCTAGTACCACAGAGGGAAAGTTGCTACAGATGATCTGATTTATTAATGTTTGAGATTGAATGCTTTGCCCTATTTTATTGCAGCGTGTAAGGATTCAACTCACTCATACTGATAAAAATGATAAATAGTAAATGCTCAGCAATGAAAATAAAGCATCCACAACAGTCCATGTATGCAGAACAACATATCTTATTCATTTGTAATACAATTTACATAGACTCAGCTTTGTAACTAAAACACCACAGTCAAAACATAGAATTGTCCACAATGATATGTAGCCAAGATGTATAGGATATTGTTAAATTGTACAGGTCTACATTTACAGTATCTACCTGATGAAATAAAATAACCAAGAATATCTGCTCCTGATATCATCTAAAAGTAAAACAAAACTGAGCAATGTTTTTTCAAGGTACCCCTTATTCATTAACCAGATGTAGAATGCAATCATATTTTAGAAAAATATATGTCAAATCATTCCAATAAGGAAATGCATTCTTTTTAAGTAAAATTAGTATTCACACATCCTAATGCGCAACAGTCATAAAGTATAATACATCACTGTCGAAGCTCAGATTCATCTATGTAAAAGTCAATGAGGGTTTGTCGCGGGTTGACTCTTATACATGCATATGAACAGTCTTCTAATCTTCTCATTCCAGGCCACTATTTGCATTATGTTTGCAATACGTTTTTCCAAGTGTAAGCTATCCATTACCGCTGTATGCACTTTCAACACCCTGTCAGCACATACCATAAAACCTACCCTATACCTGCATTAAAAACAGAATGACATACCTACCACAAAGATCTGTGTGTTTGTGTACGGTATTTAAAATTAATATAATATATGTAAAAAGTCATACCCCAGGATTCAATAAAATCTGTGTAGGATCTGTGTAGAGCCTACACAGAATGTACCCATGTACATGGCCATGGTTGCCCCTCGACAACACGCCATGCATATTAATCATGGCATGCTGCTGTGGGAGCTCATAGTAACAGATATTGAATCCATACAGGCAGTAGTGTAGAGGCTGTCCCGTGATTATGGATTGTCCAGGAAATACCTGGGCAGATGTTATGTACAGGATAAAAATCCATGTAATGTATCCTGCTAGTGTAGAAATATGTGTGAGCTGTAATAGTTGTGTTTTTCTTTTCACTTTTATTTTATTTTATTTTTTTTTTATTTTTATGGCTGTTTGCACAGCGCAGCGCAGAGCTCAGCAGTGCCAAGTTGTGCTTGCACATGCACAGCTGACACCTGCCAGACATTTAAAAATAGAAAAGAAACTGGATGTAATTAATCATACTTGTTAATCTTTTTTATTTTATTTTTTTTTTTTTTGAATGGCAGTTTGCACAGAGCGGCGCAGTGCTTAGCAACCCTAGCAAGTAGCTTAGTAGTATATGTAAAGGTATAGTGGTTTTCTCCCTATCCAAGTAGCTAAATAGGTAGAGTCACATCCTAAAGTGTAGTAGTTTCTGGGCTTGAGTCCCCAGCAGTCATACCTTTTTACATTTATTGCTGTGGACATGTATGAGGTGATCTAAAGAGCAATTTAATTTAAAAACAAAATTGTTACATTTGAAAAGTTGCATGGTGCTTAGCACTGTTTAAACATGGTCAATGACTCCTCCTGTTTGCTCATTTCTGACCTTTGCTAAAACACGGTTGTGTGAGTTTACAAGATGCTTAGCTCCGCTAAGTAGGACTGTGTGATGTTAAGCAATATGGTGCTTTTTTAAATGTTACAGTACGAAGTGTAAGGGTGGGAACACAGCCTATATTAAGGCAATATGCAGGAATTCTGCATCATCTGTTGGAGTCTTACTAACCTGTTGATGTGTCAGGTGGTGGTGGTGAGGGAGTGCGCTTTTGGGTGCATAGGTGAGATGTGCAGGAGTCCAGAGTGTTTGTTGGACTGTTTGTCTGGAACTACAAACCCTGGATCTTGCAGGGTGGTTACCAGGGCTCAGAATGTAAAGCTAAAGCCTGGGATCAGTTGACCAGGGATCTTACCAGTGCTACTGGTATCCCCCACACTGGTGAGCAGTGTCATCACCACTATGAAGACCTGAAGTGACAGAAGAGGGGAACCTTGGACACCTGGGTCCAAAAGGCTATGGCTGGACATGCCCCACACATATGTAAGTATGTTTGTTACTACTTTACTAAAATACAAGCTGACTCCATGCAAAACTGGTATGCATAATAGTGTGCTTCTCTTCCAACAGCTGCAGCTGAATGGGCTCACAATGTCCAGTCTCATGCTGGGTACCTAGCCAGGATGCAGTGTGAGTGTGGTAAGTACGGATATTTTCTGATAACTGTAGTGCAATAATCAATAAACAATACAAATAACAATAAGCAATAAGGTTTAAAGTATGATTGGGTTTGATGACTAATGTGTGCAAATAACTGCATTAGGGCTGCATTCACTGCATGTGTGTTCTAATGTCACTGCAGTCAACTGTAAAACTGAAATAAATAAAGAATGCAAAAGTAATTGCCTGATAAATGTACTGCACAACCCACAGTATGGTTCAGGGCTGTCTTCAGGCCACTTTCAGTCAAATAATTCTCTGTATTCCTCCCACTCCAGAAACAAAGTATATAGGTAAGGTAGCCCACCTTCTGGGCAGATAACATGTGTACACTTCACAGATTCTAAGGAGCAATAACAATAAAATGTAAAGCAGGATTGTTGTTTGATAAGCAATGAGCTCAAATAAGTGCAGTAGGCTATATTCATTGCATGTGTGTTCTAATTTCACTGCAGTCGATTGTTACATTACATGCACATGTCCCCTGGAGTTACAGCTTTCGTGTTCTACTCCCATGCCTGCCAACTAAGACATGATGGCTGTCTAGTCTACTTAATGTACACAAACATACCTCTCAACTGTCATGACTTTTCGTAATGTAATGACAGCTGCCCAATCTGTCTGTTCCGTGATTAGCAGATAAATTATTACCTGGAATGCAATGTATTTTCAAATCCATTTACAGAACACCTTGGTAGTTATGTATGTGCACATTATGTGAAACAGTTCTGTGTAGTTGTGTACCTGCATTTGTTAGTGCTTGGCCCATACTGTCCCATGATAACAGCTTGAGAGGTATGTACATACTACATCATCTATAAAAGAATATGAGTCACTGTACTCACAACTGACACTACACACCTGTAGAAGTATCTATTAGTAGTCTGTGTGTTAATATCATCTGCAAAATCACTAATAGTATGTTTTTCTCTCTCTCACTCTCTCTCCCCACCCCTCATATTCTTTAATTTATTAATGTTATTTATTATTATGACTTAATATTAATATATTCTGTTTAACTGTTTTGTTGGTGTTATGGGTTATTTCATACTAGTTTGCTGTTAACATACTTACTGTTATGTTATTTAATGCTGTGTTTCACATAATATACCTTAATATGTATTATTTTGGTAATAGTAACATTGGTTTGGTTATTACTAATCGTAATGTATCATTATATCTAATTTACTACAGCATAATGACATAGGCCGGTTCCAGGTGATCCATCTACCTTGGCTCCTCCGGCTGTGGCACCGGGGACCAGCATGTCTGGGATGCAGCCTGGTGATGATCCCTCTGCTGCCCCTCTGCTACCTGCAGCATTGGCTAGTTCCACCCTACAGGCTGGGGCTGGGCCCCCACTGGGAGTGGTGGTGGAGGGGGTGGTGTTGTCACCCATGATGAACTATCAGGATTGGTTTGCAGGATACTGTTCTGAGGTTTTGGACGCCACCTGCAATGGATGGAGAGCATGCTCACCACCCTAGTGGGGCAGCCACACCGCCACAGCCCAGGCTCTACCACTGCAACCCCAGGGGCAGTGAAGGAGCAGTGCCAACAGTCCCATATGCTGCTACCTTGCGGAGGCACCTGAGACTGGAATTCCACAACACCCTCCTCATCCAAGGTGTCCACTCACCTCTTGTGTCACACACCACCCCTTTCTGCTGTTTGTCTGTCTTGTCTGTCTGAAAAAGCTTCATCACCTTCCCAACCTACCTCCCCCACATATACCTATGTCCCTTTCCAAGATTCCACTCTCACCTTAAAAACAAAAAACGGGCAGCTGTCCAAAAAAAATATTGTTCCATATGTAGGTCTTCAGTTTGCATGTGAGTCCACTGGACACATGCAATTTGGTCCAACTGGCTTGACAGTGCAGTTATGTTATCCTCACCCCCTCTCTCTGGGAGTGACAATCCAAATTCATCTACAAATTCTGTTAAAGTGCCCAGTTGTTGCTGTACTAGAAATGCATAGCTATGGTTCTTTCCTACATCCTTCCTGCGCATGCCTACCTGCCTTTCACTATGATTTTCCCCTGCTTGCACCCCATTTCACCACTTTCCTATCTCCCCATTTTTCTTTTCTTTAAAGATTTTTTTGCTAAGTTCAGCAAAATGGAACTATATTGATATATGTGTTTTAAATGATAACAAACACGAACAAAATAAACACCTGTCCCCTATTTGAACCCAAGACCATTGCACCTGCAGGCCACTGCATTAACCTGCCATGCCACACAGCTGTTAATTGAAACAGGTGGTTTAAGCAAAACATAGTAATTGCAAGTTACCGTCATTAAGTGTGTTAGTTGGACATTGTGCCTTATCGCACAAACTTGCTGAAATAGTAATGGAAAAACTGGGAGTATAACTTGGGGTCTGGTACAGGACTACACCACTAGAAAGACAGATGCAGAATAGATGTAGGTGAGGTCTCTAATAGCAAGTAAATCAGCACTTTTATCAGCAACATGTAGAAGTACACCTGCTAAAACATTAATGGCAAAATACATGTTCAACTGGGACTCTGATGGAGAAATACATCCCTATAAAACCAGGCACATAATAATGGATGTAATGGAGGTATGTCACAACATGTATTTGTGCACCTCTCAAATAAACATGCTGTTACAGTGACTGAGTAGTTCAGTCTGTTAAATGCTTTGCAAACAGTAAGTTTTGCCACACATAGTCCTGAGTTCAAATCCAGCGGTGTGTGGCATTTAAATTACATTATTGTGAAGCCAGCAATTAATGACTTGATCATGCACTCTTTATCCACACAATGCATTTCAAATGCAATGTCTGCTTTTCAATGATGGAAGTCAAAAGCCTGCAGATAGGAACACACTTGACATATCCCTATAGCAACACTATAAAGTGCATAACGTGTCAGGTCATGCATTAATATGCATTCATAGGAGGAGTTTAACTTAGGTAATGCAAATGAGGCTGACTAATATCAGAGTGCAGCACACAATAATTTCATAATGATATCACAAATTAGCACAGCTGCACAACTAATATACACATATGGAGGTCCTGCTACTAACAAGGACTGCCAGCACACATGTTCCAAATGACTACCATAATGTAACACATGGCCTGTTTGTTGCCCACATGGTTGACATAATGGTATATTTACCCCCTATGTTGCTCAGGGACACAACAAACATGTTGTCTAGTACTCTGTTAGTGATACCATTGACTAATATACTTACCTTAAACACATGCCTTAATTTGCTGTGGAATGGGTACCCTCAGTCTGCCTTTGCCTGTACAACAAGGTTGCCACAGCTCCCACAGTTACTCTTACAGCTTGTTGTCCTCCAAAGTGTTCGCACTCTCTGCCTATGCCTATTGCCTGCAGCATCAGCTGCAGCCTGTAGCACACACATCTGAATGTAAAAGTAGCTGCTACAGACGTACCTTCTGCAATGACGTAGTATCTTGACCTCAGTAATGTCCAGCACAACAGATCAGAAAGGGTTCTAATCTACATGAAGGCCTTATATCTTGTTCACAGTTGGGAGGGTGGCCTAATGGTTAAGGTTTTTTCCTTATAAACACAAGTTGCAGGGTTTGAGTCTCACAAGGGATAATTGGCTAGGCTTAAAATGGCTCACAAGGGCAGTTAGCCTAATTCTAATCTATGAACCTATGAACCTATATCTTGCTCAGTGGTTGCATGTCATTGGCTGACTATACTGCAAATCAGCTGTGTTGGCTGCAATTAGCATTTCAGAACCACAGATTGGTTAAGAGCCAATCACCTGGTAATGAGAACCATGTAAAAAAGGCAAATAGCTGGCTAGGGGAACCAGTCTGTATGAGACTTTCTTCAAACAGTAAGCACATTGCCAAAAACTTTATATATCTGCACATATCAACACAGGGGTATTGTACTCCATCAGGTATGTAACCTTTTTGTTTACAACATGATGCATATGTGTGAATATAATTAGGGGGAAAGGGGATTACAGCATTAAGCCTTTCTGAGAACTGTAATGATATATCACCCCCATTTATCCTTTCATAGAACTGTAATGATGACATGTCACCCCATTAATCCTTTCTTAGAACTGTAATGATGGCATGTCACCCCTTTAATCCTTTCTTAGAACTGTAATGATGACATGCCACCCCATTAATCCTTTCTGAGAACTGTAATGATGACATGTCACCCCATTAATCCTTTCTTAGAACTGTAATGATGACATGCCACCCCATTAATCCTTTCTGAGAACTATAATGATGACATGTCACTGATCTCCAAATTTGTTACACCTACAGAGGACGTACAATACATCAAAGGTGGAATGTTGTTTGTCCATGTAGCACACTGGTCTCATAGGAATGTCCCTTTATAGAGGTTGTAATAGCATGCTGCTATTTCTTTGGCAATGTTGTTTTGACCCTAGGGGACACACTACAATGGACTCCAGTATTGGGTGTGTGATCATACAGCAGTATTTGTCATGACACAAACAGGAATAGCTGATTATTGCTAGTATCTTAGTTGTATCCACATGCTTAGTATGTTTGCACACTGTGGAATATGACATGTGTGATCAAGCAGTGGACACTGCCAGCCATTCTGTTCTTGCTGTATCTCTACATAGTGTACTCCCATGAATGTGATCCTGATGTGTTCCCATTTTGTTGTCTTTCAGGAAACATGTATGAAAGGTGCCGTGTCTCTTTTATGGATGCTGAGAATGATAAAATCCTGGAAGGCCTCCATCAACACCATGAACTCCTACTGTCCAGGGGGAGGCAAAACAGGGGAATAGAGGGCTGCATTGTGGGCTGACCTTGTCAGTGATGCTAATACCATACGACCCCAGAGCAGGACATATGAGCAGGTTCAAGACCGTGTGATAGATATGATAAATGCTGCATGCAGAAGAGCAGCAGATGTGGCCAGGGATTGTGGAGTTACTGGTGGAGGGCCTGCTGCAGAACAACCACTCTCAGCCACTGAGGAATTTCTGGTGAATCTAGGAACACACGACAGCTCCCAGGCATCCATCACACCATATATAGTGGATGTGGATGACACAGTTTCCACACCAGAGGAGCATCCAGGTAGGCTTAGTTTGATCAGCATTGGAATACTGTAGCATTCAGTGTGTCAGAATGTACATACCTTTACGTGGGTGTCAGGTGTTTGTTTTTTGGAGGGGAGGAGGAGTTTAACTGCAGTTTGAATCTCATGCTGAGATTCTGACCAACACTGCAATTAACAAAGTCACTATTGTAAATGGGAGATATATGGACGTATTACCTTGTTATACTGCAACATGTGGTGGTGTTTACATTACCTCTCCCTCAACTTTTCACAGGTCCATCAGGAACTGGACAAGGCTGTGGTCCTGCTCCTGGTAAGCACAACACTGTTTTGTTACAGACACAGATATGCTGCAATGTATTCAAGTGTCATTCCGGCCTGCTGGATGGATTGCTGTATTGTCTGCATGACTGCCAACTGCACATATATTTTCTGACTGTACACACTTTAGAGTCATATGCATGCCTTGTAGGTGTGACCACAATGATAGATGTCACAGCATTGCCACAACATTACAGATTGCCATATGTGTCAACTGTGCAGAGTCTTCACAAATGTCAACAGTGTACCTCATTGTTGCTGATGAGATTGCTGTGTAAAGAGCTTTTATTTACAAGTAATTACAGATGTTTGTGGGAAAAGAAATGTCATTATGTCCTACTATATGAGGTTGGGGGTTACACAGGTCTGTAATAGTGACAACAGTGTATACAGCTTTACATATATTGCAACATAGTACTGCAGAGTATAATAGTTCAGGTATTAATGTACTGCTTTTCCCTTTGTATCACAGGTGACCGGGGGGTGGCCTCTGTCCCCTTCACAACCTGATGTCAGTGTCTCTTCAGACTCTAATGTTAATGGCCAAAGTGAGGCACAGATGGGGGTTTCAGGGGCTGAATCTGTCCTAGAGATTTACATCCCTCTTCTGCCCTCATTATCACTGCACACAGTCAGTATGCCTACACTTATCCAGTCCTTGAAGGCCACAGATATTGGGCAGTCAGAGGGTGGGGACATTTAACAGGAATGTATGGCAACTATGGCTGCAGTGAGTGTCGACACTAGCCATAGCAGAGCTGGCCAGGTTCCACACAGTTGGATTGATAGGGGTGCTCGTAGAAGGCCTGCTGTCCTTCCACCACCTGTTGCAGGTGTCTCATCATGGATCACTCGGCATATTTTTCAGGCCATCATGGAGGCACAGGCACATTCTGAAAGGAACTCCAGATAAATGCTCAGGACTATGGATGTAGCACAGTCTGACATCTGTGACTGCATCCACTGCATTGCTGATATCCTTGATCAGTTCACTGATGCAGTGGAAAGACATAGGTCTGAGACAGATCACAGAATATCTGTCTTGGAATGCACATTGTCTGTGATGGAACATCTGGTTGGAGTTGAGCAATGGACTCGTGGATGTAGGTCAGCAACTCCATCTGCTGAGAGTCCACGTGGCTATGCACAATCACACTACTGCAGTGCCAGTACATCCAGCACTCCAGAGGGGAGTGTGCTGTACACACCAAGATGCAGCAGGCCATGGGCTCATGGTCCTGGGCATTCCCATGGAGGACACAGTCCCAGCAGACAGCAGTCAACATCAGGTACTGGCACTGCTTCCAACCATGTTCATGGAGGTGCCAGTGCAACTCCTGACAGAGTCAGTTCACTTGTTCAGGAGTGGGATGGTGAATTGTCAGCTTTACCATGCATGGTTCAAAGCTGTCCAACATACACACATGTAGGGCTGTACTGAGCTTGACTGTGTTCATGCAGGCACTCACACACCACTGTCAAAATCAGGTCACCTACAGATACACATGGCAGATTTTCATAGTCCATCTTGCCTGCTTCCTTTCCTGACTTAGGCACATAGGTTTATAGGTTCATAGGTAGGTACTAGGCTATCAGCCAAAAGGGCCTAAGTAAGCCTAGCCAACAAGGGTCCCTGGCTTACGCCACCCAAGAAAGTTATTTTCCTGTGCCCCTGTCGAGCAGAGACACAGAAGTGATCCCCGGGATGTATTTCCTATTTCCCATCCACTTATCAACATTATTCTTGATGTGTGCTAATGAGGAAGTTTGCTTGACATAGATGAGTAGGTTGGTCCAGAGTATGGGAAATCTCTGGGACAGGAATCTATCCCTCTGGCATGTCCTGTTTATTGTGGTGACAAGGTTTTGGTCCGTAGGGCATGTTGCTCAGAGGGACTGGGATTTCTTTAGGTGTAGCATGTCCAACAGCTCTGGGTTTGACATAGCTTTATATGTTAGGCAGAGATCACCTTGGAGTAGGCGATATGCTACAGAGTAAACCTGGAGTTTTTTGAGACGGTCAGTGTAGGGCATCTGTTTGAGGCCAGTAATCCTCTTTGTGAGGTACTTCTGTGGCCTTTCTAGCTGCTGCAGATGTCTTGTGTGGTACATTCCAAAAGGGGCATTATACTCTATAATGGGTCTAATGAGTGTCGAGTATAGGAGAACAATGACCTCTTTTTTCCTAGATGAGAACCCTTTTGTGATGATGTGTGCCACGTAGAAGGATTTTCTGACTACTGTGGCAATGTGATTATCAAAGGAGAGACTACTGTCCACCTGGGTCCCCAGGTCTCTTATCACATATTGAGTGTTAAGTAGACTGTTGCATATGTGGTAGTTCATGGGTACAGAGTCTTTACCAAAGGGGATGACAATAAACTTTTTGGCACTGAGCTTGAGGCCGTGGCTCTGACACCAGGTATCTGTCTCAGTGAGGCCCTTCTGTAGGATGTCCGCATCATTTGGGGACTCATCTGTGGCTCCTAGTTTGCAGTCATCTATGAACTTTGTTATCCAAAGGCCTTCTATGTTAGATACCAAACAGGAGAGGTCCCAGGACTGAACCCTGTGGTACTACACTTGTCACTGGTTTGAAGTCAGATTTGGAGTCTGCAACTTTTACAGTGTGGGTTCTGTCAGTGAGCCAATTGGCAACCCATCACGTGACGTAGGGATTTATACCTAGTTTAGTGAGTTTAGCTATAATTCCAGAATAGGGAATGGCATTGAAAGCCTTGGTGAGGTCAAGATGGGCTGTGTGAACCACCTTACTCTCGTCTACAGCTTTGGTGACTGCCTCAAAGAAGTCAATCAGGTTCAGGAGGCATGATCTGCCTTTCACTAACCCGAACTGAGTGGGGTCCAGAGTTTGGAGGTTACCAATGTCTTTGTTTATGAGTTCCATGATGATACGTTCCATGTCCTTACAGTCCAGGCTCATCAGGCTAATAGGGTGATAGTTCCCAGGATCAGTGGTGGCTCCCCCTTTGTGGAGTGTGATAACTGTTGTTGTGCACCATTCAGTGGGCACAAATGATTGAACATGGTGCTTAAGTGGGGAGCCAGTTCGTTCTGAAGTTCATGTAAAATGCAGCCTGGGATGTTATCCGGTCCCATGGATGCTGTGTTTTTGGCTTTAGAGAGTGCAGCTTTTACCTGCATAGTTGTAATTACAGGGACTCTGCATTCTTCCTGTATAGTTATGGGCCCATTAGGGGGGTGAGATGGGGATAAAGTTAGCACTGAACCTTGGCAATATCAGTTGGTTCTGTAATTTTCATGCCATTGTGCTGTAACTCAGAGCAGATCTGGGTGTTGCCATTGAGATTCTTGACATAGTTATAGAATGCTTTGTGGTTGTCCCTAGAATCAGTGGTGATTTTGTTTTCATAGCTAGCTTTGGAGGATCTTATAAGGGATCTCAGCTTCTTACTGAGGCTGACCAGGGTGCTCCTCCACTCATGGCATTTTACTCTCTTTTGCAATAGTTTCTTCCTTCTGTTGTAGAGTTTGTTTATGGTAGGGGACCACCAGATTGGCTTCCTTTTTTGGAGGATAGCGTCTTGGTTCTGTTTGGGATAGCACAATCCATGCACTCGTGTAAGTGCTTATGGAGTGCATCTGTGTAGGATTCAGCAGTCATAACTGTATCATCCATCTGCATGAGTGTCATGAAGTTCGCCACTTCTGTCTTAAGAAGCATGAAGTTGGCTTTGAAGAAATTTTTTACCATGATTTCCTTAATGGGGGTGGGGCGTAATGTGGATATCTAGGGTGATTAGCTTATGGTCGGATCTGCCCGAGGAGTTGACTTCAGGTGTGGAACACCGGTCACTCATGTTGGTAATGACTAGGTCTAGGATATTATTGCCCCTGGTAGGGCTGTGGATAAGTTGATCCAGGGCATTGGAATTTATGAACTCGAGAAAGCATTGAGCAAAGGAGTTGGTACATGAGTAGTTTTCCCAGTTAATGGTGTGGTAGTTGAAATCGCCCATTATTAGGGAGTTTGGTTGAACCCTAATATTTTCCAGTATATCAAGAAAAGTGGAGTGGGAATCCTGGGGCATGGTGGGGGATCTGTAGCAAGCTACAATTTGGATTGCAGTTTTGCCCAGAGTTAGTTGCACTTGGATAACCTCGGATGCATTATGCTGAGCAACTAGCCTGGAGGTGTGGATATCCTTAATGAATATGGACACACCTCCGCCTTTGGTGTTCCGGTCCAGGTTAGGTGCTTTCAACCTATTGGGTCAGTCTAGTCCTCCTGCACCCCTCACTCAACACCCTGTGCAAGTGATGATACTTATGCCACATCTCTGTCATCCTCTTCACTGACGCAGGGAAATAATGCTATGTGTGTGATGCACAGGGTGACTATATAAATTAATATGTAATTGTGTAATCCAGTCCTGCTTTGCATGCCAATTGTTTTAGTCATTGACAGATACTGTATGCTGACATTTTTAATGAGTAAGCCACATTATTTTGTGTACCTTATATTGTATGATGTTGTAATGGGTGCATACTTACACAATGAAAGGTGTGTCATGTACTTGTTTATGGTTTAGTTTCAGGAGTCTGTAGGGAACACTTATAGATACACAAAGGCAATAAACCCATAGACATCACAGCACAGGATGGAATGTCAGCAGAGAAGAAATATGTCTGCAGCAAGGTACAGCACTATAGGTGCATGGCTCCATAGTTCATATGTATATAACAGGCTAAAAAAGACAATGGCGTCATCCAGCCTACTCATGCATCCCTAATCTATGAAAAGGTCTGATACCTTTGATAAGTGTCACCAGGGTTTTGGGACCTAACACATCCATAAGCTGTGCTGATGGAGATGACCCATCTACAAATTTCCTATGTCCATTGCAGACATTTGTCATTCATCAGTTATGATTGTCTTGTTCTGTATCTCATTGTGTAACTTGCACATGATGTGAGTTACAGCTGATGTGTGCTTCACATGCATGGGGAGCCTGTTACATATAGGGTGCAGTGTCTGTGTTATATACCTGTCTGTCCACCATGTACTATTTACACCACAGTGATGGTGTAGGTGTGTAGAACAGGTAATACATGTGTTAGTCCTGTCTTGGATAAGTGGGAGGTAAACAGTGGGATCTGACACCTCCCTGTATGGCAGCCATACATATCCCCCTCCAAAGCATGTAGGAGATTGACTACACATGTATGGTCTTGATACGGTCTGCATAGGACATCAACAATATGTTACCAAGAACCGCTGAACTAAAAGAAACCAACAGGAACACAAAAAGGCTGGCAGTAGAAAAGCAGGCAAAACGTCCAAAAGCAGAAACAAGTTTATTGGTAAGCTCTTTCATTTGGTGTAGTCACCAAACTTCATCAGACCAACCCAATTAAAATCAATACCCTTTTATACCAATTTACTTACATTATTAGAGTTCAGCAGCCAACAGGAGAACTTTACAAAATTTAAAAATACAACCATTTGAAATTAAAACATTCTTAAACTCATGATATTACTTTATTTATATATATACATATATATATATATATATATATATATATATATATATATATATATATATATATATATATATATAGTTCAGGAGGTCGAACGGCTGAAATCTCGAAATGCATATGGTCGAGACCATATGCTCTAAATTTCAGAAGCTCGACCTTCTGAATGGGGATCGGCATACAGCGCAGAAAGGGAGATTTCCCTTTCTGTGCTGTAGTGCGATCTCGGAGTTCGAATAAATAAGTAGCAGGGGTGTGGGGGGTGCAGGGAGGCTTGCCCCCATGCAGAAACATTTTTTTGTGTTTCGTTGTTATTTTTTTTCTTTCCCTTTCAGAAGGTCGAGCTTCTGAAATTCGAGCATATGACTTCGGCCATATGCATTTCGAGATTTCAGCCATTCTCCCTTCTGAAGGGGAACCCTATATGTGTGTGTGTGTGTGTGTGTGTGTGTGTGTGTGTGTGTGTGTGTGTGTGTGTGTGTGTGTATATATATATATATATATATATATATATATATATATATATATATATATATATTCCAAAATAATTACTTTGACTGAAAAACATATATATATATATATATATATATATATATATACATCAATTACCTATCATAAACTTCCATTTTTAAAAAACTATTAATGGAAATCATTTTGTTTAACCCAGGAAGTGAGCCCGCATTCAAGTAGATTTGTCATGTCTCCTTATTTTCCAATATCAATTTCCATGGTCCACCTCGAGGGTCCTTAGAAACCTGATACACTACTAGGAATTTAAAACTATGTGAAGGAAATGTATTCACATGTCTGTATAGGGCGTTAGTGTCCCTATGATGGGAGATATCATAAAAATGTCTGTATATTCTTTGAGATAGCCTATGTTGAGTCTTTCCAACATAAAATACTGGACATTGTACACAAAAAGCAAGGTATACTACCCCTGTGAGTAACATCTATATCTTCCCCTTATAGGGACACTTTTATTACCTATATTGACACTGGACCCATGAAAAACATGGCAGCATTGGTTGCACATGCCACAAGTAACCATTTTTCCAATATTATTACTCAGTCCTTGTCTCTCTAAAATATTCTTGATATTTAGGCCCCTTCTATATACAATATTAGGGCTAGTTCCTAGCTTCTCTACCAGGTCATTGTCCATTCTAATGATATTCCAATTTTTATACAAAATGTCCCTAACAACTCTACTACTACTTTGATAAGTAGTAATAAAGGGACAATACACTTCTCTCTTGCTCCTTTCTTGTAGATTAAATGCATATTTATTATCAGTGATTCCACTAGTATTTTGCTCTATACCAGTATCACTGACCACCACCTCTATTCTAGCCCCAAGGTGCTGCTTACCAAGTAATGGGGCATAAAAACTCTGATTACACTTGTCAATTACTTCATTACATATCTGATTACCCATTCACCGAGGGTGCCCCCTATTGTAAAGTATACTAGAGATATACATACACTTTGCTAAAAAATTAGTATGGTCAGAGATCATACGTGCTGCTCTAACCATTTGTCCCTTCACCACTCCTCACTTCACATGTGTAGGATGATTACTTAAATAATGCAAATAAGTATTGGAGTGGGTTAGTTTCCTGAAATTGTTGATTTTAACCTTTGTCCATTTTCACTTTTTGAGACCAGTACATCAAGGTAGGCTACTTTATCACTACTCACTGTATGAGTGAACTTCAGAAAATATGTTGCTTGATTAATATACTCTATAAATCCAGTTATTTCAGATAAGGGTCCCTTCCAGGCTACAAACAAATCATCTAAATATCTTACATACATACTTTTTTGTGTCTTTCGGCATACATACTAATGTAAGAACAATAGGGACTTGGGTACAAGAAGTTACTCTCCCACCATGCCATGATAACATTTGCAAAAAGGGGGCCACATGCAGACCCCATGGCCGCACCTTCCATTTGTTTAAAGTAATGTCCCTCAAAATGTATGTAATTATATCTCAGAACTAAATCCATAATTTGACAATAAGCATTGATTTTTTCTTGGTTAAATCCCATGACTTCAGACAGATATAAAGCAAACCATTCCATACCTTGTTTGTGAGGTATACAGCTGAACAAATCCTTGACATCAACAGTTATAAAAAACCCTCAGTAAACAGTGACAAATTATTGCACATATTCAGGAATTGCCAGGAATCATGACACAAATTAGGAATATTGCTAACTTCTGATTTCAGTTGTTTATCTAGGAACTTAGCTATATAACTGGTCTTAGACCACCTGGAATCTCATATTGGACTTAAAGGGGGGGGGGGGTCATCAGGTCTTTATGTATCTTAGGCACTCCCAATATCACTGGGATCATTGGCCATTTGATGGTCATATAGTTATAGTCCTGTGCTGTAATCTGGTCTTGGGTAAACATATCTAATAATTCCAAGTCCACTCTTTTGTAACCTACATGTACTTCATTAACAGAAACCTCAGCGTATGTACCACTATACAGCATCTCAAACATTCTTTGCACATATTCATCACGCTGCATTATCACAATGCCCCCACTTTTATCCGGGGGCATAAATCTGAGATCACTGAATGACCTAATATAATCTAATAATTCTTTGTCATCCTTAGACATATTTTCCAATGTACTAATATGCACTAGATAATGTCTGAAATCAATTTCACATATTTTTTCAAAAACTTTTAATGCATGATATACTTCTGGGTTAAAAACACTAGGCATTCTAATATTTGTACATTTATCTACCAAGCCACTTTGCTCACTATTAAATATAACATGTAAATTCAAATTCCAGATGTACAATTTTAGATCACATATTAACCAGACCAAATTCACTGGTTGACTAGGAACAAATATATAACCCTTCCTGAGCAAATCAGCACATGCTGAAGTCAAGGGAACAGAACTGTAATTATATATTTTGAAGTCATGAGTTTCATTTTCTACAATTTTACATATGTTTTCAACAGTCACCTCTAATATCTGTTGTTGTTGTTGCTGTAGCCATTCCTCTGTTGATACCAATTTCTGCGGATCATTTGTGGATAAGAGCCCTGGTTCTGTTGTTTCCAGTTCTGCAGTCTTTCGGACCTCTGGACCTCTGGCTGGTCCAAACGGACAACATCACCTTCAGTGTTATCCATTGCATCACCTCCTTCCTGGGATTGTTGTTGCCTATGGCCATTGCTGGCATTATTTTGTCCCACTGGGGGTGAAGGTTATGGTTAACCTGCTGGTATGCCATTTTATCATGTGCAAATTTCTTATTTTTTCGATTTATGATAGAATCACATAAAGAATCAGTATCTTTGAATATTATGTCATATTGACTTTTATATCCATTGAACGTACTATCATTCACTATTTTATTATCAAGCTCCTTAATTTCCATGTATAGTGCATCCATGGTCGAACTGTTGTGTTTAATCAACAGTTATATAAGTTCACAGCCATGTCTATCAAACATAGCAAGAAGTTCCCGATGCAACAGGTTGTGCTGTATCAGACCAGTGGGGAATCTCCACACTTGGAGCCCTTTTGGTACTTGTTGAAGTTTTAAACATTCTTTAAAATAATTATTCTCCTGTTGGAGTTTACAATAACTTGTTAATTTAGCTTTAAAGTCATTTAATAAGTCATCAAGTATAGTAGTACTACCCACAGCTATAACCACTGTTGCCCCATTCCTATGATGCCACAAATCCAAGGAGAAGTTGTCCGACCTCTGCTGATGAATATTCAATGCCGCAACCTCTGGGCCGCCCTGTTCTGGTGGAATAAAATTAGTTGATGTAACACCCACACGACCTCTGAGGATTTTTGGCATATTGTTGTACTCCACACGCAAATTGACTGTAGAAGCTGAAATAATAGCTTGTTGAGTCAGCTGCTGAATGAGCTGGGTTAAGTTATTCACAGAATCATGGAGCTGTTGAAATTCCAAAACAGTGACAGCTCCATTGCCTTCATTCTGACTGCCCGAAGCCATAAACTTTACCAAGAATCACTGGAAATAATTTTCTTTAACCCAGGAGGTGAGCCCGCATTCAAGTAGATTTGTCATCATGTCTCCTTATTTTCCAATGTCAGTTTCCACGGTCCACCTCAAGGGTCCCTAGAAATCTGATACACTACTAGGAATTTAAAACTATGTGAAGGAAATGTATTTACATGTCTGTATAGGGTGTTAGTGTCCCTATGATGGAAGATATCATAAAAATGTCTGTATATTCTTTGAGATAGCCTACATTGAGTCTTTCTAACATAAAATGCTGGACATTGTACACAAAAAGCAAGGTATACTACCCCCTGTGAATAACAACTATATCTTCCCCTTATAGGGATAATTTTATTACCTATATTAACACTGGACCCATGAGATACATGGCAGCATTGGTTGCACATGCCATAAGGAACCATTTTTCCAATATTATTACTCTGTCCTTGTCTCTCCAAAATATTCTTCATATTTAGGACCCTTCTATATACAATATTAGGGCTGGTTCCTAGATTCTCTATCAGGTCATTGTCCATTCTAATGATATTCCAATTTTTATACAAAATATCCCTAACAACTCTACTACTACTTCGATAAGTAGTAATAAAGGGACAATACACATCTCTCTTGCTCCTTTCTTGTAAATTAAATGCATATTTATTATCAGTTGTTATTCCACTAGTATTTTGCTCTATACCATATGGCCCAGCATTTTATGTTGGAAAGACTCAACGTAGGTTATCTCAAAGAATATACAGACATTTTTATGATATCTCCCATCATAGGGGCACTAACGCCCTATACAGACATGTGAATACATTTCCTTCACATAGTTTTAAATTCCTAGTAGTGTATCAGGTTTCTAGGGACCCTCGAGGTGGACCGTGGAAATTGATATTGGGAAATAAGGAGACATGGTGGCAAATCTACTTGAATGCAGGCTCACCTCCTGGGTTAAATAAAATTATTTCCATTAATAGTTTTTTAAAAATGAAAGTTTATGATACGTAATTGATCTGTATATACATGTTTTTTCAGTCAAGTAATTGGCTTGGAATATATATATATATATATATATATATATATATATATATATATATATATATATATATATACATATATATAAAGTAATATCATGAGTTTAAGAATGTTTTTATAATTTTAAATGGTTGTATTTTCAAATCTTGTAAAGTTCTCCTATTGGCTGCTGAACTCAAACTGGTATAAAAGGGTATTGATTTTAATTGGGTTTGTCTGATGAAGTTTGGTGACTACACCAAATGAAACCGCCTACCAATAAACTTGTTTTTGCTTATGGATGTTTTGCCTGCTTTTCTAATGCCAGCCTTTTTGTGTTCCTATCTACAATATGCATTGGTTTACCATGGAACCTGTGTGGCTGCTACGGTTGTAAGATATGCCTGTGTAGTGACATAACAAAGATGCCATTGCACCCAGTGATAGGTGTGATGAGTGCCACATTCAGATAACAATGACAGTCTGAGATTTACATGCCATACCTTTCTGTATAGGTTGTGCAAACTTGAATGGATCCCCATAGCTTACCGACCAGTGAAAGTCAAAGGCTACATTATTCCCTCTATCCATAAATCCCTGAGTATTGGCTCAACTGTTTGTGGCGTGCAGACACTATTGTATTTTGCAGGGGTGGTTGACTTCCAAAAGGATAGTATTGTGCAGTCCTTGGCATTTACTATTTGTCAATGACTCTGACAACAACTGAATGTGTGTCTCAGGCCATCCTGGATAACAGTTGGCTCTGCGTGGGATTCAGTGACAGCTCCTAATGTGTAATCACCTGCTAATGTAGTCAGTCAGAGGTCACTGACAGAGGCCATGACTGCAGTGATGGGAATGGCTGCAAGGGGTACTCCATTAATGATGTCTGAGGGAAGTCCTCTGGTGACTGACATCATTGTAGTATTGAACTACTCAATGCTATCTTCCCAGATTATCACTGTCAGACACTTGGTTATCAACCAACTGACATACCACTCTGAAAATAACCTGCACAGTTTTCAGCAAGGCCTGCTGGCCTAATATTGTCAAACACCTTGTCAGGCCATAGTAGGTGGAGTCAGTCATATTCCCCTCATCCATTGCATAGTTTAACACTCAATTAGGTCAACAGGTTAGAGAAGGTAGGCATGATCTGCCCTTAAGCAAAACAAACTGTGTTTGGTCCAGTGTCAGTAGGTGTATGACATTGTTACTGATTGTATCCATGCTAACTCCTTTCATGGCTTTACATATTAGACAACTGAGAGATCTGGGGACACTGCTTGGTACTGCATGCCAGTTGTCCTCTGTGCAACTAAGTATTGCAGTTACTTCCATCATGTTCCGAAAAAAGAGTCATCCAAGGTGTCTGTACAGAGCACAGGCAAACAATGGAGGGAAGGGTAATATGTATACCCTGTGATGGTAAGACAGGAGGTTTTACACAGGTATTCTGCATTTGGACACTACTCAAGTGGTGTGTTCTGAAAGGACACAATTACCTTGTGAAGAATGCAGAAAACAGGGGAGTCCATTGAATTGCTGCTGCCTGGCTAATACTAATGCTGGCTCACCACAACCACTCTCTTGTGGGATACCATGCTCTATACTTTTTCTGTCATCACACACAAAATGTTACTATGAAGCTCATGATGAGAAGCAGGACACAACCTGTTTGTTCAGCCACAAAACTGTCCCACATCATGAAAGTCTCTGTAGGTTTACTTACCCTTCACCAGGTAGATGCCTTGAATAGCAGCCTGAGCAATCAGTTGGCTTTTGCGTGTATTAGGCCTTCTGTACCAGAGTTGGTAGTATGCCACTGGGAAACTGACCAGATGTTGATAAGAAGCACAGCTCCAGTGTCACAATATAATGTGCAATGTGCAGTGACATAGATGTCCAAGCTTGCTGTAGCAAGCAGCACAGCAGCGGTGATCCATGTCAGGTGACAATTTCACAGCAATGAATGCATCCTGCCCTGCAACAGCTTAATGGTGGATATCTGCATGACAGGGCTCTGAGGCTTACTGCAGAGGAGTGGCCACCTTCGGCCAAAGTGTGTCCACCTGCCACATGTCCTAGGTATGTCATACTGTACAGTTATGTACCAGAACACGTCTGTATTCCCACATCATGTCACCCAACAACCAGTTTGCTGTCTGGTTGCTTGGCAGGCACTGTACTCTTGCAAGGTCAATGTAATGTCAGCAAAGTTGAACAAGTCCTCTGTGCATGCATGGGCATCCACATCTTCACTGCAAGGAGTGCCTACAAACACTGTGTTTCAGGCTGTCTACCCCAAGGGTGTGGCAGCATGAACCTAACTTTGCTGGACATGCACAGTGTCACATTTGTAGGCATGATATTGAGACCAAGCCTAATAACAGGATTATGATAATTCCAATATCCAAATGGCTGTCAAAGCATTGTATGGCACACTGTCAGGTGTTGTGTTACCTTAGGGGACCTACATAATGTGATATGTTACATTTTACCATCTGTCATGATACTGCCTAATGATAGTGTACTGTGACGTACACACAAGCATGACTGTATTGCCAATGGCACTATCAATGACTGCTGATGAGATGTGGAAACTTTCCCCACCCCCTCTACTCCTATGCCACACAAACACAAATTATGACTGACGTAACTGTATTTCAAACCTTGATTCCATGGTGCCTCAAACAGCAGCCAGTACATATGGCAATGAACATTTTGCCAACATGCACAGCTCACCTCCTGTTCCACCCACACCCACATCACGCACACCTGCACGTTTGCAGCTTTTTAACAGATATGTTCCCAAACAACAGACACTTTAGAAAACCATAACTCTGGTGAGCACAGTGCACATAACAGTTCATGCACCTCTGTTTCACTGGTCAAACACCTGAGGCAAAACACAAAATCAAACCTATTATTCATAGGTGATTACATTGTGAGACACATTGATGTCCATGTCACCAGGCTACATATGGGAAATGTCACAGTTAGCTGTCTGTGGGTTGAGATGATATGACATAACACACTTTGCTCAACTCAAGGAATATCAGGTAACATAATGATGACATCATAGTTCCTGCAGGTGTGTATGACTAGCGAAATACGTTACTGGACTGCATGCAGACACATGAGTGAGCTTAGACACTCTGTGCCTCTCGCAGGTATGCCCATAGTTTTCAGTTGCATCTGACCATCACCTAGGATGATGGCTCAAAACACATGGAAAATTATGGACATCGATAATAGCCTTAGCATGTGGTGTCATTGTAAGGCGATCCATGACATGTCCACCTGAGATGACTTGCTCAACAGATATCAATATTTTGCCACAGATGGTCTTCATCTTTCACCCCTGGGATGTTGGGTAGTGAGCAAGACTGCTGACACCCCCACAGTGCATGTTATAGGCACTGTCTGGAGGGAAAACTTTCCAATGAGAACACCATCTTCATACAACATCATGGTTATGCTGCTACACTCTGGAAATGACAACACTAAACCCACTCTGTGGAAGGTGTCTCCACCTTGGAATATGCAGACATTTGTGCAATCAAAGACACCTTGTTCAAGGCTGTGGACAGCACCACAGCCATACAAGACTATATGTCCTTCCACATGTTCAGAGCTCAAACTGACAGTGTACAACATAATGCAGGTGGTATATAGATAGTCATTAAGGATAGATACACATCCAGATTTGGTGAAACACTGATTTCTCTGAGACACTACAGGGCTATTCACTACAGGAAGGGAACCTAATCAAGCCATTGCCAGCTACAGTAGCAGCTCCATGAATCCAAACACCCAGTGTCCTTGCTTGAATGTACTTGTGTTTATCAAGATATATCAGTATACCATGGTTTGGGGTGACATTAAGTAACCACTAACTGTGTTGCTTAGTTGTGCTGAAGCTCACTTGCCCAAGGGATAGTCCATGTCCTTATCTACAATGCCCTGGACCAGTGGTGTGACATACCCACAAGGGGAGCCAATGTAGTGCATCATGTGTTTACCAATATGGCTGACCATTACTGCTCCCCACTGTGATATCCTCCCTGGTGAGATTAAACCACAGATCAGTCTCGTCAAAACTAAGTATCAGACCTAACCCCGTCCCCTGCAGAAAATACAGAAATATACTTCAACAAAGCAATTTATTACATCCTTATGGGATAGTTTACATAGCTTGACTGCACCTCCCCCCTCAGATGGGACAGGCAGGTATGCAGAGCTCTACACCCATGCTTTATGTAAGCAGCAGTACAACTGCATAGATTTGGCTGTACCTAACAGGAGGAACACATGCTCCTTATGGCACAGCAAACCTGCCTGGTGGACAACTGCCATTAGCAGGCTGTACAATAAGAGATGGACATTGCTGTGTGACAGTTAGGGTGATGGTGCTCCCCTGAAATGGAGACACAATCTTCTCAGCTAAAACAAGCACATAGTGTTGTTGTGATGTCATGCAGAAACATCATGTGACAAAATTAGAGTCCCCTACAAAGGAGAACCACAATGTACAGTGTAGTTACGTGTAACCTCAGAGGAAAGGCCAAGATTTTCGATTAACTTGTACTTAGTTATACCACATATAATGGGTCTGTACTCATAGCTAACATCTTGTCCCACAGTTTCTGTGTAAACTTCACTTCCCTGTCCCCACCACATGTGCCACATGACATTCCTACAACCTGTCCCATACCTTCCATATCTACAGAGCAGGTCACAACTGACCTCTCTATAGGGATACACAGCATCTGTTGGACATGCTAGCATCCCAGACTGTGTCCTACATGGGATCCAACAAGGATTACTAACACCATTGGGAACTCCTTGCAATCATACTGTAACCACTGGCTGCATCCCAGCTGACCAGACAACGGCAACTGTTATCCCATTGCACAGAGGTGGTGCATCCACTGGCAATCAGAACTATGGACCTATTTGCCTGAGTAGCCATATCTGTATGCCTGTGGGGTAAATCATCATGGAGCTGATCAGCAAACATGTATGTGATCTACACACAGTTGACTGTACACATTTTAGATTTCTGACAGAGAGATCATGGCTGTTAAACCTGGTGGACATGTCTGAGGAAATCAACAAGGACCTGGGTAAGGGGACATCAGGGCATACAACCACCTGGACTTAGTCAAGCCATGTGACTCTATCCCCCATTGAGGCAAAATTGACAAAAGCACCCACTTAGGCATCCATGATAATATAATTATAGGGGTCACTAAGTGGCTCACTGATGGAACACATACTCAAAATAGGGAAATCTGCCTCCAATAGCTGCTCCATAAGCAGCAATGTTTAACAGGGCTCAGTCCTGGGTCCTCTACTGCTTGGAATCCATTTAACCATGATACAAGCGAAAACTGAATGTCTGTGGCTGACAACAACAGTTTGGTTTGTTTAACTGGTTGATGCATGTAAACTGTGAGAAGTCATAGAATTAGTGAGTTATGTCAATATCTTACAAGACGGTATTGATGAACAAATGCCTATTGGCATACTAATGGCCATAAACTCCATGCAAATATATATGCAGTATCATTTCCATCAGTTACATCTATGTTCTTGGTAAGTACCGCATCAGTAGCAACACATGATGCACATACTCAGGGGTGATAGGCCTGGGCACACAGGCCTGGCCACACAGGTTTACACCTAATGTACCTGAGATCACCATATCTCCCCAGTGGTAAGACGGAATCATATGATATAACTGAGGGTACAGTCGCCCAAAACTGACACCCTCATAACTTCCATGTACTCTTCCCTCAGTATGCCAATATTTGAGTGCAATGGCCATCTGGTAATGTACCTTTCCAAGCACTACTGGCAGTTCCACACAACACAATGTTCCCTCCCAAGGGAACTTCATGTCTTCAGTATCTGTTCAATGGGGAGCATCTGAAATCCCTGTCATTGTAGCCTATGTCACATAGACTACTCAGAGGTGATCTCTGCCTTGCATATGGGGCAATTTGTGAGCCTCCTTGATTGAAATGCTGCATATCTGTAGGCAGCATAGTATATGGATTACTCACTCTAGGGACATTAACCTGGTATGTGACAGTAGTAATACATGCTGGTAGGTGAGATCTGTGTAGCAGACTTTAACACACCTTTGAAACAGAATCCTGCCATCTATATGATTGGCAGGGTTACCATCATTTCACCACAGGGCTTCTGCCTGTGTCCCTCATGGACAGGGGCAATATGTGCTGATCATGTAACTAAGAGTAAAAACGTAGCTAGGATTGTGAGGGCTGTAGGGACATTATGCTATTAAAGTTCAAAGATACTATGATTCCATAAGCTGATGTAAAATGCTCTAACAGCCAGACATACACAAACCTGGCTATATTGAGCATAGCACCACTTCTAATTACCATTTACAGGACACAGCACAGCACAAACACACTCCAAGCTGGCTGCATGTAGATTAGAACACTTACCTATCTAATAGCACACACTACAGATCACAGTATATGACACATGCTCTACACCTCAAGTCTGATATTGCTCTCTCTTTAGGACATGTTATGCTTGATAACATCAGCAAACCTAGTTGTGGTCAGGTATTTGGAAGCCCACATCACCTGCTACAACCAAAATACTGCAAAACCTTACCTCTTTCTAAATTACTGAGGTGATCATATTTATATCATATAGGGATACACACACTGAGCAGCACCACAACTTAAGTCTAACATTACAATAGCAGCTGGCAGTCTTAAGGTAGATGACATCAGCAGGCCTTGTAGAAGAGAGCAGTTTGGAAGCTGGCAGCAACTTACAGGCCCAAAATGTGGAGAACCATTGCACTTTGGTAGTTAATGAGTTATTTTCAGTTGTTTTGCAGGGGGATGCACACACACACCAAGTGGCCTGGAGTGAGATCAAAACCCCTACCTATCTAGTCTTACATACTATAGCTCACACTACTTATCAAACCTGCCACAGCTGACACCTGTTTTACACATTATGCAGGCAAACTACTTGTGGATTACATAAACTAGGTTTGTGCTGAACAGCGTCCGTGACCTGCAGAGTGATATTGCATAGTATAGTTATCTGCATCTGGTAGCCTAGCAGTCAGATAACTGTTATTTATTCTAGCTATGTGGCTACAGTTACCAGTTTGGCAATATGTGGCTGTTTGTAATTGGTTGAGTAAACCTTTGGGCAGAAACAATGTGCCCCACACATGTGTGTGTAATCAGCATTATACATTACTCCACCTGCTCGCCTGCTGCTGTATGTGTGGTGACATCCAGCAGGCAGAGGGGTCTGTAGGTAAGTACGTTACGTACTGTTGAGGCCTTACTTTGGACCCTTTGATCAACATTATAGACGTGTGATAGTGCAGCTTTAATCACCATTATCAGGGTATGCAGGATAATATAAAAGTAGCTGTGTGTGTATGAAATATGTATATATATATATATATATATATATATATATATATATATATATATATAATATATAATATATATATGTGTGTGTGTGTGTGTGTTATGTAGATATATGGGGAGAGACTGAGATGTATGTTTATATATATATATATATATATATATATATATATATCTCCATTTGTATAGCAAGAGAGATAGATATACTATGTATGGGAGAGAGATAGTGACAGATATATATATATATATATATATATATATATATATATATATATATGTATAGACATATCTATACATACCATGTAATTTTGAGCAAGGAGCAACAGAATTGTGTTCTCTTTATCTAAGGGTATGAGCTTGCCCAGTGGGATTGTCAGTACTTATAAACTGACTCCAGCCCACACCTACCTGTACTCAAATCTGGGATTTTGTGTATTACACACAATGATATCTGCCCCTGTTTCTGTAGTACTGCACTTCACTCAAATTGTCCATGTCATTCTTCAGCTGTCTGATGTAATTAATATGGGACAGAGGTTAATAATGTTAACCGCACACATACTGAAAGTCTGTAAAAAAAACATAGTAATATCTCACATCCAAAAGATGTGGATACTTACAGATTAGAACCATCAACACCATTACCCATGCTAACTTCCCTAGCCCGCTGAGCCACACAAGCTGCCTGACAGAAAGAAGTCATTTATCAAACAATCAGCAGCACACATATGTACACTGTTACTCCTCCATTAAGCGAGACATATAATGTATAATCAATTTCTGTGTAAGTGCCCTGAGATTGCATGGACTGCTGATATACCATTGATGAGTTACTGTTAAAGCAGTTATATGCAAACACTGGTTTGTTAGGGGTGGGGAAACAACACCACATGTTCTGCTGGGCTACACAGTAGTTCAAATATAATGCAAACCCACTGTGTAAGATCTCTCTTGACTTATGTAGTGAATGCTCCATGCATGAGGCCTAATGAATATTAAAGGACACATGTTAGTGGACTGGGTATCTGTAGTCCCATGTGGATGTTACTTCTGTCCAAATAGCCAACTATATTTACTTGCATAAATGTAGCAGAGCCATAGATACAATGCCATATCATACTAATGCTTACAAGTACTGTGTAGGTTAGAAACTTACCTTGTGAATGCAGCAGTTGACAGAACTGAAATTCAGGCCTGACTTGACTGATGCAAGCAGTACACAGCCAATACATGGATAGATATATGTGTGTGGGTTGCCTGCCATCAATTTTAATATATGTATCAGAGTCGGAGTAAGGTATCAGTCCTTGGGTCTCTAGGTTATCAGTGAATGTGCTATGCGTCATCTCTTAGCCAAAGCCCAGATGGTCTTTGGAAAGTACCTGTAGCTAGTATCCTAAGGGCTACACATATCTTTGTTTCCACTGGGATGGGATCCCCTCTGTTGGCTCTGGGTCTGAGTTGAGGGCAGCAGGGCTCAGTGAGTTCTTGTAGTATGTCCCTGTTCACACTGTAACACTCTACAATCTGCAGCTCATGTAGCTCCTGGTAGGTTACCCTGAGCCTGAACACTCTTCTCCTTCTCGACCTAGGCCTATTGTCAGCAGCAGCTGCAGCAGCATTAACTTCAACATTTAGTGCATACAGATGTAGCAGACCTGCAGCAGTCCCTAGCATTATCTCAGTTAAAATTCCCATGTCTGTACTCCAATGGTCTAGAGTATTGGGGGAAGTCAGACTGTAGGGTGTGTGCATACTTTATACAGCTCTACTGTAGGTCCAGAATATGTGATTGGCTAATTATAATGCATTCTACCTACCTACAATATAATTAACATCATTTGATGGCCCTATTTCAGTGCACAATGCTGCAAACAGTGCCTCGCCATGCAGCATAGCTTATACAAAGGTCAAAATCAATAACTGAATACATCCAGTTTTAAGAACATGCTCAGCCAGGTGGTGCACCATGCATACACGTTCATCTAAGCTGAAAAGAGCCTAGAAGTGAGAGGAAACACCCTCCTGATGTCAAACGCATCCTGTGTAAACATCAACATGGTCTAAGAGTCTACATGAAGGGGATATGCAGACACAATTTCTCCTTTCTGCAATTCAGTAAATTCACTTCATTTACTTACATATCCATGCTAACAGCCTGGAAACTACACACTTCATAGCCATATCATCTTAGCAACAGCATCAATGCTCCACTGTAGGGACCTCACACAAGGTCCTATAATACATTTTTGTCACAAAATATGAAAGTCTTTTTTTTTTATAATTTTTTTTTTCTATTAAGCATGTTTGCACACCGCAGCATGTACTGCAAACATGTCAAGATTATTAAAAAAATGATTAGTTTCACGTATTCCCTTAATCTTTCTGACATCGAGAATAATACTTTTGCTTATATGTGTATGTGGTATGAAATTTTCAGGGGGTTTATGTCCATATTTCTACAGTTATACTCCCCCTTTTGTCAGTCTAGACTCCTGTATGTGGAATTTTTCTGCATAAACTACGAACACTGACGTGGGGTCTGAACAGATGCCTTTCTGCTTATTGGATCACTCTACCTGCCACATTTGCATGAGATTCACCTGCTTCTGAGGCAATTTGCAAACCTCGGAATTTTCAGTGTTTGCAAGTATGTACTCACTGCTCGTCAGAGCTTACTGAATCTTAATAAGTTCACATCACGGTGTGATGCCTACATACTAAAAAAAAAATGCATAGGCTTTATTGAATTCCCCCATACTGGACTCTCCCTCTCTTTATATACATATATATATATATATATATATATATATATATATATTTACACACACACACACACACACACACACACACACACACACACACACACACACACACATATAAATATACCAGCGGTAGAGATACATAAGAAAGCATGGACTTATTAACAGAAGAAATAAACATCTCTCACTTGTCTTTAGAAAACAACGTTTCTATAACAATATAAATACATATGCACACGGAATGCTGTGTTAAAGTCACACACAAAATGTCCATGATACTCAGCTGATGCAGCTACAAATGAAGCTGCTCTAGAAAGCCAAAATAAATAAATACACACACAGTTACAGAACTAAATAAAAATGTACTTTTGTGAGTGCTTGCTGCAACACTTGCCTTCAGTGCAGTGAAGAGAAGGTAAGTAAGGTAAAAACATGTTTGAATAGCACTAAATCACTTCTTGGCATAGGGCTTTTTGTTGCTGCTGTTGCTTTTTAGGAGTGGGGGAGGGTTCCAGGACCTTTCGTCTTCTTTACGAAGAATGAATGGCTTTCTAGAACAGCATCCTTTGCATAGGTGCCGGAAGCTGTTGAAGACTGGGGGGGGGGGAGGGGCAGGGTGAGAGAGGCACTTAGTGATCTAAAAAGGGCAATTTTTTTATAACTATTTACTACCACAACATAGGTTCACTTGGAGGACTTTTTAAGCTTAGCCAATTCCCTTTTGGTGCTAGATTCTTGAATTTTCTGACTGGTCTTACCTATCCCATGGCGGATAATTTTATGTTAGCCCTAGTGCAAATAACTGTGATCATTACATAGATAATTTGAAGGGACCCATATAAAGGATGCAGCATTTAGTAACCGCCTCTATCCATTAGTGGCATGAGGGGCAGTGCTGGAGTACATTTTCTATTACTCATCCTTAGATTCAAGTTGAATTTGAATATGGACGGATGAGCTTTGTTTTATTTTCATGCATAGTCTGTTCTGGAACAGTGGTAGCCTCTGTGCTATATATCCATCTCTCCACAACATTCAGTTTAGATACCTGGACTGAGTATTTCTGATGCCATTTGACTTTCTGATGTTCAGTAGGTTCATCTGTATTAGGTCGGAAGATGCCTTGTATGCCAGACATGTCACCTCTAAGCACTCTGTAGGATGCTGAGTATATTAATACATTTTTGAGGTGGTCCATGGAAGACCTATTGTTTACAACTTGTATCCTTTTAGCAAGGTATCTCTGAAGGTATTCCAATTGTTGCATGGGGGTGGACAGATACATACCAAAGTGGGCATTATACAAAATGATTGACATAATGAGAGCTTTGTAAAGGGGGACAACAACATCTCTAGATCTAGTCACAATCAATTTGTTTATAAGCTGTGCAATATAGAAAGGATTTCTTATGACTCTGGGCACATGTTGGTCAAAAGTTAGGTCACTGTACACACAAGTTCCCGAATGCCAAATAATTGGGTTAGTTCTCAGAGGGCATTGTCATGATTTTGACACCAGTTATGATGGTTAAGTCATTTAGGGATTCAATAACTGCTCCTAGCTTGCAGTCATCTCAAACTTAGCCGGCCAAATCTCTTTGGTATTTCCTTTTACTTTTGAGATGTATATGCCAAACAGAAAAAGTCTCACCACTGAACAATGGGGGACTCCATTGGTGACTGGTGTCTTCCCCTATTTTGATCTCCTGCATCCTGTGAGCAAGCTGTCAATCCAGCTAGTGAAGCACGTATTTGCTCCTCCTACATTATTCATCTTTTGTACTATACCTGGAAAGAGGATTGTGTCAAAAGGCTTGACCAGGTCAAGGTAATGTTGTGTGAACTGTTTTACCTTTATCCATTGCTTTGGTAGCAAGAGTAAAGCTTAAAATGTGCCTATGATTTTGAGCCCTTCACACTTTCCTCTGAGCTGTTTTCAAACACATTTTTAGGGTCATGGATGCATGTATGCATTCTTTGATTCACCTTCCTGACTGTATTAAATTATATTCCTTGTATAATACAGCACCAGTTGTTAGATTGCATTTAGTAAGTCATCTAAATAATTCAACATTAAAGGGATCTCCAACTAATGAAGAGTTTGCTGCTAGGAAACAACTTTATATTTTATTGTTTCATCTACAAATAAAGCGGCTGTTGCCCTCGAAGAATAAATTGCCTATTTTATATTAAAAAATGATAAGCTAGTAATATTGCAATAGGGAATGGATGGCAATCTGATAACAGGTTCATAGTTGCTAGGTAATTCCTCCAAAGGAGGACATTCACAGGACTGCAGCATCCACTCCCTTTAAAGTACAATACAATACAGTATCATTGATCCAACTGCATACTGTGGGAGTTGAACCCACAGCCTTCTGAATCAAAAGTAAGGCTACTACCTGTTGTGCTACTAACAATGCAAACTGACTCAGAATAAGCAGCACAAAACTTCTCTTCCCCTGAAGCTCTCAGTAAAATGTATTTGTTTACCAGGAAAGTCCGACTTGGAACAAAGCCGATTTTCAGCAGAGGTCCAGGGAGAAATGCTCCAGACACACATCTTTGTAATATGGGATGAAACCAGAGCACCCAGAGAAAACCTACACAAACACAGGGAGGACATACAGATTCCAGACAGAACGCACCCCAGCCAAGAATTAAACCAAAAACCTCTTGCTGTGAGGAGACAACACTACCACTGCACCATGCACTTGACACAACTAAATTGTTCCATTTCACAGCAGAAGAAATCTGGAAAAAAACAAAATTTATTGGTGGGGTGCAAAGGATTAAAACCAGTGACACATTTTAAATAATGGTTGTATAATCTTAGAATGTTGCTAAAATAGTGTTTTGTGTTACCTTGTGTTTCCAAACAAGATGGGAAGACTGAAACTTAAAGGGCTATTATTATTTAGTGAATCCCTTTCTCACTGATTTGCCAGAAAACCACAAATTTTAAGAGGAACAGACCAAACTCCCTGGTGGTGAGTAAGAGAATGCAGGCTCCTGTACCTAAGGTACAGAGTTTGAGACCAAGTAATTCTTATCACCAGCCATATGTAACTGAGGCATTACACACACACACACACACACACGGCATCAACGGTCCTCAGCCTTCTACATAAATGAAAATGGATCTAGAGATTAACATTACAATAAAATAACTGACCCAGAACATATGCCCACATTTTTAAGGGGTCATACCCTCTTCAAAATTTTAAAAGCAGCTCGAGTGGAGATGTGCACAAACGATAATGAACTAGTACTTCAAACATCTCTTACCTGCCTTTAATTTTCTAAATGTATAGCCCATGCAGCCCTTCATTTCCTTAACAAATACAATATTGATTTTAGATCAATTCCTCTCCAAATATGAGACCTACTGAACCACATAATTTTAAAAACCTGGCAATCCTCAAACACAACGATTATGCTCAGGATTTCTGGGAAACTGCAAGATTCTAAAAACTCTTCTAAATAAGAAACAAGCAGTGGGGAAAACATGTAGCCATGGTGATGAATGAACTACCCAGATTAAAAAAAAAGCAACTAAACTAACAGCCGCAGAACAAAATGCCCCACTCAAAAGAAAGAGCGGGAGCTCATATATAAAACGATAGGGTAGCACAAGTACTTGGGTACCGGAGAAAAGACTGATCCAAATTTCCAAACAATGGGAATAAACTGTATCTCTTTCATAAACCAGGACAGTAGCTACTGCCACCTCATTAAGTCTAATCAGAGAGTCTGCAACAGAATGACAGAGATGCACACTGAACCAAAACAGTGCAACAGGTGAGAAAGAGGGCGCTCACCTAAGCAACATTGCGAACCGCACACCTAGACAAACCTTGACTGGGAGGAGGGCCACAAATAGACACCAGAATAATAACCTCCTATCACGAAGTATACCCTACAAGTTCATTTAAAAATAGCAGGAAAATATTTTTATACACATATGCAAAGCCATCTAACCTTGTTCCCAGTCTAGGAGCAGACTGAAACTACTCTATGACCAAAACTTACCAATCGAATGCTGCAGGGAAAAAAACACACAAGTGAATGCAACCAAGTACTGCCTGTGTATCCCAAGTGGCACGACTAATACTAGCTTCCAAACCTTTAAAATGATCACAATAGCAAAACAGTTTACATGAGAATGGTAGACGGGATCAATCGCTTCTGAGTTTATTTTATTTTATTTATTTTTTATTTTACATTTGTTGACCGGGCTAGTCCAGCTGGATCAATTTCCATTTTCAGTGGAGGCCCGGGGAGAAAAGCTCCACAGATTAAAACAAGGTTATAGAAATTAAATATTTACAATAAATGCCTGTGACACAGACAGTGAGCAACAATGCATACATATTAGTCTAGATCAAGTAATAAAAAACACATAGTGCCATCTACATATTGAGAAAGGCATTAATTCCTTACAGTACAATTATGTGAGGATGGGGTATTACATAGTTTAAAATGTATATACATACTTGTAAAAGACATTGTTTGTACCTTTTTTTTTTTTTTTTGAAATATGAAATATCACTAGTTTATGAGTACAGCCCGACCTAGGGTATGAGCACCCCAAGTGAGGAAAAATAGAAACAGTGCTCCAAACACTCTATTGTTACAAACTTTAGCTCACCAAATAGGATCTGATGTCAGGGAAGGGAAGTCCAGCATTGGCAAGCTGCTTCCTTTACGTAAATAAAGCTGTACAACTGCTTCTCACCTGCAGTTCGTTCGAAAATACTTTACTCTGCCTGAGTCTGCATAAATGGACCTCAAGATTAAGACACAGCATGGACATGCCTGCATATACACTCCTCCTTACTGTGACTTTGGCAGAAAAATCCTTACCTCACCAGTGCATAAACCAACCCAGAAGCCTGCATAGTATACAAATAGACCGCAGCATATAAACAAAATCTGAAGTGCATAAATGGAGCACTGTGACTCTGACAACTCCCGTGCACTTTTTGTTTGAATTGACATTAGTGTCCAGTGCATGCATGAGTACTATAGGTCTTACTGCTGTAAAAGTGGGGAGGCGCCCCCTCCCCCCTCGATCTATGGTTCCGGCGCCCATGATCCTTTGTAATCTGTGGCCACTGTGTGTCACAGGCATTTTGCCAGCAATCTAACCACAAAAATCCAATTTACACATGCACACACACAGACACATATACATATATATATATATATATATATATATATATATATATATATATATATATATCTATATATATATAAAATGTCCCACTC
>NC_056744.1:999712230-999804730 GCF_019279795.1 Protopterus annectens | reverse complement strand
ATATAGTGAGGATTGCAATACTTTGACCATAAATACACTTTTAGTTGCAATTTCATAATCTTTCCCTGCAAAAATTAATTCACACACCGCTCTTCAAAACTCATACTGTGTATTAATTGAAGTTGGTTACTTATGCCCATAAAATCACAGTGTGTATGCAGTTTTAAAAATTGAATGCTCTGATAGTCCTTGTTGTTACCCATGTTCACTATTTAATCCTTTTATCAACATTTTACTTAGGAAATGGTCTGCTCTTTAGGATGCCCTTTTTTTCTACTTTTTTTCATTGATTTTGGCTGTTTTTTAAGCAGAGTTGGTTCCTGCATGAGTAAGCCAGCACCACCCTCACTGATTATGTATGTCTCTTGGGCATAGAGTCACAGTAAAATATCAATAACTATATCATGACTGGAGCAGCTATGCAATGCATCATTACTCACATACCTCTGCTTTATAAATGTTATGCCTGCCTTGTACGTAGACATATAACTTCACATGTACAGGCATGTGGCTATGACACTTTCATTATTTGTCCAGGGACAAAAGTAACTAGTTGTCTTTCACTATCAGCTTCTTCCTGGAAATTTGCCTCGCATAACAAAACTACTAAAGCCATTCTCTATTTCTTTGACACTTAACACTTACCATGCTGAAGTCATTTTCCATTGTTTTCTGTGAGTTGTGTTATAGTTTGTCACCCATTCTGTTTCATGCTTCCTCCTTTCTCATTCCTAGCAATCTGCCTTGTTGTTCTTTTCAGAAAATCAAAGAGAAAATAAATGGCACTGTCTTTACCCTCTTCCAGGTTTTCTTGAACATCTGCCCATCTCCTCTCAACAATCCATTATCAGGACATGTCATTTTGTATTTCCTACTGTATTTAAAGGATCTTTCATGTCCATCACGTACTCACTTCCTAGCCTAAGTTCTCATTAACTTTTCATAGACTTCTGCACACTGTAGCTACCATTGTCTTTTAGATTGTTGGTGGTTACTCTGTCTATTTGCTCCTGTCTCTTATTTCCTAAAAGCCTCAATCTTTCTTCAAATGGCTCTTTTCATTTCCTTCTTTGACCTGTGTTACATCTTCCTATCATATCTCTTTCTCCTCCTGACATACACTTTTGTGGCCATCAGCACATCAGATTTAACATATCACTTTATTTTCGCAGATTTTGACATAATCTCTCTGTCATCTATGTCTCCTTACGTTTGTGTTCAACAAATCAACGTGAACATTGCCCCAGTCCCCTGTTTCTGTTGTTTCTTCTTCCACACCTCAGTTTATGATTACTGTCACCCAAAGATTTCCTTGGCTTGTCCAATATGTTATCATCCATTACTTCCACTAGAGTCTTCACTTACTGTTGAAGCCCTACCTGTAGCTGCTATTATGCTATATACTAATATACTTTTTCATACACATTTCACCTGTGACTCCTATCCTCTAACCTTCCCAAACAAGCTTATTACTATCATACAAATGCTCCTTTTTCTTTTTACCTAATTCCCAACTTCTATTTAATCTTTTAGAACCATTTCCAACTACCTTTTCCCCCATGCTGCTTTGCACTATATTAATTCATAGTCACACCCCTCCTTAATAGCACCTATTTATTCTGCATTGTATCTTCTACTTTTCCAAAAAACCCTCATTTCTTTCTATTTTAACTACATTCTCATACTCTAGCCATTTAAACCCCACTATTCCTTACATTCCAGAAAGAATACTAGGACAATCTAATTCTCTTCCATTATATAAAATACTTCTTTCCTACCTAGCCTCTATCAGCTGTTAGACTCCACCACCACTAAATATCCTTCTGCTCTGCAACTAGTTCTTCCCTCTTGATCTCTAATTCCCATGATCTGCCAGCTATAACATACCGATCCCTTTACTTAATCATGACACTCCTCAGCTTATCTTCTACTCTTCTCCTGCTACTAGGACATCTCTCATCCTGACATGACTCTATGATAGCTCTCACCATATCTACAACTCTGTTCCAACCACCTATTCATACTTCCTCCCTGCACTGTCTACACATTTCATCAAACCTATTTAATGTCTCCTCCTTCAGACAGACTAATAAACACTTGGCAAACAAACTAAGTAGTCAAACTGAGCAGAAATGAAGAGACACAAGCAAAAATAATGTGAAGCGCTTTTCGTTTATGACACAACATAAACTTCATCAGACAAAGTAAAAGACACACAAGTACATTTAAATAGGTTAAATTAACCAATCAAATAGTGAATAAAACTACTCATCAAACACGTTACCACCCACTTTACAAAATTCAAGATACACAACATATTTAAAAATCCTTATAAAAACACTTAATGTATTAATATGCTAACACATTTAATAATAAAATAATAAATAAATGTCAGCGTTTTAAACTTTTTAGTTTTAAAATACTACTAATAATGCATCCTTCGTTTAAACCTGGTAAACTGTAAGCATTCAACATAATTTGCCAGGATAATTCTAATTCTTCTAACTTAAGACCAATAGGACCACCTCTGACATCCTGGTGAACCTGGTCAATAACAATAAATTTAAAACTGTGATTGGAAAATTCAGCAAAATGCTTAGCCAAAGCATTCTCTAGTTTGTTTTTCCTTATAGCGTATAAGTGTTCGTACATACGATTACGGAGTTTCCTTTCAGTTTTGCCTACATAAAATGCAGGACAAAACTGGCATAACGCAAGGTAAACCACAAACTTAGAATTACAGTTGTTCCTCCATCTCAAATTAAACTGTAAGTCATTAACACTGAATCTATTAGACTCCAGTATGTACAAACAATAATTACAGGTTTGGCATTTATACATACCTGGAGTCCTAACTGTGTTGTTTTTAAGTTCACAAAAATCTTTAAGGTTCATACCTCTCCTGTAAGTAACAAGAGGGTATTTATCTACACAGTTAAGAACTTTATTGTCACCTTTAAAAAGCTCCCAATTTTTCTTCAAAATTCCAAAACACCTAGAACTGTCAATACTAAATGTAGTTATAAAAGAAGGAGGTTTAATAATCACCTCCTGGTCAGTTATAGTCTCGTCCAGAACTGACAATGTGTCACTGGTAGCACATGTTGGAATATGACCTGACTTATTCAAGAGTGGTATATAGAAATGAGACTGACGTTTTAAAGAGACTTCATCAATAATTTCATTAATTAACTTCTCAGGGTAGCCTCTAGCTAGAAACATTTTCTTCATAAAAGCACATTCATCACTGAAGTCAGTATCCACTGTAATAATCCGGGCAGCACGAACCAATTGCCCCTTTACAATAGCCCGTTTTTGGTGTTGTGGATGACAACTGGAGTAATGGAGCATTGAATTCTACAAATTCTACGAATCTACAATGTCTCCTCCTTCCTTTTACTCCAAATATACACTGATTAACTCTACTTCATCTCATACCAAAACACATTTAAGTGGAAAATATACTCTTCAAAAACAAGTATCAGTAATTCCCCGATATACTAAAATCCTTACTAACATGAGACATTAGCCTAATCCTGGCCCCGCCTATCACAATGAATCTCAAGACTATTCTCTTCCACACATTAACCTAATCCTAAAACAATCAGTCTCCAACTCTAGTAATCTAACTTTTGCTGTGATAAATGTTAGAAGCATAAGAAATAAAATTGCTGATCTACATGCCTGGATTATCCAAACATAAGCCTGATATTCTTGCTGTAACTGAAACTTGGCTTAAACCCAGCATAATATTTCCCAGTAACTACCACATTTCACCTTACAACAAACCAATACCAGAATTCAGTTCAGCAGTGTTTCTTAATACTTTCTTGAAATTAAACAATTATAAACAAATAATTATATATAAACAAATATGCTTTGCTGTTCTTTACCTCACTCCTGATAATACAACTATACTGGAAGATATCCAACACTGGACATCTGTAACACTTCCAGAAGAAAAAAATACTAGTAGGTGATGTGAATTTCAGTTTGTTGGATATAAACTCTAAGTCCCCTACATCTAGTGTGAACTTATTAAAAAAAAAAGATGATGTACTATTTGGTGGGCTGTTTCATTAAATCATTGTTTAATTATTTTATTGTTTGATTGCTTAATTAACCCATCAGGGTATGTGTATTTAAGGGTTGCTGGTTATGTGAAAAGTTCATTTCTTGAAGGCAAAAGGCCAAGGTACCAGGAGAAAAAAGTGGTGCATTGGCATCTGTGTTGTTTATTTTTTGTTATTCATGTGTGGTGTTGTTTTTGCAGTATTTTGTGGACCACAAACTGTCCCTTTCATTGAAAATGGATGTTTCCAGCAGTAACTTCTCCTTCTTACATCTTGTTAAGAAAAGAGAAGAAAAATTCTTGCAACTGGATCCTTGGTGTTGTCAAGCACTGAATGGCTCAGTGGGGCATTTTGAGCAACTGAAGAAACTATTGTCTAAAGAAGTAAGCTTGTTCTATGACGTAAAGCTGTTGGAGAGATATTTGAGTCTTAGAATTACACCAAGAGGTCTTTGTGTGGATCACCTGAACACTGGTGAGTTTGGAGAGGATGAGCAAGACCTGTGTGAGGAGTGGAAGCAGGTCACCCTTGAATGTACTTTAGGCTGGCTGAAAATTTTGATTAAGCATAATAACAGAAGTTTACAAAAAATAAAGAATGATATTTTAGCAACAGAAGACCCCTTGAAAAGGGATTTTTTTCAGATTCTACTACTGGGCAAAAATGATTGAGAATAAACAAAAATTGGATAAGGTGCAATGTGATGTTGTTCAAAAAAAGAAAAAAACTATCCCGGGACACAAATGATTTTCAAACAGGAATGATTTACCAATGGCAATGTAAGCCCCCTTTGGGACGATCTAAAAACAGGTCTTCTAGTGATTGTAATGGTGGTCATGATGCTTCAGTTTCTTCTGGGGATATAACTTCTTAAAAAAGTGTTTCTTTTGAGAGAATCCGTGAGCCAGAATCACCTGATTGGATTAGTCAATCAGAACAACAGCAACGGTCCCAGCAGGAGAATCATGGAAGAAACAACAGAATCAGGCGAAAGGGAAAATACTTTCAGTAAGAACAATGGTGCTCAAGAGGGAATGCCTTTATATGAGAAAGAACACTTACGTGAGCAAGAACTTTTAAATACAATTAGTCTGATTTGACTATTTCTCAAGTAGTGGAAGGTGTAATTTAGAGGGGTGCAAATTTTGTACCCACTAGGACTCCCACATTAGCAAACCTCCTGATTGAGGCTAGTAAATTCTGCCAAAAATTGCATTTGAAGTTTTATTTTTCAAAAAAAAAAAAAAAACGTAAGTCAGCCACGTGGTTTGATTCAGAACTTGATGATTCGTTACTGAATGTTTATGATTATGATTATGATGATGAGTGTAATTTGGAATATAACTATGATGAGGAAATGTGTATTCATGATGATGTTGATAGTGGGGCATTTAATATGGGTTATGGCTGTTTTTCTATTCCCACACTTCCCTGTTCTTCAAGTGTATTTTCACCTCCGACATTGTGTCAAGTCATCTGCCTGTTTGAAATATGTTGTATTATAACACTGAAAAGAATATAAGAAATTTAAATGTAAGAAATTCAATTTAAGTATGGATGAATGGCAGGCTTTAATGGAATTACAGAGGCAGGCAAGCTTGTTTGTATTCAAGGAAGGTGATAAGGGAGGAAACTGGGTAGTTATGAGCAAAACGCAATACAACAAAATGTTTTTTAATTTATTAGGACAAGTGAAGGACTATAAATGTTTGTCTTTTAACCCGGCTTCATGGTTTAATAAAGAGTGCTTGAATTGTTGGAGGAAGGGGGAAGGTGGCGTTTTTTAATAGCTTCAGATGTTAAGAAGTTGCATATTTTGAGACCTTGGGACCCAATGTTTTTTGCCATTCCTAAAATTCACAAAGATAGGCAGACCCCACCAGGAAAACCAATTGTTTCAGGTATAGGTTCCTATATGTAAAATGTGGGGGGAATCCTGATTTTTTGTTAAACCAGTATCTTATGAGGGTTCCAGCTCATACCAAGATTGGTCAAGAATTGTGTGAATGTATTAAAGGGCTGAATTGGCAAAAAGATTGTTTTGGGCCACTATGGATGTGTCGGTGCTTCATACTAACATCAGTTTATGATGGGGTTTAGAAGCTGTTGCTAAGGTATTAGGGGGAGGCTCACAAACTTCTTATGTTTTGGAATTACTTGAATTTTGTCTCTCCCATAACTATTGATGGTAAAATTTATTTGAAAAAGAGGGGTGTGGCAATGGGAGCTTCATTTGCTCCCTTGTATGCTGTATTATATATGGGAGAGTTTGAGAGACAATATATGTATGTGACTGATTATTTTAGGAACAAGGTGGTCATCTATAAACATTTTATAGATTACCTGTTTTATTGTCTCCAGGAGTACCATCGATGAGTTTGTGGAATTTTTTGAATATTTGAATAGCAACCCCCATGGTTTGAGAGTTATGAGGTGGAGTTTGGTGCCATTCATTTTTTTGGACCTTTGTTTTTTTTGTGGATGAAAACTAGGTAGTTCATTTTAGACCATATTGAAAACCCACAGCTGTTAATTTCTTACATGCTTCAAGCATGCACCCTCCCATTTTATTGAATCTCTACCTTTTGGGGAATTTAAACGTGTATATATGAATACCTCTGACGTAAAGTTGTGGGACCCCTGTTTGCTGGAGGTGGAGCATAGACTCTCCTATAGGGGGCATTCATAAGAGGTGCTGAGAAGAGCAAGGAAAAAGGTAGAGGGTGGGGGGAAAGGAAGAAAGTCTATTCAAGGTAATCTCTTTTCTGGCAGGGTGACTGAGAATAGTAAAGAGGAGGTGGAGAGGTCATTTTATGTTACCAGGTACAGTCCCTTTTCAGAATCCTTAATGAAAATAATTAGGGATTTATGGCCCATGGTCATTTCAGATTAATTTTATGCATAATTTTTTGTGAGACAGTGACTTTCTCCTTTAGTCATTATTGTAAATTAAAGGAATTACTCAACAGAGCAGCCAGAATTGTGCAGCCCACTTTCAAACAGGCGGGGTCATTTGCATGTGGTAATTATAGTGTATGTAACAGAATTTGTAACTTGTCGGGATCCACTATCAATGGGCGTAAATATGTGTCAACTGATAAATTCAATTGTGAATCTTGTGGGGTTGCTTATATTTTGGGATGTGGGTGTGAAGTCATTCGATGGAACACAGGGCAGACCAAAAGGATGGCAAGGATATGGGTGTTGGAGCATTTGGCTGACATTAGGAATAGAAGGAGGGACAGCCCTGTAGCTCAACATTTTTTATCTGAGCATGGCGGTGATGGGGCTTCTCTGTTTTTTAGCATTAATCACAACCTAAAGGGTTGAGGGGGACTTTCATTCAAGGTTTAATCAATTGGTAACTACATATATTTTTCAGTTATGGCACCCGTTTCCCTGGGGGATTAAATCAGGAGGTGGGTTTTAATTTTTGAACATTTGAAATTCTGAAGTGTTTGAATTTTGAAGGTGGGGGAAGTCTGTGTGCACATTTTCATGTATTTTGTATATAAATATATTAACGTATTAAGTTAGTAGGGGAAGTTTGTATACACATATATTTATGTATTTACATATGTATGTAATTTATGTATTTAAATAGAAATTGTATATAGTAATTGTGGGGTTAAAAAGATGATGTATTATTTAGTGGGTTGTTTAATTATTTCATTGTTTAATTATTTTATTTTTGACTGATTAATTAACCCATCAGGGTTATGCGAAAAGTTCATCCCTTGAAGGCCAAGGTACCAAGATACCAGGAAAATAAAGTGGTGCATTGGCGTCTGTGTTGTTGGTTATTTTTTGTTATTTGTGTGTGGTGGTGTTTTTGGAGTATAAACTCTAAGTCCCCTACATCTAGTGTGAACATATTTCGTTTCACACAGCTAATTAATAGCCCCACACGTTATAGCAAGACTTCAAATTCCTTATTAGACTGGATCCTTGTATCAGACCCTAGCAAATACACCACCTCAGGTCCAATGTCTTGACTGTCTCAGTGGTCATCTTCCACTCTGTACAAACAGGCATCTCACAGATCCACTTAAACAGCATGTTTATAAAACAACACGCAACCTTTCCAAGTTTAACCAGGAAATGTTCATTACTATCCTATCATATATTAAGTGGGACTTCCTAAAATCCTCCCCTTAAATAATGCTGTGAATGAATTCAATACAACTTCCTGAATATCCTAAATAGCCTTGCACCACTTTAAAGGAAGAGACTAAAAACATAGAATGCAATCTGGCGTTCCAAAATGAGTACAATAATAATGCAAGATAAAGAAAACGCATGGAAAGAATGTCAAAAATATAAAACACCACAGTATCTTGAAGACTTCAGAATGCTTTGCAACTGTACTTAAAAGCAAATCACTAAAGACAAAAAACTTTACTACAATAAGTTTCAGAATGATAGCAAATACAACCCTAAAAATTCTGGACAGCCATTAAAGAAATTTACATTCTGGTCAAAAATTCAACCCTAACCCCTCTCCCAATAACTCATCACTCAAAACCGCATTACAGTTCAACTTTTATTTCATAGATAGTATAATATCTCTAACAAAGGATTCCCCGACATCTAATCATTACACTGCCCAGCAGCCATGTATCACCACATCCACTTTCACCTTCAAACCTGCGCCCACATCCTTTATAGAACCACTGTTAAACAAACTCAAACCAAGCCCTGCTTCAGCTGATGACTTTCTAAGTGAGTACCTTAAAATAGCAGCTGATAGCAATGCCTACCCTATCTCAATCCTTATAAATAAGTCAATCCAGGAATGCAACATTCCTTCTCTCTGGAAAAAAGTCTCATTATTCCTCTGTGCAAAGCAGGAAACTCAACATACATTACTAACTTTAGACCTATAGCAATCTTATCCCGCCTCTCCAAAATACTTGAAAAATGTATTTAAAAACAATTTCTAAACTATCTGCTTCAGGAAGATCTCCTGTATACCGCACAACATGGTTTCCATCCTTCCCATAGCACTAACACTGCACTTCTAACCTATACAGGTACTATTAATAAAGCTAGAGACAAATGCAAACTAGTCTCCACCTTATTTCTAGACTTGTCTAAAGCCTTCAGCACAGTTTGTCAAAGCAAACCTCTACTTAATATGTCCTCATTAGGTCTCTCTCAGCCCAACTTGCTATGGTTCAAAGCTACCTGTCTTTCAGCCCTACCGTTCTATGGTTTAAAAACTACCTATCCAACAGATATCAGTCATTCAAATGACACCCCACTCTCTCTCTCCATATCCCCCAGTCACCTCTGGTGTACCACAAGGCTCTAACCTTGGACCTCTCCTCTTTAACATTCTCATCAACACCCTGCATACATCCACACAACAGGCCTCTCTAATATAATATGCATCTGACATGGCACACCTCCAAAAAAATTACTCAGGAAGCTTTAACAACAACTGAAACATGGCTTTGAGACTCACAACTCATGCTCAACCCTAACAAAAAAAAAATACTTTTTCTCCCAAGTCTCTCACCCATGAAAAAAAACACAATTCAAAGTCCTTGCTTTTGCCAATACAACCACTGAAGTCACTTCTCATAGCAAATTATTAAGAATGATAGTGGATGATTATCTTAAATTCGACCTGCATTTACAAAATTGCATTAAAAAAAATCATCAAAAACTAGGGATGCTTTACAGAGCAAACACTTTATCACCGATACAACTAAAACTACTCTTGCCACTATCTGTCTCTTCCCCATACTTCTTTATTTTATTATTTATTTATTTATTTATTTTACATTTGTTGACTGGGATAGTCCAACTGGATGCATGTCCATTTTCAGAGGAGGCCAAGGGAGAAAAGCTCCATGGAATAACAAATCGTCATAACCTGTCATATATTACAAATAATAAATAAATATATTATTTACAGAGATTAGATGGACAGACAATACAAATTACATATAGAATATTTTCAGTGTTTAGAAGAGCAAACATTATAACAAATCGTCAGGTAGTGTTATTCAGTGAGAGAATCGGATAAAATTACATAGTAGGCTACCCAGCAGATTTACACATTCCAGAGACAGGTTAACCAGGCTTGATACAGTGACATAGCCAGTTTGTTCCCGGGTAGTGTTTGAGCCTAGTTTTGAACTGACCTAGTGAAGAGAGTAAGGTAATATCAGCTGGTAGAGAGTTCGACGATCTACCTACAGAATTTATGAAGAGTGAGTCACCTGCTCAGTTATTAGTTTTACATATCTGAATAAAGAGTCTGTTGGAGGAGTACAGCAGTCTAGGATTATTATAGAGGGTGACAAGATCTTTAAGTGCAGGGGTATTGTTAGGGTAATATATGATTTTATGGGCCATAACCAATTGGTTATATGGTATTAGACTGGGTAGTTCAAGCCATCCTAGCTGGATTAGATTGATGCAGTGATGTGTCCTAAAAGGCAGCCCAGTGGCAAACCTGGCAATGTGGTTATAACAGATTGAGAGTTTGTTCATGACAGTCTTGTTAACATTAGAGAGAAGAGGGGATGCATACAGAAGAGTAGAGAGAAGAGGGGATGCATACAGAAGAGTAGAGAGAAGAGGGATGCATACAGAAGAGTAGAGAGAAGAGGGGATGCATACAGAAGAGTAGAGAGAAGAGGGGATGCATACAGAAGAGTAGAGAGAAGAGGGATGCATACAGAAGAGTAGAGAGAAGAGGGGATGCATACAGAAGAGTAGAGAGAAGAGGGGATGCATACAGAAGAGTAGAGAGAAGAGGGGATGCATACAGAAGAGTAGAGAGAAGAGGGGATGCATACAGAAGAGTAGAGAGAAGAGGGGATGCATACAGAAGAGTAGAGAGAAGAGGGGATGCATACAGAAGAGTAGAGAGAAGAGGGGATGCATACAGAAGAGTAGAGAGAAGAGGGATGCATACAGAAGAGTAGAGAGAAGAGGGGATGCATACAGAAGAGTAGAGAGAAGAGGGGATGCATACAGAAGAGTAGAGAGAAGAGGGGATGCATACAGAAGAGTAGAGAGAAGAGGGGATGCATACAGAAGAGTAGAGAGAAGAGGGGATGCATACAGAAGAGTAGAGAGAAGAGGGGATGCATACAGAAGAGTAGAGAGAAGAGGGATGCATACAGAAGAGTAGAGAGAAGAGGGGATGCATACAGAAGAGTAGAGAGAAGAGGGATGCATACAGAAGAGTAGAGAGAAGAGGGGATGCATACAGAAGAGTAGAGAGAAGAGGGGATGCATACAGAAGAGTAGAGAGAAGAGGGGATGCATACAGAAGAGTAGAGAGAAGAGGGGATGCATACAGAAGAGTAGAGAGAAGAGGGGATGCATACAGAAGAGTAGAGAGAAGAGGGATGCATACAGAAGAGTAGAGAGAAGAGGGGATGCATACAGAAGAGTAGAGAGAAGAGGGGATGCATACAGAAGAGTAGAGAGAAGAGGGGATGCATACAGAAGAGTAGAGAGAAGAGGGGATGCATACAGAAGAGTAGAGAGAAGAGGGGATGCATACAGAAGAGTAGAGAGAAGAGGGGATGCATACAGAAGAGTAGAGAGAAGAGGGGATGCATACAGAAGAGTAGAGAGAAGAGGGGATGCATACAGAAGAGTAGAGAGAAGAGGGGATGCATACAGAAGAGTAGAGAGACGAGGGGATGCATACAGAAGAGTAGAGAGAAGGGATGCATACAGAAGAGTAGAGAGAAGAGGGGATGCATACAGAAGAGTAGAGAGAAGAGGGGATGCATACAGAAGAGTAGAGAGAAGAGGGGATGCATACAGAAGAGTAGAGAGAAGAGGGATGCATACAGAAGAGTAGAGAGAAGGGATGCATACAGAAGAGTAGAGAGAAGAGGGGATGCATACAGAAGAGTAGAGAGAAGAGGGGATGCATACAGAAGAGTAGAGAGAAGAGGGATGCATACAGAAGAGTAGAGAGAAGAGGGGATGCATACAGAAGAGCAGAGAGAAGAGGGGATGCATACAGAAGAGTAGATAGAAGAGGGGATGCATACAGAAGAGTAGAGAGAAGAGGGGATGCATACAGAAGAGTAGAGAGAAGAGGGGATGCATACAGAAGAGTAGAGAGAAGAGGGGATGCATACAGAAGAGTAGAGAGAAGAGGGGATGCATACAGAAGAGTAGAGAGAAGAGGGGATGCATACAGAAGAGTAGAGAGAAGAGAGGATGCATACAGAAGAGTAGAGAGAAGAGGGGATGCATACAGAAGAGTAGAGAGAAGGTGAGATTGGGCTATGGCAACTTTGGCTGGGGGGGTTAGGAAGGCTTTTATTCTATAAAGAATATGGTGCTCCCATCCTTACTAATCTTTGGGCATCACAAAAATCAAAACTTGAACAATGCTATAACAAAACTGATAAATTTGCAACCAATACCCTTTTCAGAATCCATCACTGTGTAACACTAAAAAGCCTAAATTGGCTAAAACTACCCCATCAACTAATATATACACAACTTCTTACCACCTATAAAGTTATCCAGAACCCATCTGCTTGTCCAGCGCTAAATAACATTCTACACAACTATGTTCCCAGTTTGTCATTATGGTCCAGTCACCAAAAACTCCTTTCCGTGCACAAACCTATCAAATCTGGTGGACATTGTCTATAGTCATACCATGATGCTAAAGCCTGAATTCCTTATTTCTACCCATCAGGCAGAGAACCGTAGAGCAATACCTTCGCTCACGTCATTCAAAACCATAATGAAAGTCTTCCTTCCCAAAACCTGGCTCTGTTCTTGCTCAACATCAGGATAATTATGTCCCTAAATGTGAAAAAATACCTAGTCGTACCTCACATCTCCTTACTCTCCCTTCTTCACTCATTTCCTTACATCTATCAATTTCTCTCCCATGTCTTTCTATCTACGAATACCATAAGCCTGCATTTGTCTCACTTCATATTGCAACTCCTGTTTGTATTATATGAACTTACCTTCTGTAATCTGGCTACAATTTCCCTAGCTATTAAATCATTGTCATATAACTTGAATATATTCTTAATCAGTGTTTTAGTATTATGCCTAATTTCTTATAATTATTTAAAGTGTAGTTTTTTTGTATTATTTTTAAAGACTGTAAAATTATTGTTTTTAAAATGTCTTGTAATAACTTGAAGGCTTTCCTCCCCCAGGCTTCCTATGAAAATGGGCTCCTACTCAGTCGGACCTTCCCACTAGTCAAATGTTGATAAATAAATAAATACTACTAATAAAAATTATTTATGAGCCACAAATGTAAAGACCACATGAAGATCACACATGTAAGTTAGTATCTAGGGATTGCCATGGTTGTAGACTTCATGCCAAACTTAATAAACGAGACTCTGCTCATCAGTGGTGAGAAGTGAGGAAAAAACAGGAAGGTGTAAAGCACTTATAGGTTTATATTGGAAAATGCAGACTTATAACTGGAATAAAACAATGTCAAGCATCATAGAGTAGAATTGCCAAGTGTCTCCGCAAAGACTGATAGTAAGTTTATTATTTGTAGCACACTGTAGTCACTATGCATGATGTATAGACAGTGGAAAAATACTGTATTTAACAAGTGATTCGAAAGATTGTGTCTTCATCAAGCTATCCAATGTGTCGTATGCTGGAAAACATTTGCAACTCTTTCTCCTTTTTTCTTGGAAAATAGTCTTCACTAGAGCTGCACTAAACACTTTAAATATCACAAAGAGTATCATCAAATGATGCTTTATGGACTGTAAAAATTAGCTGAACAATTTAATGAAATTAAGATATTTACCTGATTCAAACTTCATATGTGTGCTACCCTTTGTGCAGTTAGATCATGAGCTGATGTAGGTAATGTCAGTGGTTATGAAATTAACTTTGTTCCTGTTCCACTTCTGCAAATGCTGCTTGAAAGAACAGTTTACCCTAAGGGATTATCTCTTTAAACTTCCTGCACACAAGTAATTGTTTGCCACAGTCCTATAGTAATTAATCATTTGCTGGCAGTCAGATACTGGTTTTGCCAAGTGAGTTTCCTGACTCAGGTAACAGCTGGCCAAGGTCACTATGACACACAGCTACAAAAGAAAGTCATAGCTCATTTTTTCTTCATTGTGCTATGTGCTGCCTGATGACAGATCAGGCTGTTAAATGCGTACAGGATGTGCCATGTGAGCTGATCCCTGTTAATCAGGAGTTGCTATGATTACAATCTGAAACAAATGCAAGAATCAAATAAATCCTGGCTGTTCGTGTTTACAAAATAGATAAACAGTGTATGGTTTCCTGTTCATTTATGAGCAGAACCCATAACACTCGGAGTACTGTCTCCATGGTACACTCTAGTAAGTGAATGCAGAGGCTGATATGACCACATACATGAAAAGTAAAAAATGGCAATAGGGGCTTAACGTCATGAAACGAAACGCAAGGCCATCTGCAACAAAGGGAAGAACTATTATTCATTTCAGCTACAGTGAGGTATCTGAGAGAGAAAACTACACTGCCATACATGCAAGGCAGTGTATGAACAAACTGGTTCGATTTTGGAATAACGGCAGTCAGGCAAGCATGTCTGGTCCGGGCACTTCAATGTTCAATGTTGCTGACGCAACCATTTCTAACAACCAAAGGGCTGATGCAGCCTCAGCTCTTACTTCTTCCTAAAGACGTGCATACATTGGATATAAAATGCAATAAATCAGGCTATCACAACTCTGACGACAAAATATAAATACTTTAGATGATTAAGGGTACCTTTCCCATTTCTGCAATGGTACTCAGATTTTGGATCTGCAAAGCAATACTGCCTGTGTGCCAAAAATACTAAGCTTTGGTACTAAATTATTATAATAAGTGAATTGCATTTTCCCCAATATTCAGATGTACAGACTAGTACCGCCTCATTTGCTTACATGATGCAGACAATATCCCACCATTGTTTTCTGCTATGCACGCCCTTCTCTATGAATAGACCAAGCTTTTTTATGCAATAAGCACCATGTGTATGAATATCATCCTAAGTCAGTTTTTCAGTGTCATATAGTTATAAGAGAGTTTTCTTTGCAAGTACTAATTCCTCAAAGATCATTTGGTTGTCTGAGGCTGACCGATTGGTCTTTTGATAGTCTTATTTTCAGTTGGGGGGTCTTCTCTCCCATTCCACCCCATGTTTCTGCATCTCCTTTTGACTCTACCCACCTCTTAGTTCCATAGCTCTTGGGTAGGTTATAATGTAAAAGTTCTAGAAGTTTGTTTCAGTCTGCAGGTCACAGCCACATGATTTTAATGAATCCATCCTGAAATGAACAAATGTATACCCAGATTACATATGGACAAATTGTATCTAGCATTCACTATATTAGCCAAACCATTTGCTCCTGCGGCTTTTTTATGTTGAGTACCTAGTGATCTGTATACTACATTTCTGCACAACTTTAGAAAGAACAATTGAGATTAATTCAAATGGTCACTCTTGCGGTCAACGGTAAGAACCTGGATATTGGTTTTATGAGACACGATAATACCTAAATTTCCTTTTGAACAACTAACAGTGGACATAAATAAGGTATACCGAACAGCAACAAATGCATTTATTTAGTTCTTCAGGTAATGAATGATTTAATGAATTGGCTCGAATTCCAACTGTTGACTATTTCAGAATATTAACAGTAACTGTTGAGGATTACTAGGGTCTATGTTTTAGCATCTGTATTTTATTTGCAACAAGAGAATAGTTATTTTCACATAAGGCAAACATTCTGGTTGGATTACTAGTAACCATAAACTTAAATTAATTAAGGCCTAAATGTTTAGACAACTTCAACATTATAAGAAAACTTTATCCAATTCTTTTGTTTTTCAGAATCGTATACTAACAACACCATTTCTCTCTCTCTCTCTCTCTCTCTCTCTCTCTCTCTCAGTTAGCTAAATGCAGCCTGTTTAGTGTATTGACTGCATAGAATATTCATAAATTCTAACACTATATCTTATTCTCTTGGTAGTCCCTGCCTTTCTCATCATTGTGAACTGCACATTTTTGCTAATTCATATTTTCTGTTAAGTATAACCTCTATCTCACAAAGATTGCTTCTTCAGATAGACTAACAGCTTACAAACTATAATGTTTTGTTTTCCTTCTCTGGATTTAACTAAACTCCCTACACATCTCTTGTTTTGAGCTTTATTGTCACATTAAATGTCAGAGCAATCTCTATCGGTGTTACCTTCTCTGCTCAGTGAACACTTAACTGTAATTTAACATGCCAAAGTGATTTTATGGTATGTCTAGACACTGTTATATACTTTCAGTCTCTCTCTCTCTCTCTCTCTCTCTCTCACTCACATACACACAAACACCCCCCCCCCAACACTGTCTGTCACTGAGGTGTAACATGAGCTGCATGTTTTCCATCCTAACATTTTTTAAGACTTTTTTAGCCAATTTGAAAAAAAAAATATGTACTTCTCTTTCTAGGCACAAATGGATATTTAAGCATTGTATTTGCAATCAGTAACTTAATAACCCCTGAAGAATGGCTTATGCCAGCTTGAAAGCTCAAGTAAATAAATGCAAAACCTATATTAGTCCAGTAAAAGGTATTACATCACATCTGTGTTCCAGTGTCTTGTGTAGTAAATATTTGTCATCTACTCTCCAGAATGAATAATAGGAAATAAAATGGAAGGTTCAAACTTAACTCTCCTCCTATTACAGATTGTTTTGACAAAAGCAGAAGGTATTGGAAAGGTACATTCCTGAATTCTGTTAATTAGCAATCTGCTTGATCTGAATAGCTAGGTTTTCAGGATATTCTTCATTGGCTGGAGTATGCTTTTTAGTTCTACTTGACATTTGATTGAGACAAGAACAGACTTAAAGCTGTTTTTGCAAATGTCTACAATTTGGCAAAAGGCTGAAATACTACGTGGAAAATTATGGAACATTACCAGGCATGCTTTTTCTGGTATTACATATCTAGAACATGTAGATTCCTTTAAATGTCACTACTGTTATCACCATGCATTTTAGCAGTCTTAGTACCAAATGTTTCTTTTTTCAGTCTTTTTCTCCACTGTAGTGTGATCTCGGAGTTGGTATATATAGTTAGGGGTGTGGGGGCTTCAAGTCAACTACAAGTTGGTTTGTTGTACTCTGAGCAACTATTTTGTTGACCTCAGTAAATTCAGTGAATCACTGATGCAATTTTTGCTGACTAGGAGTCGATGAATAGGTGTTCACCAGAATAGCATTTCGGCGAACTAATATAGACCCGATATTTAAAACAGTAGTCTACACGATACAACAAAAACAAAATTACGATTGTTGTATGCAGGAGATCAGCCCCTTCCGTGGAAGTATTTCTCCTTCTTGATTTTGCCTCTTAAACATGACAAATATTCTATAACCATATATAATTTGCTCAGTTTATACATATACCTGTTTGCCACTCCATTACATTGCAAGCCCTTCATTTGCACATTGTCATGTCTAAGTGTGACTCATGGAGTTTCATCATTTAATTGCACAGTTGCATAATGGTACAGTACTTATTTTATCACACCTCAACATTAGTCTTCAACACATGACAGTTTATCTGTGAAAGAAAATATGGCTGTTGTTATGTTATTTCACAGTAGACTTAGCTGGAAGTTGTTTTTCAAAGATGCTTTTAGCTCTTGTAACTTTGTAGTGGTTAAGTGCTATTTTGACACAATCCATAGTGCCCCTAGGTTGTTCTCTAAACATCTTCATTGTATTATCACAAATATGCTCTGCAGAGAGTACTTACAATGTGGATATACTTTACTGACTTGTACTTCTGCAGTGTTAATAAACATTTTTGCAGTCTTGCAGGCTCTTTGCCTAAAATCCTCTTAGGGATGTTTTGAAATGGCTTCTGGTCAGATTCCACTGTAATACATTTCTTGTACATGAAGGCACAAACAATTCTGTTTCTCAGTTTACATATCATGTCTGCAACCAGTCAGTGTCCTTGCATTCATCTTGTAATGAAACTGCTTCTAACCCTTGCTGACTGTATCATCTTGTCAAGTTGTAGGTGGCATCATCTCACAGTATGCCAAAGCCAGGGCTATGAATGCAAAACTCTTTAGGATCTCAGTCTGTTTCTATTGATCTGCTGATCAGCAGCTACTATATCATACTCTGGCACTTTTTTCAATCATACTGTGGAATAACAAGTACTGTTCCACTCTCATGGAGCACATCAGACACAATTTGCCAGTAGTTTTGTTCGCATATTCAAATTGCATGAACCTTGTCAACATCTGTTGAAGACCTTTATCAATCAATACATGAACATATACATCAGTGACATCTTTTAAGCATTTGAGTTTCACTCCCTGAAACTTAGTCTTTCTGACAATATCTTTAGTAGTCCTTTCTGTTCCCGCATGTAATACTCTAGTTAAAATGCCATCAGGGATATTATATACTTCCTCTAAACATGTAACAATGCTTGCTAAAGCTCTGTGGAGCATGCCCATTTCTGATGTGAAGTATAGCCTTGGGAATCTGTATCTCCCAAAATAATATTAAATAAACACAGAGTTTGGAACTGGCTTCCTCCATCTTGATCTGCCAAAACCAAAATCCCCATTCTGTATGAAGCACAGATAATAATCAGGCATTATGCATAGCTAATACTACTCCAGCAATAGTTTGAAATGGATAATGTTCTCTTTTGATCCCTGAGCTTAGATGTTGTGGATCAGTACAATTCTGGCCCTGTCCTGTTTAGCATTATTACTACTCTAGTAATCTATTTTGTAGAGTCTGCTTGACTAATACTCACAGTGAGTCCATGAATCGCAGGCACTACTACATTCAATATCTTGATATGGTGCTTGGTCTGCAAATAGCATCAAACCTTTACAGAATTTCATTTTTTTCCCAGTGCTATAACTTCTTAATTATTTGACTTAGTCACCTGAGTTTGTAAGAAAGTGCTAATCACAGATTTATCTTTACAACTTTTTCTTCATGTATTAGATTGCTTTCTGAATTCTAAATGCATAGACATTTCCTTAAGTTCTACTCTTTGTACAGACACTTTGTCAGCTTGTTTACTACATTAAGCAAGCAATAATTCCCAACAGAGTGTATGTTATTGTGGAAATAATACCCACCCAGGGGTGTTCTGAGGCCCAACACTACAGGCAGGGGGCTTTACACTCCTGGAAGGGTGTTATTTCCACAATAACACACACCCTGGTGTGCATTATTGCACTTAAGAGACCGGGCTGTCTGTAAAATTGTTATGTTTTATTTATTTATTTATTTTTTTATTACTTTATTTTTTTTTCTATATTTTTGATGTGAAATAGTTCCTTCGCCTAATGTTTCAAACTTGCTGTAGTATATGTTAATGGTGTTGGAGGAAACATTTTACATCCAAAATATAACACTTTAAAAAAATATCCAGATATTTAATTTATTTTTTTGGTCTCTTACTATTAAATTGTTTGGCTTGTTGACAGTCATCAGAGATTGAAGTTACTAAATAATGACATTAATTTCAGTTTCAGCCTTTTATTTCCTTCAGAAAATCCATGCTAATAAATCATTTTATTTAAGCAAGTCTGTAATTTTATAAGAGCTAAAAATCTGTTCTAATCTTTGAGTGCTTGCCCCCCCCCCCCCCCCACCTTTTATTTTAGGCTTTAGGTCCAGACAATTTATTCTGCTTTTATGTAAGCTTTCACTCACACACACTTTTTTCTACAGCAAAAGAGCTGTTTTGCGAGTGTAAAATAATGGTGACCATAAGATTTTTTCAGTCTGAGCTCACTGCAGCTTCATATGCTGCCATCTAGTGGTGGTCTCATTTCTCAGCAGGCATTATCTGTAGATTAACACCCTACAGTGTGATCTACAGGTCGCCAAGTCTCAGTGATTCAAAATTGCCCAAACACTAGCATTGGCAGCTTGCTTGACTGTCCTGCATTTCCTCGCACACAAAATCGCTACACTGTTTCAGTTTGCTTTTGCATGTCTCCAGTGTCATTGTGTTACACATTGTAACTGTTCACTGCATTTTTCTCAGTCAGTCTTGTAGAAGTCCTTTCATTTTTTCATCTGGATTGAATGATTGTTTTTATTTTACCCAAAGGTACGAGTATAATATATTATATCCAAAGTCACCAAGCAACTCTGCCCATATTATCTGAAATAATAGCTTTTACTCTTTATTTTTGTATGCACAACTCATCCATTCTTTTCTTCATGGCTTCAGCTAATGGACAGAATAAGACAGCAGCATATAAACAGACCTGTACAATCCGCAATTTAAATGCACCATGTTATGAATAGAGTCAGCAATTATATCGCTTTCTTCACCAGTATCCAGTTTAGCTGTTTAGAATGTAATCCATATTTTTTTTTCTGATCAGTGTAGATATCTACAGTATTACGGTTCAAAATCCATGTTTTCCTCCTTCACAGCTAGACTAATATACACAAGTAACTCTGTAATTCAAATACTGATTATCATTTCACTTATAACTCCTCTAGCAACTACCTATATCTTAACATCCTATGAATTACCTTTGCACTCTACCCTTAACTTTCCCTCCATACACACCTCTACACCTATAACACCTTTTTCCTGCAACCTTCCTAAATCTCATTTACAAGCCCAATTACCTACTAGCCAAATACCACAGACTATCCCACATTAAATTCCATAACCAAAAAACAAGAAAATGATTTGACTTCTTTTGGAAACCTCTACAACCTAAGCACTCAACACTCCCCCACTCACTATTGGATGGTGATATTCATCCAAACCCTGGCCCACACTATACCCAGACCATAGGAAACTACAACAATAACACAACTAGGCCTGCTCTACCTAACAAATCTACCAATTCGCTCACTATAACCCATCTCAACATATGTAGTATTTGCAACAAAATTTCTCAAGTCCATGCCCTGCTAGATGTCAACCAATTTGACATACTCTGCCTATCAGAAACATGGCTAAAACCTAGCATTAAAAACAATGAAATCTCTCCACCTGGGTATGACATTATTAGACTTGACCGCTGAATAAAAAAGGGGGGAGGTGTAGCAATTCTCTATAAAACCAGCTACAAATCAGTACTATAAATCTGAACCTTCCCATAGTCAATAGTGCTGAAATAATTTGCTCTAAACTTCAAGTCAACAAAAGAAAAGCCATATACATAATTTGTATGTATCTTCCCCCAGGAAATAACATTTATGCTCTTGAGAATATCCTCAGTTGGCTCTCCACTAATCTCCCACAAGAAACATATATCTTAGGTGACTTAAATATTAATTGGAATTCTTGTAACAACTTAAACCCCACCTCCCACATAAACCTACATGGCTTCTCACAACTAATTACCTACCCTACCAGAACTAATAAAAACAATAACAAGGATACCACTTTAGACTGGATACTTACTAACACCCCCTAACAAACCTATAAAACTGGCACCCTTCCAGACGATCTAAGTGACCACTCTTTAACATATATTATTAGGCATAAAACCAATCTAATCCTTCAAAACACAGTCAGAACATTACGTTCCTTTCTGACAGAACTGAGACAATGTAACTGGTCTCCTCTAAAATTTCTTCCTCTCAATGATGCAGTACAGTACTTCAATTCCACATTCTTTGCTATTCTTGACCAGCACGCACCAATACGTACTATCAGGACCAAAGCCAAACCTGCGCCCTGGCTGACCAACAATACTAGACAAAAAATCACTATCAGAAACAAATCCTAGGCAAAATGGCGTAACACTAAGAATCTAGCTGACCGTCAAATCTTTAGAGAATGTAGAAATAGTACAAAAAAGCCATCCTGACAGACAAAAAAAACTACTATCTTCATCTACAACAAGCATCCAAAAAGGAACCTAAAAAATTCTGGACTAGCATTAATAATCTTCTATCCCCAGAGCAATCTATAACACCTGACCCACAAGACTCTAACCCAGAAAATCCTACACAAACAGCTAATGCTTTCAACTCTTTCTTCACAAACAATATTCAAACTCTTGCTAGCCACCTATCTCCAGATACCTCTAAGCAACTTCCATCTTTTGCTAATCCACCCCCCCCATTTCATCTACTACCTATTCCTACTTCCTTTATCTCATCCTTACTCCAAAAACTTAAACCTACCACCCCTCCGCAGACAATCTTCCTGCTGAATTCCTGCAAATAGGTGCTAAAGCCATTGCCTATCCCATTTCTATTTTGATAAATAGATCTGTTAATGAAGGAACTATCCTTCAATCTGGAAGATATCTCACATCATCCCACTACACAAAGGGGAAACTCTAGGATTTCTCTAACTATCATCCTATAGCACTATTATCCCCATTGCTAAAATTTTGGAAAAATGTATCCATAAACAACTGCTAAACCACCTTCTACAAAACAACCTACTAGCCAATTGTCAGCATGGTTTTAGACCTTCCCACAGTACCACCACCGCACTGCTCTCATTTACAAACTTCATCAACTTTAATCGCAACGAAAATAGTCTTTCATCTGCACTCTTCATCGACTTATCTAAAGCCTTTGACATGGTGAACCACCAACTACTTCTGCACATACTGACTTCTCTTTCACTTGATACTCCTGCCATAACTTGGTTTAAATCTTACCTTGAAAACCAACAGCAGGCAGTACTTTGGAAAAATTCACTATCTGATCATCTTCCCATCTCTCTTGGGGCGCCACAAGGCTCCATCTTAGGCCCACTTCTTTTTTCCATCTTTATCAACGACCTGCAATTAGCTATCCCAAATACTATCTGTATTCAATATGCAGATGATTCTACCATTATCTGTACATCTACCTCTCAAACAGAACTCCAGTCTCTTACCCAAAAAGCCTTTAACACTGTAGAACAATGGTTCGCACATCGCTGCCTACTACTTAACCCCAAGAAAACTAAACTGCTTCTCTTCACACCTACCCGAAGGCACATCCCCTTACACTTCACTATCACATCCAATGACAGTACTATCATTTCTCCTGATGCTACCACAAAATTACTAGGAATAACAATAGACAACAATCTAAACTTTGACAATCATATCAACACTACTATAAAATCAGTGAACAAAAACATAGGAACCCTCTACAGAATCAAACCCTTTCTTACTCCACTTGCAAGAACTACGTTAGCCAGAACTCACCTTATCTCTACTTTACTCTATGCTTCCCTATATACACCAATCTATCAAAGAAAAACCTCAACAAGCTAGTAATATCTTACAATAATATTGCTAGATTTGTTACAGGAGCCCCTTTTAGAACACATCATTGCCTGAACCTAAAACAACTAAGCTGGTTAGAACTTCCTAATCAGCTCAAACTTCAACAACTCATAATAGCCCACAAAACCCTGCACCAACCCTCCAAAACTCCAATACTCTCTTGCCATATCACACCTTACTATAATCAGAAACAGCTACACTCTTCAAACAAACTATTAATCAAAACCACTATATCTAATAACTCTGCAGGTGACTGCCTGTTCTCAAACTCTGTTGGAAAAATATGGAATAAATTACCCTCAGATATCTCATCTCTGACTTCTCTCCCACTTTTCAAAAGGAATCTAAAACTGCATCTCAATACAAAATGGCTATGCCCCTGTAGTAACCCAGACTAATACTATTTCTTTTCTTGTCTTCTGCCTTTTTCCCTACTACACCCTATAACTCAACACACACTGCCTGTTCTCCAACTTTGGTGGAAAATATGCTATAATCAACCCTCAGATATCTGATCCCAGACCTCTCCCCCACTTTTTAGACCCATCTACACAGTACTTCTTTAAAAAGTCTATTTCCTAATAACTCTACAGGTGACTGCCTGTTCTCAAACTCTGTTGGAAACATAACAAGACTTACTCTGTTCTCCTTTTTTCTTTACTTTCCTTCTTCCCTATTTTTTTCTCTCTCTACTCTCTTTTCAGCTTTTCTTTACCTCTCATTACACTTCAGCATTCCTCTTATAAAATTTATGTATTGATTTTTTTGTATTGTAATGTTCTTTGTGAAGCACCTTACATAGGTTGTAGTTTATGTATTTTTTGGTTCTCAGATTGTAATATGCAATCTCCTGATTAAAAAAAAAAAAAAAATTTCATTTACTAGTTGTTTATTGTTAGTTTTATACTTGTTACTTCTTTTGTAACACCTTCTGAAACCATGTAATACTCATTGGAGCTTTTCTCCCCGGGCCTCTACTGAAAATGGACATATATCCAGATAGACTAGCCCGGTCAACAAATGTAAAATAAAAATAAAAAATACATCAGTGAATGTATTATCACTGCATTTAATGGGCACTGCATTAATTTAATGTTTTTCAACAGTGCTCAGAAACATTTTTTTCTTTTGACTTTTTTATTTCATCATTGATAATATTATGTTGTTGTATGTTTTTATTTTTAATTTTAGTCCCTAAACACAGTCTTTCTGATACCATTTGACTTTCTGATGTGCAGTAAATCCATCACTAATGGACCAAAGGGTGCATTATATGTCAGATACTGGTCACCTCTTACCAGTTTGTAAAATATCAAGTATAGTGTGCTATCTCCATGGGTGTTTCAGTTGTTGCATGTGTCTGGACAGATACCTCCCAAAGGGGGCATTATATTTAATGACTGGCCTAATGAGGGCTGATTATAGGTTCATAGGTTGATACTAGGCTATCGGCCCTAGGGCCTATACAAGCCTAGCCATAACAATTCCCTGGCTATTTCTTCCCACACTATTTACTTCCCTGGACCCCTGTCTAGCAGAGCGACTGACGTGATCCCCGGGGTGAATTTCCTTTCTCCCATCCAGTCATCAAGGTTCCTTTTGAAGAGGGCCAAAGAGGTGCTCTGCTTGACATGTATGGGCAGTCTATTCCAGAGTCTGGGGAGTCTCTGGGTCAGGAACCTATCCCTCCAGCATGTTTTGTTTATTGTGATGACAAGGTTTAGATCCCTGGAGCGTGTGGCTCTGAGGGATTGGGATTTCTTTAAGTATAGCATGTCCAACAGCTCCTGGTTTGACATGGCCTTGTATGTTAAGCAGAGATCACCTCGGAGTAGACAATATGCGACAGAATATAGCTAGAGATTTTTAAGGCAGTCAGCATAGGGCATCTCCTTTAGGCCTTGGATTCTTTTAATGAGGTATTTCTGTGGCCTTTCCAGTTGTTGCAGATGTCTTGAGAGGTACATACCAAATGGGGCATTGTATTCTATAATGGGTCTAATGAGGGATGAGTACAGTGGTACAATGACTTCCTTTTTTCTGGATAAAAAGCCCTTAGTGATGAGGTGTGCCACATAGAAGGATTCCTGACTGTTGTGACGATGTGGTTATTGAAGGTGAGACTACTGTCCACCTGTGTCCCTAAGCTTCTTATCACACTTTCGGTGTTTAGTGTACTGCCACCTATGTGGTAATTCACGGGTACATGTTTTTTCTCAAAGGGGATAACTATACATTTCTTGGCATTGAGCTTGAGCCCATGGCTCTGGCACCAAGCAACTGTTTCTGTAAGGCCCTTTTGTAGAGTATCGACACCATTTGGGGATTCAATAATGGCTCCCAGTTTGCAGTCATCTGCGAACTTTGTTAACCAGAGTCCCTTAGTGTTGGCCTGTATGTCAGAGAAGTAGATGCCAAACAAGAGAGGTCCCAGGACTGAAGCCTGAGGTACTCCACTTGTCACTTGTCTGGAGCTGGATTTGGAGTCAGCTACTTTTACAGTGTGGGTTCTGTCAGTAAGCCAGTTGGCAACCCATCGAGTGATGTAGGGATTAATGCCCAGCTTAGTAAGTTTATCTATAATTCCAGAGTGGGGGATGATGTCAAAGGCCTTAGTGAAGTCCAGTTAGGCTGTGTGGACTGCTTTACCCTCGTCCACGGCTCTAGAGACTGATTCGAAGAAGTCAATCAGGTTCAGGAGACAAGATCAGCCCTTCACGAACCCAAACTGGGTGGGGCCCAGTGTTTTAAGGTTGCCATTGTCTTTGTTTATACAATGATATCTCTAGATCTAGAAATACTCCTTTATTTATATGCTGTGCATTACAGAAGGACTTTTAAAACAATTGAGACATGTAGGTCAAAAGTTAGGTCACTGTCCACATTAGTTCCCAAATCCTGAACATGTGGTTCAACTCTTAGGGGTGCACTGTCATTGTGGCAATTCCCTAGGGTAGATGACTTCTGAAAGGATACAATAATGATTTTGCCACCAGTTATTTATTTGGGACAAACCTTCCTGTAGGATGCTCAAATCATTTGGGAATTCAATGACTGCTTCTAGCTTGCAGTCATCTGCAAATTTAATCAGCCAGAGGCCTTTGGTACTGGCTTTTACTCTGGAAGCATAGATGCCAAACAGGAGAGGTCCCTACACAGAACTTGTGGGGGTTCCATTGGTGACTAGTCTCTTTGTTGAGGTAACTTCCACAATTTTGATTATCTGCATAATATCTGTGAGGTAGTTGGCAATCCTGCAGGTGACATGGAGGTTTATTCCCAGTTTATTTAGCTTTTTTTTACTATGCCTGAGTGGGGAATTATGTCAAAAGCTTTTACCAGTTTGAGGTATGCAGTGTATACCATTTTGTTTTCATCCATTGCTTTGTTGACCTTTCAAAAAAATCCACTACTTTGAGTAAGCATGGTCTGCCCTTGATGAATCCAAACCTAGACTGGTCCAGCGTTTGAAGATTCCCTATACCCTGATTGATTAATTCCATGATAAGTATTTCCATGGCTTTGCATAAGAGATGTATGGGTCTGTGAGTCCCTGGGTCTGTGGAAGGCCCTTCCTTATGCAAAGGAATGACTATAGCTGTTCGCCCTTCACTTGGTATAAAACCTGTATGGAGGCTGAGAATGAACAGTGTCATTAGGGGTGTGGCTAAGTTGTGCTTCATGTTATTTAAGATGCATCCAGGGATATTGTCAGGACCACTGATGCAGTATTTTTAGCTTCTGATAGCACTTTTAGGACTTGCCCTTGTGTGATAGCTGGAGGCGAAGCAGTTTCAGGTATATCTTGAAGTACATAATGTACTTGTAGACATATCATGAATTGCCATACTAGCAGGATGTTTCTGATAACAGAGTGCTTCTTATTTCCCCAACTGCCATTGTTTTATTATAATTTTTACCCTTTGCAATTACTAACTCTAGAGTTAGGAATGGTATCTTTGAGCATTAGGTGTTATTACTCAAATTTGTTTGTGAACTTATATAGTGTCCATTACTGTTACAATAATATTTGGTCTTACTCTGGAAATCTTTGCCAGATGATGGCATTTTAGTATTTTAATGTCTTGAACAAGTTTATGTTTATTATTGTTGAGTATCTGTTTTATTAAGTGTTTGTATTGTTCATCGTGCAATAACTACAAAACATGCAGTACAAGGCAGTAAAATCAGTAGTATTTGTTATCATATTTGTAGTTAGGGTGATTAGTTACCCAGGAATATGGAATTTTGTTCAAACTTTCAAAGAGAAGGGCGAGACTGGTTTATTAAGGTTTGGCTGGTTAAGTTTTAATAGTGAAGGGTAGTTTTAGTTTTTAGCTATAAGTATGTCTATTTATGATCAAATTTTTGAACATAAGCTGGATGGTGTATTGACATATGTTATAGTGTAGGGTTAGTTTGGGTTTAGGGTCTCCTCCATATATGACTCACATAAAAATCAGTTGACAGACATGCACATTTTTGAAGCAATAGACCAAAAACAAATGCTAGCTCTGATGGAGGTCTCTGTACCCACTCAGAACATTTAAGGTAACTAATAAGGAAACTATTTTGATGCGGTGATGTAGCTAAAACAAAATCAAGAGGGAAGTAAGGATGCCATTATTAGTACCCATTAGAAGACTATTTTCCAGGTGAAACATTATGTCTCCTTTACCTCAAGTATAAAATATAAAACTATGCTCAGTACTATAGACTTGTAATGTGTGTGGCAATTCAGACAAATGGAAGTCACCTTTATCAAACAGCCATAAATGGCACTTTGCCTTGCCTATCTTGACTATGCCTATTTGCAGAGGAAGTGATTCAAGGACAGCTCCATATACTTAATTATTGTAGTTGAGCTTGAGTTAACCAAGGGTCACCAAAGGCATTGGTTCCTTATCATTGTGTTTTTCTGTAAGGGAAACGGTTTGTGAACAGTTTTAAAGACCTAGTTACTGTAATACAGCCTAATGTCCCTAATTCCTTCCTATTTAATGTGAAGCTGTTGATGCCTAAATTGAAATACAATTCATACATAAAACAAGATACATTTCCAATTGTACCATTCAGATAGCAAACCATTTCAGTTTTTAGTACTTTTGGCATTATGGAAGCCCTTTTAAACACAGCAAAAATATATTACATTAAATCTGCTTGAATCATATTTCTTTATAAACTGATCTAGCAAAACAGATGTATATATTAATCAAATGATATAGCCTTTCTAGCATACATATAACAGTGCTGTACATATAAAGATGTGTATTTAGTCTGTCAATATGTTAGGCATTGTATCTAAAATGTCTGAATCATAACTACTGTTTGCACACTAATGTTGTATTTTTCGGCTTTTCCCAGTTAGGGGTCGCCACAGCGGAACTCCGGTCCGCTAATGACTGACAGCAGATTTGTACGTACCGAGTTGCCAGCCCTGACGTACAACCTTCAATGAAGGTACGCCCATTCACGCATGTCTCCACACAGAAGACGCTTTAGCTGAGAATCGAACAGGACAACGTCTTACTGTGAGGCGACAATGCTACGGCAGCACCACCACCACATAGCTCAAATAAATTTCCATGCTTTAAATATATTTTTTACATTATGAAGCATATGTTCATACTATTATGCGGGATAGAAAACTAAATACCCTGTTAAATGGTTCACACAATATGCAGGTAAACGACAATAAGTGAAATCCCAAGGTCAGCAAGTTTGAAGTCACATGAAACCTGAATAAATGACAACACGCAGCTCTAAATGCTGATGTACAAAGACAGTGACCTTCCTAGCAGCATGGCAAATGACTATAATCAATAGGCAAGTAGTAGAGAAGTCATAGGTAAATTCTGCATACATGAACAGGTGCTCAAACACAGGAGTCTGAACAAAGGGTTTGCATATTTGAGGATATTCAGAACTAAAGAGGGGGGATGTCTCTCATTCCCTTACATATTTACACCTAGGCAATTATCTGTAATACACATTTAAAAAAAGGACACCATAGTGCATCAAGGTCATCAGACAAGAGCACAAAGTTAAATATGAGTACTATGTGCATGTATGTAAATGTATAAGGGGAGGAACAAAGTTTCAGTCTTTTGCCTTAGGGTCCAGCTATGAGTCATCTTCAGAGCTCAGTTCCAACTTTCTTGCTTTTTATGCATACACCCCAAAACATTCATCAACCTCATCTTTTTAAAATAATGTAAATTTTAAAATTCCCTGATTACTAAAGGGAATTGTTTCAGTGCCTATCAATTCCAATCTGAAAATAGTTTCTTTTTAAACTGATATTGCAGTTTTCTGTTAACATTAGCAAGCTACTACTTTTTTGTCCCTTTATTATGGTAAACAAAACTGGTACCTACTATCACCTTCAGTCCCTCATTTTTATGGCATTTAAATGTCCAGATATGGTCCGTTCTTATCAGCCTATAATGGATAGAATCAGTTTTAATGCTGACAGTCTATCATTGCAATCAAGACTTTAAACTGATACATGATGTAACGTGTCAGTGCCCTGTGCTAATAAATATACAAAAAAGCCTGAACAGTTCTCAATTATAGGTCTAATTGTTACTGTAAATAGATTCAAGATCTGCCCGTGCCTGGTAATAACTGTCCTCATGATATATTATACTATTATGCTGAGGTTGACGCTAAAGGCAGAAGTGACTTATACCCCCCTTCCTAATTCCATGATGTGAGTATCTTTACCTAGAATACCATCACTTATTGCATATGAGTAGTGATGGTTTGACTGTCCTATGTGCAATACTGTATATCTCCTACTATTAAACCTAATCTCATTGCATGTAACTTAGGTGAAAAGTCGATCTAAACATGTCATCAATTTCACCTGATCTACCATAGTTACCACTGCAGATAGTTTTTTGTCTTCTGCAAATTTCTGTAGCCATCAAAATTCTATATCTGGCTTTGTTGCCATAAAAAATATTAAACAGGAAAGCTACCAGGACAAAGCCCTGAGATACTTCTCAGTTTATTTGAAATGAACTAAAAATGCCATGTTTACTCTTTACATGTAAGCATCTATCCCTTAACCATTTTTGAATTTATTTAAAAATAAATCTGTTTAGCATCCCATCTGCCCAAAACTCCTAATATTTCACTGTGACGGGCAGTGTTAAAATCTTTTCCCAAATCCAGGAGCAGTATGTCTACTACTATGTAGCTAACCACAACTTCAACTACTGAGGTGTAAAGACTCACAAGGTTTGTACAACAGGACCAGACAGCACTAAACCCACATTGGTTGATATCTCTGACTTCCAACAATAGTAGAATAAATAATTTCGTCAACATTCTTTTGCATACTTTTCTCAGTATACCTATCAAACCAATGGATCAAAATTCCCTGGGTCTGCAGCTAGTAGGATACAAGCAGTGAAAATGTTTTTAGTCCTTTTAGTTTTATATATAGGTCAGGCATATTTTTATCAACCAGAGGAGATATTATGGATAGTAATTAATAAAGAACTGAAGGATTTTATCTGGAAGGGGAAATGGGCCAGGGTCAAGTGGGATAAGCTGACCCTTCCAAAAGAACAAGGTAGATTAGAGTTACCTGATTTGAAGGAATATTTTAGAGCTACATAGTTAAGGCATATATACAGTACATAATACAAGGAGAAGCTATAATTGAAAATGGAAAGTGATGATGAAACGAGGGGGGGAGAGTAAAAAATAAGGAGAGAGTAGAATTTTGGATTAAGATCCTTAAGGAGAATAACAGCAGCCACACAGAATATTATATTTACAAAGTAGCAGAAAGTATTGTAAGAACTAAGCCAACACGAGAATGGAGAAAGAAGATTTTGTCAATAGGGATAACTGCAATTAGGGGTATAGAAAATAGGTAAGACAGGGTAGGAATTTACTGGAGAAAACTGGCAAAAGAGCCAAAGTATTAGGGGCAAATATCCAGAGAAGGAAAGGTAGTAGCATGGGAAGAAGCCAAGAAAATATTTGGACCACAGGCTAGAGACTGTCCACCCTATAAGGGATTGATATCTGAGTATAGGCAAAGAGAAATGGATAGAGAAATCCTAAAATACATACTCTGTTACAGTGTTTGTAGAACAGATGCTGCTGTTAAAAACAGGATAATTAGCAGCGCATAGGAAATACTGCATGACAGCGATAGGAATCAATCAGAGCAGATTAGAAAAGATTGATAAGAGAGATTTGATACTAATTTTACAAGGAAGCAATGGGAGGGCACATGTCTCCCAATTATGCAACAAAGTCTAGAAGAATTAGGAGTTTTGCTTGTCAGTGTTTGCAATTTATTTGAGGGTAGAAGGCAAATGTTGGAGGTGTGATGGGAAAGAAATGGGTAACGGGACATACATTTGGGGAGTGTAATGAGATGACAGTCTTGAAAAATTCCATACAGAGTACTCTGTCAGAAATAAAGGGTGACCAAATGGGTGTAACTAAGGAAATTATTTTTGAGGTGGGATACAGAATCTGAATTGCCTAGACATAGTAAGGCCTTGTTAAGTTTAATTTTTGTAGCTTCCAAAAAATAATTACTACAAAATGGAAATCAAAAGTCTAAACAAACTATATTTGAAATGTTCAATATTGTAACAGAGATAAAAGAACTGGAAGTGGGATCTTTAGAACAGGGAAGGAACAAATTACATAGAAAAATGGAAGTTGTGGGAAGAATAAATGCAGAATGATGACTTGGAGGAGAAGTGAGGTTTAAGGGAAGTCAGGAATTGATCAATTTATGTAATGTTGAATTGATGATAAATATACAAAAGAATATATGTGATGCATAATGTTTGCAAATGGGAATATGTTAGTATAGTTTATTTTCTTTTCTATAAATATGTTTACCTATGTCTTAAGTGATAATTCAATAAAAGGCATTAAAAACAATTTCCTGAGTCTGCACAATCCCCTCTCTTAAATATTGGATAGTTGTTTGCCATCTTCCAATTTTCTGGTATATAATTGTTTGTTAAGAAAATATGGAAAATGTTTGTTAAGCAAATAATTAGTGCTTCCCTGGTTTATTTAGACAGTCTGGCACTACAATATGATCAGCTGTTTTTCTTTAAGGATTCAGATACTGGATTGTGAATTATTACTGGGCAAATTTCTTGGCCAACATCAGTTTGCATCATGATACTCAATGGTAGAAATGCTACTTTTTTGCCAAAAAAAAAATCTACCAGTCTATGTAACTTTTATATTCTTGAAAAACATTTTTTTTGTTTTCCTTAGCATGCCTGATTACAACTATGTCCTATGTCCCTTTTCTTTCTTGTTTTCACTTATTTACAATATTTATTTTTTTATTTCTTATGTGAGTTCCTGTTGTGGGATACATCTTATATGTTCTCCAGAAATATACTTTTCTTGCTAAGGGCTTTAATTTATCACCTCTAACTTTACTTTGCCTTTTCTTATGGGGGCATACTTGCCATTCAAGCTCTAAAGTTTTATGCAATAATATCTCCTGCAGTTTTATTAACAAACCAGGAGAAACCAGTAAGTATACTGGAGGCTCGCTGTACCATCAATGGTGGTTGGTGATGGAAAACAAGTGGGGCCTGCAGGAAGCAAATGAGTGGATGGGTCAATCTGGAATGGGTCAGGGGTCTACTACATCGGGTCACCTTCATTTCATTGACAGTTCATTTCACTGACAACCAAGTCAGCAGGCCCAATTCACTGAAACCTCATTTCACTGACACTTCATTTCACCGTCACTTATTTAGTCGAAAATTATATATGGCCTAGTCCGCACTGTAGAGCGACCCTGGAGTTAGAATATATAGTAAGGGGGGTGTGGGGGCACAGCCCCCCACATATAAACGTTTTACAGTATACAGATGTCTTCTTACAAGTGCAATGAATGACTATTACCAACAAACCATTATAGAATCCCAGTATGTGGGGGGCGACCCCCCCCCTTACTATATATTCTAACTCTCCAGGGTCACTCTACAGTGGGGTATAAGCCATATATAATTTTCAATGAAATGAGTATCGGTGAAATGAAGTGTCAGTGAAATGAGGTTTCAGTGAATTGGGCCTGCTGAGTTGAGTGTCGGCGAAATGAACTGTCAACAAAATGAAGGTGATCCATTACATCAGGTCAGTGACCATAACCTGCAATCAAACAACAAGTGATTTTATTTACTTTCATCGACAGACTGAATAAATCCATTGAATGAATAAATACATAAATATCTGTCACACAGGAATTTGTCTTCTCAACTCTCTGCTGTCAGGATGCAATGTGCAACAACACACTGTACTACTCCAAACATGACAAAAATCAGCAAGGATTTATTTTATATACTTAGAACACTGTTAATGTAACAAGCTTTGCATTGGCATGATTTTTCTGAAAACAGTTAAGTCTGAAACTCAAATGTCTGTTATTTATTGACTACAATACTCACTGATGTGCTAGAACACCACCAATTTTACAAGAAAACACATCACTCTCTTAATTTAAATACTTACCTTCAGACATGCTGACAGTAGCAAGCAGCATGCCAATTACAAAATATATAATTTAAAAAACTTGTCCAGTAACTTCTCTTTCACTCACTCTCAGACTATATCTGTCACCTGAGGCAGCTGGAGCCAATAGAAAGGGCTCCTCTCTGCTTCATAAAACAGCCCAATGATGTGCTTCTTGAGTGATCTTCCTGAAATTCTCAACAGCTATGGCACATGGTGATGTAAACCTATTGTTGGGCTGTTTGAAAACAGCCCAACAAATGGATTAAGCTGATTCTTTTTTTGGATGTCCTTGAAACTTGACACATGCATGAAGTTACGTGTACCTGGAAAAAACAGAAAGTCATAAAGTCGACCACTATTTTTGGTTTTACAGTAATAGTTGACTTTCTGAATTTAATGGTTTCTTTTTTATTTATTTATTTTTAATTGGAAGCTGCAGTCCAGCAGCCAGTATCACGAGCCTCCTCTGTTCACCATGTAGAATGGAGTATTCAGAATGTAAAATTAAATGACAGCTCTAATAGTGATCTCTGTACCTACTATGGCTGAGCAACATACCATAGAAGTAAAATTTCAACATTCACTGTTGAAGCAAGAAGCACCAAAAGGAAATAAGGATGTCATCTTGAATACCCTATTATAAGGCTTTTAATGGTATTCTTGTCTTGTTGCTTTATGGGCTGCATTTGTCCACAGGGGAGTGAGTGAGGGACAGTTTTGCAGAACTAATTACTGTAGCTGAGTGCAGTATTCCTTATTAAATTCTATTTAACCTACAGTTTCTCAGTTGGGAAGGAATGAATAAACTGGCCTTGTCATTTCTTGATTGCATTTATCCACAAAGGGAGTAATTCATGAACATTTGTGTAGGCATAATTACTGAAGAGGAACACAATTATTTGAAATCAAAACATATAAAACTTTCTCAGATCTCTAGTAAAAAAGAAAACACACACTCCCAAGGTTGCAAATTACAAAACACATCTGGATGTGGGGACAAATCCTTACACCCATGAGATATCTATCTATCTATCTATCTATCTATCTATCTATCTATCTATCTATCTATCTATCTATCTATTTGTCTATTTAGCTATCTGTCCATCTATCTATCTAGCCATCCATCTATCAGTCTATTCAAATATGGATGAAGTTAAAAAGGTAGATAAATCAAAACGATGATGGTTCAGAATGTAGGCAGGGGTAAATGGGTTTGAGTATGGGTGGGAGTGTGTTTGTGTGAGTGTTGGCGGGTTACTGTTAGAGTAAGAGTGAGGTAAGGGGGTACCTTTCATACTACTTTGGGTTAATCCTAACTCTGGCCCTAACCCTAACTCTACACCTTACCTTAGAAAACCCTCTTCTGTAACACTACTACTATTCAGACAAATCAAGTCCTATGGTATTGCTATAGGTAGGGGATTTATTTGCCTTATTTCATTCCATATTTACTGTAAAATGAAAAGTAGAGTGTTTGTCATTTTTTTTCTTTTCTGTGGGTTCGAATGTTTTTTGTTGTTTCAGCATTTTGAACTGTCACTGTTTTGATGTCTACATTTTATTTATTGACATTTGATTACTGGGAAAGTACGACTGGGTAGGAGATCATTTTCAGCAGATGCCCGGGGTGAGATGCTGCAAATTATTATAAAACATTTTAAAACCGACAATTTTATAATTATACCAGATTAGACATAATATGAAAACATAAGCGTAGATACAAGTTATATGACAATGATTTAATAGTTAGAGAATGTTCAATCAGTTTATAGAGAAATTAAAGGTACGATAGTATAATACAAACAGGAATTGCAATATGATGTAAGAGAAAAGCAGGGTTATGGTATATTTAGAGAGAAAGCAGGGAAGATAAATTGACAAAAGTAAGGAAGTGAGTGAAGAAGGGAGAGTAAGGAGGTGTAAGGTATGAATAAGTATTTATTCACATTTAGGAATATAGTTTATCCTGGTGTTAAGCAAGAACCACTTTGGGCTAGGAAATCTTTCAGAACATATATGATGGGAGGGAGGGTACTGACTTGATGGATACAGATAAGGACTTCCAGACTTTAGAAATGTTATGAGTACAGACAATGCCTAGCAGATTTGATAGGTTTGTGTATAGACAGGACTTTTTGATCACTAGATCATAATAACTTACTGTGAGCATAGTTGTGCAGAATGTTATTTAGTTCTGTACCACCTGATGGATTCTGGATAATTTTATAGGTGTAAGAAGCTGTGTACATGTTAGCTGATGGGGTAGTTCTAATGAATTTAGGCTTTTTAGTGATATACAGTGTTGGGTTCTGAAAAGGGTATTTGCTGCAAATTTAACAACTGTGTTATAGCATTGTTCGAGTTTGATTTTTGTGATTCGTGATGGTTAGTAAGGATGGGGAGTACCATAAAGAAGTGTGTAGAGGATATAAGTAGTGAAGTTTTAGTTGCGTCAGTGAGAAAGTTGTTGGCTCTGTAAAGCAACCCTAGTTTATGGTTAGTTTTTCTTATGCAATTTTACATATGCAGGTTGAATTTAATGTTAGCATTCATTATTTTCCCTAATAATTGGCTATGAGAAATAACTTCAATGGCTATATTATAAAGAGAGAGAAATTTACATTTTGTTTTCTCATGGAAGAGGGATTTGGGGAAAAATGTAAATTTTTTTAGGGGGTGAACATTAGTTGTGAGTTACAAGGCCATGTTTCAGTCATAGTTAAAGCTTCCTGAGTAATTTTTTGGAGATATGCCATGTTGTCAGCTGTGCAAATGAGTATGGAGTCATCTGCATACTGTATTAGGGAGGCTTAATGTGTGGGTGTGTGGAGGGAGTTGGTGAGAATGCTAAAGAGGAGGGGACCAAGGACTGAGCCTTGTGGTACACCAGTGGTGACTGGGAGATATGAAGAGAGGGTGGAATGCCATTTTACTGACCTATAGCTATTGGATTGATAGCCTTTGAACTATAGAAAGGTGGCCTACGAGACACCTAATGAGGACATTTGAATTAGAAGTAGAAAAATGTGTCAAAGGCTTTTCGCAAACATAGAATTAAGGCGGAGACTAGTTTGCCATTATCTCTAGCTTTAGCGACCGTATTTATATAAGTTAGAAGTGCAGAGTTAGTACTATGGGGAGAAAAAAGCCCTGTTGTGTGAGGGAGAGTAGTTCTTCCTGCGGCAGATACTTTTCCAATTGTTTTTAAATACATTTTTTAAGTATTTTGGAGAGGGATAAGACTGCTATAGGTCTAAAGGTAGTAATATCTGTTGAATGTCCTCCTTTGGGCAGAAGGATGACATGTGATTTCTCCAGAAAGAGAAGGGGGTGGTGGAATGGGACTCCTGGATTGACCTATTTATAAGGATTCAGAGCGGGTAGGCAATGCTATCGGGTGCTATTTTAAGGAACCCACTTGGAAGGTCATCAGCTGAAGTATAGCAAGGTTTGAGTTTGTTTAAGAGTAGTTTTGTATAAGATGTGGGAACAGGTGTGAAGGTGAAAGTGGATGTGGCAATATGTGGCTGCAGGGCAGGTTTGGGATTAGATGTTGGGGAATCCTCGGTTAGAGACTGTATACTAGCTATGAAATGCAAGTTGAATTGTATTGCAGTTTTGAGTGATGTGTTATTGGGAGAAGGGTTAGGGTTGTGAGTGATTAGTTATTGGGAGAGGGCTACGGATTGCATTTATGGCAAGGATGCAAGATTTCTTTAATGGCTGCCAGAATTTCGTGTTATATTTACTATTATTCTGGAAGTTATTATACTATTGATTTTTTTCTACATTAATTTGCTTTTTAGTACGACTGCAAAGCATTCTGAAGTTTTCAAGATATTGTGGTGTTTTTATTTTTGCCATTCTTTCCATGCTTTTCCCTGTGTCCTACTCTTTTTGGATAGCCAAACTGTAATGTTTTTTTTTTTTAGTCTCTTCCTTCTAAGAGGTGCAAGGCTATTCAGGATAGTTGGAAACGTTTCCTGAAATCATTTACAGCATCATCTAAGGGGAGGATTTTTAGGAAGTTCCAGTTAATTGATAATAGGGTAGTGATGAACATTTCTGTGTTAAACTTGAAAAGATTACATGCTGTTTTCTAAATATGCTGTTTAAGTGGATGCGTGAGATGTCTGGTTGTATATATTTCCTAGGATCTGATACTAGGATCCAGTCTAATACGGAATTTGATGCCTTACTATAATGTATGGGCCTATTAATTAGTTGTGTGAAACCAAATAAGTTCTCACTAGATACAGGAGAGTTAGAGTTTGTGTCCAACCAATTGACAATCACATCACCTAGAAGTATTTTTTCTTGTGAAATGTTATGGATATCCAATGTATTGTCACCAGGAGTGATGTAAAAAACATACATATTTGTTTATAATTGTTTAAGTTCAGAAAAATAATAAGAATCACTTCTGAATTGAATTTTGGTATTGTTTTTTGTAAGGGGAAGTGTGGTAGTTGTTGAAAAATATTAAAGCAATACTACCACCCTTTATGCAGTCATTACTGATGGTATTATAATTGGGAGGTGTAATTGCGGAATAATTTATGGGGGGTTTGGGCCAAGTTTTAGTTACAGCAAGAATACTGGGCTTATGTTGAGTTATCTAGGCATAGTTCATCAATTTTATTTCTTATGCTTCTAACATTTACGGCAGCAAAAGTTAGATTAGCGGAGCTGGGAGGGGGGTGACCATTGCAGGGTTAGAGTAGTGTGTGGAAGATAATTGTCTTAATGTTCATTGTGATAGGTAGGGCCAGGATTAGGATGACTGTCTCCTCCTAGAAGGATTTTATTATCTTGGGGAATTATTAATACTTGTTTTGGAGAGTATTTTTCCACTTAATTTTGTTTTGGTCAAATTATAACAGAGATTAATCAGTTGATATCCAATACAAAGCAATTAACAGAGAGGTACAAAGTAGAGGAGGTTTTCACTCACTTGCTGAATGCAGAATCCTGTCAGTGTGGAAGACTATGTAACTGGCATATGCAGTGTAAACTACTGGTCAACAGAAAGGACAGTGGCCAACTTAGTAAGTGGTCTTTAGTGTGCAAGGACTACTCTTTTAGAGGGGGATGTTAAAGTCAATTTCTAGCACAGCTAAGTATTTGACTAGTTGAAGTTAATACACAGTAATGTTCTTCAAGTTAAATGTGCTTACATTGATGTGTCAGTATTTTTAACCATAATTGTGTGTGTGTGTGTGTGTGTGTGTGTGTGTGTGTGTGTGTGTGTGTGTGTGTGCACGCGCGCTAACTGTAAGACTGTGCAAACCTGGAAAACACAGGGAAAAACAAAGAAAATGCAACAATGACCTTCTCACTTTTATGACTATAGCTGCCATTACAGGACAACAGCAATCTTTTAGGTTCACTACCCTGAGTGTTGCTCTACTATCCAGTAACAAATAATAGGGCTCCCGGACAAAACAAGGAAAAACATAGGACCATAGTTCATACCATAATTTTAGGTGAGAATCAAACCCTGGCTCCAGTGTCTAAATAAATAAACACACCCCAGACAAGCAAGTACCACAGCAAACAATAATTATGGACTGCAAAGTGCTGTAAATAATACCAAATATACATGGACCAAGATTTGAAATACTGAGGAAATGCTCATATAAATCACAAGTAATACCCTTATAATGTCATCCTCCTAAATTTTATTTTTATTTTATTATTTTACATTTGTAGACTGGGCTAGTCTGGCTGGATACATGTCCATTTTCAGCAGAGGCCCGAGGAGAAAAGCTCCACTATATACTAGTAAAAACATTCAAACAGGACAATAAAAGAAACAAAAGAAACAAAAATTATAAAAATGTAAAGAACAAATTCAATATAGTGTAGTTACATTTACAGTAGCACGTTAAGATAGGTAAACAAAACAAAGGAGAAATACAGAGGGGATCCATGATCCCATATTTTTTCATAACAACTATAAGAATCAAAAATATTTACAATATTAAGAATTATGATAAACAATTAGTGCCTGGGCACTAGTTCTAGGAAACAGAAATTGCACAGCAGGGATGATTAATAGGTTTAAAAACAAGGTGAGGTGACATGTTGCATTAATATATCTAATAAAAGGAGAAAGCGACTTTGTAGAGAAAAAAGAAAGTCCATTTGAGAGCTAGGCGAGCTGCAGAGGGTTAGTATTGAGAGAAGAAGGAGAAGTAATGAAGAGAAGTATAAAGAACATTAGATGGGAGGTCAGTCTGGATCCAAGCAAGGGCATAGCCAGTGGGATTTGAGATAGTATCTTAGTTGTTTCTTGAAAAGTTGTGATGAGCCCAAAGTAGTCAATTCTGTGGGGAGTTTATTCCAGTATGGGCCAATAGTACTGGTGAACAAGGAGTCGCCTGCCTTATTGTGTGACTTGAGAGTGGCTACTAGCAGTTTGTTTGCAGAGCGAAGGGAAGAGAGATTCTTGTAGGGGGCCACAAGGTTATTGAGTATGGGTGTATTAGTAGGGTAATGGAGAATTTTATAAGTGATGACTAATTGATGTAATAGAATAAGATGTTGAAGTTCAAGCCAATCAAGCATTTTGAGATTAACACAATGATGTGTGCGAAATGGGGAACCTGTAGCAAACCTAGCAATGCTGTGGTAGGCCGTGGCAAGTTTCTGAAGGTTAGATTTAGAGAGGTTGATAAAAGTTGGGGAGGCGTATAGTAATGTGGAGATGAGATGAGTTTGGGCTAGGGACACTTTAGCAGTTGTTGTTAGAAAGGGCTTAAGTCTGTAGAGGGCTCCTATCCTTTTATTAACAGTTTTGATAGTAAGGTCAATATGGGCGTCAAAGTTCAGTTGATTATCTATTGTTACACCTAGTAGTTTAGTGGATAAATCAGGTGAGATGATAGTACCGTTGGTAGATGTAATAGAAAAGGAGAGAGGGGCTGACTTAAGGGTTGGAGAGAATATGAGTAATTTGTTTTTTTTGGGATTAAGGAGGAGACAGATATGTTGGAACCAGTTTTCTGCTGCTGTGAAGACTTTTTGGGTGGAGGAATAAAGTTCAGCTGGAGATGCAGTAGAACAGACGAGAGTTGAATCATCTGCATACTGAATACATGTGAATGTTGGGAGAGAGGAGGATGGGTTATTTATAAATACAGAAAAGAGAAGGGGGCCTAAGATGGATCCTTGGGGGACCCCTATTAGGACTGGGAGCTGAGAAGATAGGTGGTTTTCCCAAAGGACTGCCTGTTTTCTTTCTGTCAGATATGAGTCAAACCAGCGCAAAGCTAAAGAGTCAAGAGCAAGAGATTGTAGAGTGTCTAGCAGAAGTTTATGGTTCACCATATCAAAGGCTTTAGAGAGGTCAAGAAATAAAGCTGAGGAGTATAGGCTGTTATTGCGATTTTTGTTGATAGTGTCTGTGAAGGAGAGGAGAGCAGTAGAAGTACTATGAAAAGGTTTAAAACCATGTTGGGAGTCTGCAAGAAGGTTATTTAGTAGAAGGTGGTTAAGAGGTTGATGGTGAATACAGCGTTCCATAATTTTAGATAGTGGCGATAGTAAGGCTATAGGGCAGAAATTAGATAGTTCGTTAGTGTTACCTCCTTTGTGCAGTGGAATAATGTGGGAAACTTTCCTGAGGGAAGGAATAGTAGATTTGGTTATTGTTCTGTTGATTAAGATGGAGACCGGGTAAGCTAGTTCAGCAGCAGCTAGTTGGAGATATTCAGCTGGAAGTTGGTCGGCAGAAGGAGTACATGGTTTGAGTTTTGAGAGTAGCTTATGTAAATAGGTTGTGGAGACTGTGTCAAGTTTTAGAGTAGGGCTGTTGGTAAGAGGAGAGGTCTTTTGAAGGGAGGCGGGGGGAACCATAGTTTTTGCTAGTGAGGTGACTGTTTCAGAGAAGAAGTTGTTAAAAGTGTTGGCTATTGTAGTGGGAGGGGTCTGGGCTAGGTTAGCAGGAGTGGGTGTTTTGGTATTCCCTGGATGGAGCAGTTTATTGATTTCTGTCCAGAAATTTTTGGGGTTATGATTTTGGTTTTGTTGATATTGAAGGTAGAAGTTTTTTTTATCAAGGAGGGTCAGTTTTTTTGCAATATTTCTAAGTTGTCGGAAGTTTTGATGATCTGTAGGGTTTTTAGTAGTTCTCCATTTTGTCCAGAGTTTATTTCTTAATAGCATAGTTTGCTTAGTTTCCTTAGAGAGCCATGGAGCAGCTTTGGACCTTATTCTAACTAAGCGTGAGGGGGCATGATGCTTAAGAATTTGGAGGAATGTGTTGTTGAATAGAGTAATGGCCTCATCAAGTGGGAGGTATTTAAGAGCTGACCAGTTATATTCTTTGAGTTCGTTAAGGAAACTTGGAAGGTTAAATCTTTTCTTGTTACGTATAGTACGATAGGTAGCCTGTTTGAGATTGTTGTTTTTTTGTTTAGTGATGTAGGTGAGAAGATGGTCACTGATATTGTCAGGGAGTATTCCAGTTTTATATGAGGTGGGATTACTGTTGACCAATATCCAATCCAAGATGGTCTGTTTATTGGTAGATTTGTGAATCCTAGTAGGGGTGTTTATGGTTTGTTGTAAGTTAAAGAGGTTGAGGTGTGTGGTGTGTTTGGGGGATATGCAGGAGTTCCAATCAATATTGAAGTCTCCTAAAATTATGGTTTCTTGTGGAAAGGTAGAGGAGAGCCAGCTAAGGATGTTTTCAAGTGAATCTAGGTTGTTGCCTGGAGGGATGTAGGAACATATTATATAGAGTTTGCTGCAGAGTATTTCTGGCTGTAAATGTAATGTAACATATACTTTAGTGTAAAATTGATACCTCTGTAGTGATCATTACTATGTAACCTATTCTGTCTATTGTGATGTTGGTCAAGTACTTTTTTTTTATTTAGTGTTTTCCTTTTTGAGGGTGTGTGGGGTATTAGTGTTTAATGTGTTGTATTTTTTTTTTTTTTATGTTTAGGTTTTTTATTTGTCCACAAAAGTGCATTTTTGACAAAATGCACTTTCGCGGAAGTAAGTTTGTGGAAGTAAGTTTCGATGAACCGCACTTTCGAGTAAAGAACATAGACCCATATATATATATATATATATATATATATATACATACATACATTTATATATATATATATGTATGTATATATATATATATATATATATATATATATATATATATATATATATATATATATATCATTGTAGGTAGTATCATGTAATTCAAGCTCTCCAAGGTCATAACTTGTTGCTATTAGTTATGGCCAGCTCTGCAGCTAAAGTTTTGATAACAAGCTGAGAAAACACAGAGAGTTAAAAAATGCATTAGTCTCTTTTTCTTTTTCTTTTACTTGTATATTAAAAATGTACACAGTTTGAATCTTCACAGAGCCTCTTCAGCCATAATATCAATTATAAAGACAAGGGTAAATGCAAGTTTAGTTTAACACATCTGCCATTTTGTTTTGAGAGGTACACCAATATAGTTAAAAAAAAACATGCAACCTCCATAAATACACTGACTGGAGGTAGTAGCAAACTCAAGACCTATGATTTAAATAAATAAGCACACCAGCAAACAAATATAGTAATATTGCACTTTTTGATCAAAGCAACATTTTTCACTTCAGCTATTCTGCCCAGACTTTTCCCAATTAACCATTTTTTAAAGAGACTTACTATCGTCTCTTTAATTTCTTCCTAGATGACTCAGTAAAACAAAATGGCTTAAAGGTGATAGCACCATTAAATCTCCTGTCAGAATTTATTGTACAGGATCTGGTTGGATGACATGTTGGAATTTTTTTTCTTGCTTTCTTCTTTTTCTGTGGAACCTTGAAAAATGTGTTTAATGGGAAGATGCACAAAAGTATGCTATCTCTTTTACCAGTGTCTCTATGATACTGCCCTAAGGATAATGAAGTGTTGATGTTGTAGAAAGCATGGGAAAGTGTTCATGGGAAACTAATATTACCTGGAAGCAAGTCCCAGAGAGACTACAGTATTATGCAGTTATGCTATGGAAACATATGTAAGTCATCCAGACTTGCTATAAACACAGATTCTGGCAGTAAGTAAAGGCATAACAGCCCACCCAACCTACCCTCTCCCTACCAGTCAGAGTAGTGGCCAGTGATAAATATGAAGTAACAGCTCACGCTTCACAAAAATTGCTTTAAGTCTTCCTATGCAGGTTTGAGTTATTTCACGATTACTGAATATATCATATCCTCAGTACAGCAGTTTTATGCACACAAAACACTTTCTGATAAAACAATGTCTTAATGAATAATTGCCAGCACTACTGTACAACATGTACTATAGTTCAGGGCATGTAGTCAGTAACAGATGGCATAAAAACCTAATACAGTAAAACTAATGGAAAAGCTGTGAAGGTCAGCCAAATGGGTCATTTTTGTGTGTCACCATCCAACTAAGGTACCAGCTGTGCCATTTCTGCTTCACTGCGGCAGTATTTCATACAATGAAAGGTATATTTATAAAGCTTTCCTTTGACTCATGGATTTGTTAAGAACAATTACAGCTAGTTTCCTCTCCAAGCACGTGCCTTTCTTGGGTGATAAATTAAATGGCTATTTTTACATCCGCTCAACTTCAGGAAAGGGTGGGGGAATAATGTTAGTCTTCAAATAGAACATCATTAGTTGTTGACAAAAAAAAAGAAAGAAATATAAAAAAATGACAGCAGTCTTTTAGCTGTCATTATAATGTGCTGTATAAAATATTTGTGCGAGAACATCCATCAGTAAATACATAAATACTTTTCAATAAAGCCCTTTCAGACTATCTGTTACATTTGGCAACTATTTTATCATGTTTAGATTACAGCACTGATAAAATGGCTTCTTTCTTGTGTCATACATTTAGTAACATGAGCTTTGTAAAGCAACCATCATCAAAATCACTCTTATCCCCTCACTGTCTTCTCAAAGCAGCAAGTCTTTTGGTGTCAAAATACCAGTCTTTGAAATTTGCTTCTACAGTAATAATGTAATGCTTTACTGTCTTACTTTGTCTTCACCATTTTTAGCAATTGCCATTATTTTAATCTTATTTAGTTCTGCCACTTTACTGAAATGTTTGAGAAAATTATCTAAAAGGTACACAATAAAAAAAAAAAAAAGTTTAAGATACATTATGAAGTCAGTGTCTTAGTGCGCAAAGATAGATGCCCTGCATTAGAGTTGATTTGTTTGTATATTTATTTATTTGCTTGTTTGTTTGTTTGTTTGTTTGTTTATGTTATATTTGTTAGCAAGAATGTCAGTCTGGAATTCCCATTCAGCAAATGCCTGAGGAGAGAAATTCCCGGACAACAGTAATAAGTAGTTCAGCTCTAGTCAATATAAAGTGCTGTCAGTCTGCATAACATTATTAAAAGAACAAAGATTTTAAAACATAAAAAAGTAATAAGGAATAAGGGAAAACAAGGATGCTATATTGCCCTTTACAATGCTGTGTCTTTCTGCTTTTCCTGGTTAGGGGTCGCCACAGCGGATCTCTGGTCCGCTAATGATTGGCAGTAGATTTTTACGTGCTGAGTTGCCAACCCTGACACACAACCTTCAACAAAGGTACGCCCATTCACGCATGTCTCCACACAGAAGACGCTCTAGCTGAGAATCAAACAGGACAACGTCTTACTGTGAGGCTACAATGCTACCGCAGCACCACCACCACAGTGCCCTTTAAAATGAGAACCCCAATTCCTAAATCAATTTCCCACCTCTATACATGGATGGAAGCCCCACTCATAAACAAAACAGTAAGGTGTATTGGGTTAGCTAGAATGTCTCGGTAGTGGGAAACAGCTCAGACCGACCATGCACTATATAGGTTTGCTCCTTTGCTAATGATACATGTCAGGAAAGTACTTTTGACAGCAATCTCCAGAGCAGTTGAAAGAAAGGGTCTTAGGACCTGGACAGTTCTGGAGGTTTAGGCATGTTGGGACAGGTTTCCTGCTATGGAGTGTCAGGATATGAAAAGGCTGTGACTATGAATGTACTTTGCATTTCATCTGCATCCCAAAGTGATACTCCTTTAGACAATACAGAATTTTGGATGTTGGGTATAATTAAGAGCAGGTACAGGTTGAGGGGGTCTGCTGACACATTGGATTAAAAACATTTCTCTGTTAATTTTATCCCTGATATTCAGGTATTAGAAGAAATTGCCAGAAGATATATCAGCAATGCTTCATTAATACAGTACAAGACTGAAAGGCACTAAAGGAGCTCAACCAGTGATACTGGCACAGCAGGTAGCTCACTTGCCTTTGGGGCAGAAGGCTGTGAGTTCTATTCCCACACCACATACATGGATTATTGACACTGCAGTGCTGAATAAGGGGGTGCTGCACTACTGAGTGTATCATCCTTTGAATGAGATGTTAAACTCCGGTGCTCAAGTTGGTGGTAGATCAGGTGGATAAAAGATCCCATGGCAACTACTGAAAACAGTATGGGTGCTTTATGTAAAACATTATTTACAAATTCCCTTCTTCTTTACGTGTGGAAGGACAAGTACTTTTAAGGGAGGGTGGTCTAATGGTTAAGGTGTTTGCCTTACAAACACAAGTTGCAGGGTTTGAGTCTCACAAGGGATAATTGGCTAGGGTTAAAATGGCTCACAATGGCAGTTAGCTTAGTACTAATCTATGAACCTATGAACATAAATACAGTTTATACAGTGTACAATTCGCCATTCCTTTCTGTTATTGTCATACAATCCTAAATATCTTGCTTTTCATTATTATGTTAATCTTCTGTCTTCATTATCTTTATTTGACCCCTACTGTTTTTTCCACATCCAACATCTAACTTTTCTTAAATTTACTGATAGTCTCCATTTACCATTAAACATGATTTCATTTATCCTTTCATTCCAAATGGTCCACACAACATAAAATAATATTTTACCTATTTTACTAGCATATTCCTTATTGTTATGGCTATTACATCTACACATAATCATATCCATTTTTATTTAATTTATACCTTTTATATTTTCAAATAATTTTTCTGCACATAATTTTTCTCACAATTTTGCAACCCTTATACATTGTAGAAAAACATGTTCTAAGAAAAAGTAAAGTAATGAGATGTGGTATATATCAATAATTCATTTGAGTTCTAGAAAAGTGATATTTACAGGACAACAAACTAAAAATACCTGAGAACATATGGCTTTTAAATATTTTAACATCTGGCTTGACCAAAATCTGAATTTTCAACTCCACATAGAACATACAAAGGATAGCTTGTCAGACTTCAATTCTAGGTCAGTAAAATATGTTCTGATAGCAGATGTCTCTAAGAGTAATATAACATCCATAGAAATTACCTCTCATAAGATTTATTAATTTGTTATACTCACTGTCAATTGTAAACACCATTGCACAGTCAAAGCTAAATCTAAATGTCTTCCAGTGTAACAAATGTCATAGTTCCTTATAATCTCAACTCTGTTTAAGCTTCTTAAAATGGATGCATTTCCATTGCATGCTGCCAGCCTTTCTTTAATACAAACTTACTCTAATTTCAGTTCCCTTTATAAGTATCCCACAACAAATTACTTTGTAATGATCACAACCTTTCCATTTGGATACATAAATTCTGGGAAACTCTGCCCTTTACTGTCAAAAAGATAGAGTCTTACTTTGAATTCTATAAACATCTAAAATATCTAGTTGAAAGAGTTTCATGAGAATCTTCTAATAATTAACCCGACCTGATTATTCATTCTCATTTTTATATTATGGCTTTAGCACTCTGAAATTATAGTAGCCCAAAAACCCATGATATCTGTAAATATCACATATACCATACCTCTCAACCTCTAAGAGCAAGAAATTTGGACAAAATCATATACAATGGGGGATCAAAAACCCAAAAATAGAGACAATTTTAAATACTGCTATTACAAACGTTGAAAGTTGCTAGAATAACAGATTTTGCATTAACATAATATTTTAGGAGTAACAAGCCTGAAACCCAAATGTATGTCATTTTTTTACTTTAATCCTCAATGATTTGCCAGAAAAACTACATTTTATGTGGAACAAACAAAATATGAAGCAAAAAATCTGGACATTCTGCAAAAATCTTGGCAGTTGAGAGGTATGACACATACTTATCTCCTGCATCCTCAGCCTACCCTATGCCACTTCTATACCATCACATTTTTTTTTCTCTTTCTGCTATGCATTTTCCCTCTCTTGAGTAACAAAATGCACATGTTCCTCATTTTACTTTTATCCCTACAACTCTATTTTTCTGACAGGAATGCCATTAGCTATCAGATTGTTATGAAGGGAAACTAGAAATGTGGGAACTAGAAGAAAGGAAACTAAAAATATATTTTGCAAATATATTTTGTGGGTAGACACATCCTTGATAAATAAACAAACAAATAAATAAGAAATTATAACAATGTAGATAAACCCTATAGCATACAGTATAGTCTATATGGATAAAGTTAAAAAGCTCAGAATTATACAATACAATGCATTTCTACTGTAATAATTTAACATCAAACAATTTTTCAGTACTGTAAAATTTTTACTAAAATTACATTTTGTCATGCCCTTCCATACATTTAAATCAATGATGTACCACTGAGCACACTATCTGGGTCTATATCACTTCATCAAAATCTCAGTTTAGTGAATCCCTATACATCGAACCTAATTAAGCAAAAGATCACTTCAACAAACAAATATTTCAGTGAACTTTCACAAAGGGAAAGAAACTAGTTGGTCAGCTACCAACTGTACAGAAAAACTACAAAATCATAAACTCAGCTAAGTGGGGGGCTTTGCCTCCCACACCCCTGAATATGGGGGGGGGGTTGTACCCACCACACACCCCTAACTAAATATACCAACTCTGAGAATGCACTACAGTGGGGAAACGGACATATTTCCAATGATGGCTGACTAGTTTTTTTCCCTGTGTGAAAGTTCACTGAAACAACCGTTCATTGAAGTGAGGTTTTGCTCAGTTGGGTCTGATGAAGAGAGACTTGCTAAAATGAGATTTCAATAAAGTGATATAGACCCCAATATCCTGCATATCTGATATTTAACTTGCACAATATTCTCTGTAAAATGGAATTATGCTTATTGTAATTAATTTTCTCTGTGTGTGGACTCACATTACTGATTTGAAAAAGGTCTTTTGGGATCAGTAATCTGCCTTGGTAAATAAATTAAGTTTAATAAATTAGTAGGTCAGAAATGGATCCCCATAAAACTCTGGATAATAAAAGATTTAGAGGGATTTACAGAGCCCAGTTCAGGAATGAAATGCTGTACCTGCTGAGATAGTTAAGACACAGTTAATACATATGATTAAAGAATGGTAATTTATGAGTTTTTCCTTCAAAAACATCAGTAAAATTGTTACTGTCAGACTATATAGTAAGGGAGGAAAAATTCCCTTTCCGGTTGCCCCACACCATTATTTTATTCAGTAGCTCCTCTGAGCTAGAACTCAAGAAAAAACAGCAGTTTGAATTAAATCAACATTTGATTGACATACTGCACTGCTGATCTTGTAGTTAATATATGAAGCTATTCTGAATTTATTTTAGTTCAGGCAGCCACAATGGTGCAGCGGTTAGCGTTGTCACCTCACAGCAAGAGGTTCTCCCATTCTATTCTCGGCTAGAGCACCTTCTGTGTGGAGTCTGCATGTCCTGCCTGTGGTCGAGTGATGTTTAAAAAAATGGGTCTATGTCAATTCTTCGAATGCTTAAAATGTCGAACGTTACATGGTTAAGACAAACCTTCGAAATTTTAAGTGTTTGAAGATAGACTTTTAATGGTGCCATACAGTGCAGAATGGGAGAATTTCCCTTTTCTGCATTGAAGTGCAGTCTCGGAGTTGGTATATTTAAGTTGGGGGGGGTGTGGTTGTGCAGGGGGTTTGCCCCCCTACTCGCACTGTTAAGGTGTGTTTTTTTAATTTATTTATTTATTTTTTTTATTTTATATTCGAACATCCAAATGTCAAACATTTGGTCTTGACCATGTAACATTTGACATTCTGGATGTTCGAATATTTAGCATACACCCAAAAAAACATGCAGGTAGGTTTGTGCGTGAATGGGTGTGCCTTCTTTGAAGGCTGGGTGTCAGGTTGGCAACTCGGCACCATAAAAATCCACTGCCAGTCATTAGTGGACTGGAGTTCTGCTGTGGCGACCCCTAACCGGGAAAAGCTAAAAGACATTACTTTACTGAATTTATTTTAGTTCAGCTAAAGGAACATATTTTTCATTGACTGAATGCATTGTAAAATGAAACTGTAAAAAATGAAACCAAAACACTTAAAATGTAAACTAGTTTTCACTGGCAAATCATTCCCCAAATTCATAACACTTAAAAATAGTGAAAGCAAAAAAATGACTGTGAAGTCTGATTAATACACAAACCGTTGCCTAAAACAGATTAAAATAAACATCCGGTGGCAGCTAGTAACATTTTCAAATATTAAAAACTTTAACAACTAATTGCAGAGACTGAGAACTTCTCTTATAATATCACCATTTAAAACCTAAGTGTAAACCTAGTAACAAAATATTAGAAACCATTATCGCATATCAGGAAAGACTGGGGGTAGTATCTTATAAAGTAGCAAAGAAAGATCCAGGCAGGGGCTGATGGGTATACAAATAAAATATATAGATTAAGATCTGCTTTAACAGCTTCTGAATAAAACAAAAACTCCATTAACATCAGTATTTAAAATGTACTTATCCCACCATTCAAGGAATTATCTTAACTAAATCACATTCATAATGCTGCAGTGAGATCAGCACAATTGTATTTAATCTTCTGAAACAACTGAATGATTCTGAACATACAGCCCCACTCCAACAGTAACTAATCTGCATATATTATGTCTGCAGCCAATCACAGTTCAGGAGCTGCAGGAGCTTTGTATATTACTACTCATTGCAGAAAATGGAACAATCTCTTGTCAGAACTATGTAGTCTCAGAATTATATCCAGCACTATGAACATAGTGACAATGATATTATCCTCAGATAAGTTCCCTCATACCTTCCAGAATGGGGAAATTGTTAGCAGAAAGGACTGGAATCACTATTAATGACTGAAGGTACAGAGGTGGAGAGAAAAGTTATGAAAACAGAACAGTGGAAGTTATATAGACAAAGTTGAAAGGATTTTCTGAAGTACAAGAGTCTAGAAATTAAAAAAAAAAACGATACCTAGAAAGCTTAAAGAAAAGAAGAAAGGGGAAACAAAGATAAAAGCCTTAATGGACAGAATGCATAGAATCAGCTGATGTAAACCATTTATTGAAAAGGAGTACTATAGGACAACAACTAAAAGTGATCAGTCACAGAAACAAAGGAGTCACAAACCTTTATACAGGTATAAAAGGTGAGCAGGGTGGACTTTTCTATCCTCATGAGACACAAAGTGGATAAGTTAGAGATAATTTGTAAAACAAGTAGCATGACAATTAATTGCAAACCTTTGTCTGAAGAGGCCAGGTCCTAGAATAACAAGTAATAAATAAGAGGAGGGATAAAGTAGGCATTTGGATATACAGCAAGGAGGGAAGTAAATGGAGTGAAGAGAGGTGCAGGAGGGGAAAGAAAATCGGAGCTAGAGAGGCCGTGTAACCCTTAGACATTGTGTTGGGCCCAGAGAAGGGCAATCGGAGTAATAGCCCATCAGGAATATACAGGCGAATATGTCAAATAGAGAAAACAATTTAGCCTGAAGGAAAAGCAATGACTAGTTTATAAAATCCACCACTGAAAGTTTTATTATATACAATAAGTAATAAAAGTTTCAGTGGTAGATTTCATAAAGCTGTCATTGTTTTTCCTTCAAGGTATAATGTATTCTGTCACTGGTTTGCCTAAAAGAGAAGTGCACTATTTTGTAAGTATGGTCAGATGTGACTACTGGTAATAGGGTGTAGATTAGCCCAGATCAGTCAGGGAGGACTGAAAATTATTGAGTGAAAGGCCAAGAATTAAAAAAAAACTAGAATAAACAGTCATAATGAACACATCCTCTACTGAAGGATAGTCTTACAGGCAGTGGCATTCTGAACAAGCATGTGCAGCCATACAGACAAGAGTTGAAGACACAGCTATAGTAAACATGGGTAATATTAGCAGGCAACATTAGGAGGTCAGTTTGCATGAAGGTAAGGCCAACCTGGGAAATTATCAAAATACAAGTCAAAAATAATGTGTGCTAACTGAAATTTGAACGGGGATGACGGGCTAAAATCACCAGTAAATGGAAAGCTAAAGCCAGGTATACTCTGAAAAATAAATCACAATTGAAGGGCGGTATTCATATAAAAATGTTAAAATATGCATACCTTAAGTGGCAGTTGGGTTCAGTACATACTCACACAGGAATATCAGTATCAGTATATCAGTATTTATCAAATTACTCTATTTCTTGTCTGGTAAATTAACTTGTAGACACAACATGATAATGCCATGAGAGGAAGGTAAATCATTAGTAATCCATTCCTTCAAATACGTCATTGTTTTAGTATGTGACAACTTATTTTATGATAATGTTTTGACATCTCACATTTTCCATGAAGACAGTAACCTTTTGAGGTTTGCCCTCAAGGAACTTGTCAAAGATATATCATAATATAAGACTTGCATTACTTCATAAAAGCAATCCTAACTTCTCAGGCACATAATACACTGTGGAATGCTTTACTGTATGAACAAACTTGTTTATGTTGCAGTTGCTAAGTTGTGGTATTGTGCTATGCAAGTATCATCAGCATTGTATAACAAGTAGCTGGACTGCATTTACACTTTATTTCAGTCTCCAGACATAGAATGCAGATGGATTAGTGAGATCTGCCTGAAATAACTGGTATGCCCAGAAAAAGAAATTACACATTATAGTCACCCCTCCTTACAGGAATTGTTAATATACTGTAAATATTGACAGACATCCGGACCCTCCATGCAGCATACATGCTCGCATGCAAACACACACACACACACACACACACACACAGACACACACACACACACACACACGGAAACAATTCTACTGAATTCTAAACAACTTCACTACAACATTTCTCAAATGGCATCTAATCTATCATACTTGACTAGGAAAAAAAACTGTGTTTTATAAAATTGCTTATGCAATCTGAGGAAATATTAAAGTTTTGCATATATCAGCATTTAAACAGTTTTGAAATGTAACCATATATCCTGCTTGGTGTACAAGCTAACCCATGTGTTATGCTTCTTGTTTATCGATTTATATCACTGTGGTGACAGGCTAAATGGTTTAAAGCCAAAAGCCCTTTTACTTGGAAGATCTGGTGAGAAAGCAGTCAAGCATTAACAGTTATGGTTCATATTACATAAACGCATTAAGATCTACCACGATGCATTTATTTCTACAAGTGACTGTGACCTCACACAGTTTTCAGGAGTGTTATAAGGTCACAAACAGCTATACCAGATAAGCAAGTTATTGCACAGTCAGCTACATCTTTATAAATTTCATCGAAAAATCCAAAATTTTGAGTTGAAGGCAGTAAAGTCAGTGGGCTTCCATTCAATCCATTAACAAGCTGACTTGGTGAACTGCAAAAAAAGTCAGTACAGTTGATCAGAAATCAACTGATTGAATATACCAGCTTTTCTGCTGTGTGAGATCATGGTATAGTGGGGATCGAGGAATTTACCATTTCCATACAGTACTGGGATTTTGGTGTTGGCAGATATAATTAACATGGGGTATGGGGGTGCAATTCCAGGTACAATTCAATGTACTATGTGTTTGAATATTTGTGATTTGAATAGTTTTGTGTGTGTGACAGGCATTCAAGGTTTTGATAGTTTGACCATCTGTCATACATTCAGTTTTTGTCACTCACCATCTTCAGAACTATGAAAACTATGCTTGGTTAAGATGGGAAGGTGTACATCAGCCTTTCATCATTTACCTGTCATTAGCACTCATACTGTCTTCATACCCACCTCCAGACTCCAGCTATCAGAACAAGCTAGCTCATCTATCTCTCAGACAGTTCCATTACAAAATATTAGTACTTGCATTATGCATTCAATCTCATTCTCATCCATTCTGTATAGTGGATCATTGGATAATGGGCAGAGTAAAGCTAGAAATGAATGCAGTGTTATAGCACACCACAAGCTTTTCCTGATGAACAGGAAATCCAGAATCGTAGCATCATTTTCTGAATAATCCCATGATAGGATATGGAGGATTAAAAGGTACAGTGGTTCCTCCTCCTTTATCCTTGGTACCACTGAATCCCTACAAGGATATGTTTTATGCACAGCTCCTTCCCCCACATATGCTAACAATATGCAAGAAACGTAACAAAACTGACATGATACAGCATGTAAAAGATGTATTGCTGACTTTTTTGTGTGACTTGACTTTCCTACAGTGTAGTTTGTATTTGGAAAATAAGTGCAAATGTGTTTTTCTTTTGTTTTATGTTTTTTTTTTTTACTTACTGAGGACTAGAATGCATTTTTCCATAGCATGCTACCTATTTCACAGATGATTTTGAGATTTAAAAAGTTTGCTATTACGTTTTTTTATTCTCACCTGCCAACCAAAATGCAAAAAGCAAATACAATTTTGATCTGTTACTTAAAAAAATTGAAATGCATTTAAAAATGGAACACACCACTAGTTTTACAGAGAAGGTTGTGTTAACATATACACTGTTTAGATTACAGTCTTATCAGCTTAGAGTTAATGTTGCTGTTTTGCCAATCTAAACAAAAAAATCTAGAGCTGTCTTATTATTTACAAAAACTGTTACAGTACCACTTTATTAATCAACATCCATTTTATAGATACTTTATACTAAGTAAATATTTCCCTCAAGTAGCTTGATATTTTTATTATGTTAATCATATGAATTTGAATAATGGTATCTTATGAAAAACTGTTTTTGCTGTTTTAAGAAACTGCAATAGCAACACACTATATATTTTTTATTTGTATCATGCCCTTGTTTCTATTATTTGGTTAAGTAGATAGTTTAATTAACTCACGAGTATTCTGTTTTCACAACAAACCTTGGATATATTACCCCAATCAATTAACACAAATGTTCTTTAGGTTAGCCCTTTGGGCTATTGCATAACTGGTTAAGAAGCATTTAAGACAGCACACCATAATACATACTGCCATATTTATATTATCCCTGTGAGTTCACAGACATAATAATATTACAGGAGGAGTTGGAAAAAGGTGGAGAGAAGAGTGCATTAGAAGTGCTTTGTGCAGCAAAGGAACCGACTACAAGATGTATTTTGTGTAATACACTTTGTAGTTAATTGTTTTTATTTTATTCATTTTGTTTTTCAAGATATTCGACATACCTATTTTATTTTTATTTTGTTCCTGGTGGCGTCATAAGATTGACTGTTTAGGCATCCAGTAGCAAAGCAGCTTGGGTTGCTTTTTGAAGAGGTAAATCATACAGTATTATCCTTAAGGAGCTTCCTATTACTCAACTGATGTGTTTTAACTTAAAAGGGATATACTGTGAATTTATCGTTACATTTATTATAGAAAAATATAGTTTCCATTTAGTGAGGAAGTAGGCATACTGATACAGGAAACTGCTACTATTTTGCTAGTTAGAGGGAATATTGTTATTCCAACATACTGTATAAACTGAAAGCAATTTAGAGTTTCTAGAGACATATAGTTGGGTATTCAGTTATGTAGAATGGGTGTATTAAAGAATTATGTACTTGAACATTTTTTGTAATATAATTTATTTATAGAATGTGCAAGATGTAACTATACATAAGAAATTCATCAGGTGCTAACAATCAACTCAGAAATTTACTAAATTAGAGGATTTAAACAGTATATTACTGGGGAAAATTGTAGACAGTCCACAATGTTGTAGATGTAGCAGTTGGAAGGCACCATGATCGATAACTGATTTTGTAATGAACTGGGATGAGGAAGTTAACATTAAAAGATCTCTGATAAAGAACATGAGAAACAATGTAAATGTGAAATTGACAAAGACATATAATAAAGTATCACAAGATATTCCTAAGAAGAGGGGAAAAAGCTAAGCATATGGATAAGGAGAAGAAACAAAAATTAAATAAAGATAGTAAAAGAAGTGAAAATGGTCCTATTCATCAGGAGAGTATACTGCTATCAGAAAGTTGCATCATTATGAATGACATTTTTGAAACCATTACTTCTTCTCAGACATTAAATCAGGACAAGAATGTTGTTGTTGTTGTTTGTCTTTTGGATTTTCCCAGTTAGGGGTCGCCAGAGCGGAACTCTGGTCCGTTAATGATTGGCAGTAGATTTTCACAAATGCTGAGGTGCCAACTCGATGTTCAACCTTTAACGTAGGCACGCCCATTTACGCATGTCTTTCGAATGCCCACCAAGAATACTGTGCAAATATCATGACAAATCAGTCCAAAGGAAGATTTGGGAAGAAATCGTGAGGCAGTAACTTGTTATGAATTACAAAGGAATAAGGATGCATTGCATGAAATAACCATATCATACAGAAAAATAAAATAGTGTACAAACTGTGAAGAAAAATCTAAAAAAAAGAGATTAGATAAGCTGTACATACAAGAAGATGAGGAGAGAAAAAAAAACTCAAAGGGAGAGCTTTAAGCAGGGGCGGCTCGTGGCATCGGACTGCCGGTCTGCAGCCCCCTCAGTTGTTTTTGGTCTTGTCTGTGTTTTAATTTAATCATTAAATTTAAAAAAAAAAAAAAGAACTCTCTTTTTTTACTTTAAATTTCGAGTCCGCGACTCGAAAGTATGCGATTACAAGACCTTACCAGCGCCGCCGCTGTTGTAAACAGCTTCTTTTCTTTTTTTTTTTTTGTTTTCTTTGCAGCCCGGAGGAGCACATAAGGCATCATTGTGATGCCCAGAAGTCTATGCGGCAGCGGTTCCAAACCGCATAGACTTGGAAGGGGCTCGGACTGCGACGTCCGCAGGCACGTCAGTCATGACGTGCCTGCTTTGCTAAAGCCTAAATGCTGCTGATTGGTTGTCGCTCTCTTCCCGGGCTTTATGAGCTGGGAAGAGAGTGAGAATCAGTCAGTTTAGGTTAGGATCCGATTCTTTTTTTGGCAAAATTAGTTATGATCATCATTGTATTTTTTTTTTTTTTTTCATTTCTGTGGATTATCGGGTTATCGTTTACTTTGGAGTGAAGAAGATAGAAGAAGAAAGAAAGTGCAGGGTGCGTGCTGCAGAATTAGGTAAGTAAATTAAATAGGGACTCTCTTACTTGGTTAAACCAAACACAATATATGTTTCCACAAATTGTTGTCAAACTTCCATTGCATTTTATGCCACTAAATGTGAGCATTTGTATTTTAAAAATACAACTCTCCAAAAGTATGTGTATTTCAGAAATTGAGTGTGTATTTGTGCACAATAATATACGTGAGTTCCAAGATCTGATGTGGGTCGTCTTATGTGGTAAACTGTTACTGTTTTAGTGGGCCATCCACGACAAGCTGATAATCTCAATATATGCTGTTGAATATCTAATACAGAAGGCTTTTCTAGATTGCTCACTGCAAAGTGAAAAAATGACTGTAATTAAATGTATTTTTCCTTAACCTCGCAGAGGTGGCATTAATGTTGGCTGAATGTAGGCATGGGTATAATACTGTCATGATCTCCATTTACAATCTATTAATGTATGCATCTGTTTTATGCATAATGTAGTCACCAATAACTAAGATGTTTTTGAGGATGCTAGATCAGTGTCTCTGACTTGATTGAGTTTCTAGATATTTTGTTGTTATGGACAAGCTCTACTTCATGTTATGATGATTGTGGGTATGTGATTTAATGTGGAAGGTCTGTGTGAAATGTTGTCTGCATGTGGTTTCGCTTGATTGAGTTTATGACATCTTCAGAGTTTCTGCAGCTATATTCTTCAAAGTGTCTTTGTATATAAGGCTATATATTAAATGTTACTAGGGTCATGTTGGTCCTGAGAGTGTAGCCTCCATTTTCTGAATATACTAACTTAAACCTCTGAAAGATAGTAGTCTCAACTGTCCCCAATTTTGGCTCAAAATGTTGCTCTTCCCCTAATAATCCCTCCAAGAAAATAGCAATTTTGGAAAAAAACATGGAGGGTTTACATTTAAGAAATAACTGTAATAATCAAAGTTATAGATTACTTGAAATGCATGTAGATTCTTTTATTTTGTCAGCTGCTCAAGGTAGCAGTACTAATATTAAAGTGTCCCTTCTTTGACAGGTAGCAGCTGTATTCTGTGTCTATTTTATATTTTTGCATCACATTTTTGGTCCATTTTTCATAAAATTGTGTTTTTTGGCAAATTAGTGACAAATCACTAAAGACTGAAGTTAGAAAATGACAGACATTTGAGTTTCAGATTTTATACCCTTCAGAAAATTCATACTAATGCAAGACCTATTCTATTATCTTTCTAAGTTTATTAGAGCAATATTTAAAAATTGTCCTTATTGTTGTGCCTTTGTCCCACTTCTGTGTATGGCTTTGTCCAGATTTCTTGCTCTTGAGGTTGAGAGGTATGACAATGTGTCAGGGGCCATCACAGTCAGCCAGAGAGACTTCAAATTGTGACATGCTTGTTGCACCCCACTCCCATGTAGTGACTCTGGATGTGTCCAAGCAAGGCAAGGAGTAGTTGTATCTACCTTGGATGGGGAGGACACACTGCATAAGTACTACAGTGGCTTTTCATCTGTCCTTTTATTATTGCAGAATGGTCTGGTTTCTGTCATATTTTTACTGTTGTACTTATTAATCACCATTTTATAGATACTTTATACTAAGTAAATATTCTCAAGTAGCTTGTTTATTATGTTAATCATATGAATTTGAATAATGGTATCTTTGAAAAACTGTTTTGCTGTTTTAAGAAACTGCAATAGCAACACATTGTAATGCCTTTCTGTTGTTGCCATGCAGAGAATACTTGACTAGATAATGTATAAGCCTTGGGTATTAAAGGACAGGATTCCATTATTTTACAAAAGCTCGTTACACTTGTTGGATAACTTCCAGTCATTTAAGACAGTAAACCATAAACAGAATGCCAATCATCCTGTGGTCCACAGTAATCCTTTACAGCAATGTAGTTGATTGTTTTATTTTGTTCTTGTTTGCTTTTCATTTTTACTTTTATCATGTTCCCCATGAAACAAGTTGTCAGGCAGCAGGTCTTTTTGATAAGAAACATTTTTACAACTTTGAATTTATTATAGTGAGGAAGTAGGCATTTTGCTAGTTAGAGGGAATATTGTTATTCCAACATACTGTATAAACTGAAAGCAATTTAGAGTTTCTAGAGACATATAGTTGGGTATTCAGTTGAAGTATTAAAGAATTATGTACTTGATTTTGTAATATAATTTATTTTCACAAGATATTCCTAAGAAGAGGGAAAAAGCTAAGCATGGATAAGGAGAGAAAACAAATTAAATAAAAGATAGTAAAAAAAGAAGAATGTCCTATTCATCTAGAGAGTATACTGCTGTCATGCATCATTATGAATGACATTTTTGAAACCATTATTCTTCTACACTTATTGTTTGTCTTGATTGGACTTTCATAATGATGGTTTGCCAGAGGGCAACTCTGGTCCGTTAATGATTGGCAGTAGATTTTGTGCTGAGGTGCCAACTCGATGTTCCCTTTAACGTTGCACACCCATTCAGCTGTCTTGCAGCCCACCCTGTGATATCATGCAGCCCAAAGGATTTGAAGAAATCGTGAGGCAGTATCTTGTTATGAATTACAAAAGGAAATAAGGATGCATTGCATGAAATATATATTCATAGAAAATAAAAAAATAGTGTACAAACTGTGAAAAACTGCTTTAAGTGGTCAAGAGATAAAAGTAGATAATGAAATAAAGTGAATAGCATTGTCTTGGTTGATCTTTTACAGCAAATACTAAGAACCTTGTTAGTTTATACATCAGAAGTATTGAGTTATACCATTCCAAGTAGAAACTAATCAGATGTGAAATGTATTAATATTATTGACACTCGAAGTAAGTGTTATTTGGAAGACTCCATGATTAAAAACACAGGAAGGAAATTAAGTGGATTAAATAAGGAAAACATCAGCATTGTCTTGCCTACTAACAATATTATAAAGATTGCTAAATGGTAAAATAAAACATAATAAAATAAAATAATAATACATGCACGAATAAATTATTTAAGATTTAATCCAGTAAAATACATGAAGCAAGCAGTACTGGAGGCAGTGGAATTTCTCAAAAGGAACTTAGTGCAAGTGTCATTTAGTCAAATTATATATCCCCAGTGCAGGAACAATTATTTATTTACACAACCCCATCAGTAGACTTCTTGGCTTAGTTAAATATTGTTTATATGATAGCTTTATTAACTTACTGAGAGGAATGTGTTTATGATCTATGGATGTTTACAAAAGACCAAATACTTTTAAGTTATTATGGGTCTGGGTTCATTACTGGAAAGATTTCTGACTATAATGTAATATTTTTTAAGTTATGGAGAGCTGATAAAAGAAAGGGCACAGGATCTAATAATTCACTGAAAGGGTAGTCTTGTAATGCACAAAATAAATGTAATGAGCTTGCAGTCATTATATAGTAGAAGTCTAGAGTTCTTTTAGAGTCATTTCCAGGATATCAAAAATACAAGTGTTTGAGTGCAGAAATTTTAGTTCTTCACAACTAATCAATAACATCTACACTGGACTCCACAAAAAAATCAATGTGAACTTTAACACTGACCTATACGATCACGTGAATATAATCAGATTATAGTATATTACCATACTTGTTCTTAACAGATTTAGATAATAGTTTGAAAAATAAACCTATAATTCTTTAGGGGATTTCAACTTCAGAGATATAGACTGGAAAGATTTAACATTAAATAATTACACCTCGTAACTGTTTATGAATATTTTAGAATACATGAGTGTGTGTGTGTGTGTGTGTGTGTGTGTGTGTGTGTGTGTGTGTGTGTGTGTGTTACCATCATATCTGAGAAGGAATACTCATGTCTAGTATATATTCCTCAACTTCATAGTCTTCCTGGTCTTAAACATAGGACCATCTAGTACAAGAAAGCCTGTTTATATCAGATAGCTCTGTTTTTTTCCTGACTTTGTTTTGAACAGCACTGCAGAACAGAGGCATAGCTTGCTCTAAAAGCACCAGGCTTTATTTTCTGACCTGGTGCCCTGCAACTGTAAGTTGAGGAGCAAATAAAAAAAAAAATCCACTGTAATCTGTAGCAAATGGTTAGTACAACTTATACCATACATGAAGCACTAAAGCACTTCACTACTGAACAAGAGAAGTACCGAAACTCATTTCTATACCTGCAGCATGTGTTCAGAATTGCCAGTACAGAAATTAATATGTATATGCTGCACAACACTAACGATCTATGCAAACATGAATACCTTATGAAGGATTATGCTTTGAAGGAATGCAGCATTATGACTTTATTGCTAAAAGCAACTGTCAACAAATGGGATGTGTTGCAATTTCTCTACTGTTGTGCGACCATGGAGTTGGTATATATAAGTGGAGGAGAGAGGGACTGTTGATGTTTGAGTGACTTCACTTCTTTGTGATCAAAACTTTAATGGTCGATCACAAAGTAATCAAACTATTATCTGTGAACCTAAATATGCATGTAGCCTTTGTCTTTGTCCCTTTCCATGCTGCCTGATTTGTGGCTGATAAAGGGCTGCAACACCAGTTCACGAATTCAGTCTACAACAAATTATCTAGATAAATATTGCTGCAAAATTTTAGTGGCGCTAAAGATGTAGCGGACAGATCTTCCTGTTTACTTTCTACTGTACGCATTTTACTGGTTAAGTATACAAAGACTGCAAGACAAAGATATGCCCAATGTTGCCAAAATTATTTTATAATAACATCAACAGGTACCTATGTTTGAAATAATTTAACAGCAATAATATATAGTGCAATGTTTAATTATGTTAAAATGTATGTGTAAGGAGTGTGCAAAAGAAGGTATTCAAAAATATTTAAAAAGGGCCACAATGTCTTGCTGTTGAAGGCCATACCTCTCAACTGTATAGATTTTTGCAGATTGTCCAGATTTTTGTCTCATATTTTTGGTCTATTCCTCATAAAATTGTGTTTTTTGACACATCACTGAGATTATCTAATGATTAAACTCACTAAATAATGACATGCATTTGAGTTTCAGACTTCACATCCTTAAGAAAATGCATGTTAATACAAATCTTTTTATTACTTTATAAGAGCAATATTTAAAATGTGTCCCTTTTTTTGGGCCTTTGTCCCGCCCTTTGTCCCCCCATTCTGTCAGGCTTTGTCCAAATTTCTTGCACTAAGAGGTTGAGAGGTATTGTTCATAGCAAAACAAAAAAAAATCTAACACACTGTTGTGATTTCTTTAAAATACATAAACAGTAGTCTTACAATGATTTATGTGGATATCACTTTGGTTCATCGAAGAGTATAAACCACTCAACTGCTGAGATTTAGACATAATGCTATGCTTTATATCCTCCAATTTAGCCTTGTTCCACCTGTATCGGGAATGTTCTTGATAAAACATGAAGCATTTTAAGGGTGCTTACATTATTAAATAAGGAAAGCAAGCCTATAGATAGATTCCCCATCACTAACTGCATGGGGTGTAGCACATCATATCTGTTCCTGTGCTCCTTTTTCTTATCTGCTACAATTTTTGAAGATCAGTGCTCTGATTTTTAATGTTCATAGGTTTGGAGGTATGCTAGAATAATGTGTCTTTTTAAAACAATGACAGCTTTGTTATGCAATTGAATTAGCATGTAGTGTGATCATACCTCTGAAACCCAGAGAAAGCCATCAAAAATGGGGAGCAAAGGCCCAAACATAGGGACACTTTTTTTAAATATTGCTGCTACAAACTTAGAAAACTGATAGAATAACATGTTTTGCATTAGCATGAATTTTCGGAAGCCTATGAAGTCTGAAACGCCAATGTCTATCATTATTTTCTGACTTTAACTCTCAATGACTTTCCAGAAAACCACAATTTTATAAGTTAAGGACAAAATATGAGGCAAAATTCTGGACAGTCTGCAAAAGCCTGTACAGTTGAGAGGTATGAATGGGATTATATCCTTTCTTTTTATATACACTTTTAAAACACTGATATAAGAATAAGTCATTTGTCTTTTTCAGTATATTCGTTTTAATTCTGTTTGTCTTTATTTCTTTCTTTATTTATTTATGCAGTTGTCTACAAATTAATGATCTTTGACTTGAATCTGGAATTTCATTTTCTGTTTTTTTCTCACCCTCTTTTTTTTACATTCCTTGCCTCTGGAACAGATTCATACCTTTCTCTTGCCATTTGTTATGAAATAACCCAGCTAAAGAACAACACTGCAGTATCTGGTTTGATCTTTGATTAATGAAATAAACATAGTTCATGTGACGTACTGCCAAAATAGTTTCATTTAATTATTTTGTATGGAAATCGTTGCTTGATATATACTTCTAAGGATGTATGGTACCTCTCTCCTTCTACGTGCTGTACTTCTGCTATCAGACAATATTTAACCCTGACAAAAGCTTGTTTCTTTTTGTCAGTTATCCTAAGTACTTGATATGCTGTTACAGCCTCTATGCTTCCCTCTACGTAAATAGTACACTGTAGCCCTTCCTCTTATGATTATAATCTTATTCTTCTGTTACTCTATAATTATCTTTTTTGTTTCGTTTGTTTGTTTTAATGAACAGTTGGAATGTGTTCATAGGTGTTAGCCAGTATTTTCAGTGAATGAATGATTGCATAAGTATGAGTCCTGTTTTTCACCACAGCAGGAATAATTATCTGACATCATTGTGTGTTCCCTCAGGGACAGGAAAGCATAATATCACTTGTGCTTTTTCTTTAGCTGTCAGCTGCACACTGTCTGAAGGAAAACATTTGGTTTAATTCTTGGAGATATAAAACATCTCTTGTCAGATTATACCTTGCTTAAATAATTTGTTTTAGCCTTTCACCTAAACTTTGCTAGGTAATTGTAAAAAATCCTACTGCTTGTTTCTTCCTTTTCTGAAAAAAAAACTACAATCAAAAGCGCACTGAGAAAGACCAGACTGACTTCTGCTCTTCTGTTCACAGTGATGGTCTTACAGAATGAAATGCATTTCTCCCAAACTCCTTTCTTTTCAGTTACTTTGATGCACCTTTGTTTTCCTTTGTCATTACAGAGACCTTGCTTTGGTTTTAGTGTGCAGCTGATATCCAAAGTTTACTGCCTATGAAGTTCAAATTTCTATTGAAAGAACATAGCCTAACAATTGTATACATAATCACATTTGTTGCCTTAAATGACACCAGCTAATGGTTTTCCCACATGAATTAAAATGTTTCCTTAATCTATACTCTATTAAGCCACATATTGTTTTCCTTTACCCAAACTGCTATCATTGTGAGCTTCAGAACTGTATGATTTGTAAGATGGAAGTTTAGGATCAGTAGAACCTTTCACATTATGACTGTTTAAAGAGAATAATGCAAAATATTATAACAATATACATCTGTGTTGCCCAAAAAGACACATTATATTCCACAGAGCATGTGAAATATGTTTTATTCCACCCATGTATTGATTGCTTCATTTTATTTGTCCCATTTTCCAGAAACAGCTGCTTCTGATACCACATACCTTTTCTTACTGGTTCTTCAGGGAATAACTGAAATAAATGTGTTTACATATAAGTGCATCATGTATTAGCATGCAAGAAAGCTTAGTGTGCCCAGAATTGTTAACACAAGAGTTAAAAAAAAAACAAGGAAACAAAAACTTTTGTGTATTCAGCTAAGCTGCCATAAAACCCAGTTGCTCACTAAAATCAAATAAATGCCTATTGCTGGTTACATGAACATTTCACACAGAAGAGTATATCTCCCCTTATCTTCGGTATTTGGATTTGGAATATTTTGAAGGCATTCAAGACAGTAATGGTCACAGCACAGTCATCTGCCAGATTCTGTGAAACACATGACACAAGTCAAGCATTTCTGAAATCCACAATCCCGAAATTCTGAATCCCGAGGACCAGAATCTAAAGATTGCGGAATCTCGAAAGTAGTGAATGGGGATTTCCGTACAGTGTGGAATGGGAACTTTCCCATTCACTCCACTGTAGTGCAATCTCGGAGTTGGTATATTTAAGTTGCAGGGGGTGTGGGGGGTGCAGGGGGGCTTGCCCCCCTACATACATGTTAGAATAGTTTGTTGTATGTTTTACTTTTTTTTTTTTTTTTTTTTAAGTTTTGAGATTCCACAATCTTGAGATTCTGGTCCTCGGAATTCAGAGTCTTGGGATTGTGAAATTTCGGTATTCCGTAGTGATCCCGAACTTTCATATAATGTCATTCATGATTATGAAAGTGACTCATGTTTGCAGTAGTGTGTGTATGAGTTGGTTGATAGCTGTTAAATGGAATGAGGTTTCTGGATTCCATTGTAATAGCAACAGGTAAGCAGGATCATTGTCTTATCTACCATTCAAATCACCAGTATTCTTCAAAACATATTTTAGAATGTAATGCTATAATAAGCATATAGTGCACACTTTTGTAACTGGGTAGGAACAATCCAAAATTTGGGATGGTTAAAACACATCTATTATTTTGTTGTTTTACAACAAAAAATGTTAAAGTAATGACAACCTATTGGTCTCGAGTGAGAGAAACATATAGGACCAATTTTAAAATTAGAACTAAAAACTACAAAGAGTTATTAACTAATAAAAGCATGTCAAAGATATTGCTGATTTAATAACAGTGTTCCATTTTCTCTTGTTTATACTGAATGGGCATGTTATTATTAGGGCAAATACTGTATCATGTTTTATTTCATTTAGAGTTAATCATATGACCATGATAGAGACTAAATGAGCATGATGGATGACAGATAAATATCTGGCAGAAGCACATCAGTGAGAAACCACAAGACACACAATACTGCTGGATGCCAGCAAAAAATTACAAATACAGGAATGAGAGGCTTGAATTTGATGGCAAAGGTGACTGTACCAAAAATAATTTCTCTAAATGTATGACAGTTTAATCATACCCCAGTAGGTTAGCAGAGTAACAGAAGTGCTACTGTTATGTTGGAACACTCATAAGGGGATTGTTTGTGACTACCATTACAAATTGTCAGGCATATACAGTATCTTCGTGATGAGTAGGTACATGAGGAAACTGCTGGTAAGTGAATGTTGATACATGGAGTGTGGTGTAACACTGTTTTAGAATGCTGCATGATGTGATGTAACACAGTGATAGAATGCTGCAGGTATGACAATCTGAAGAAATAAAGAACAGGACTTGCCGTTGTGTGCACTTAAAATGTACACTGTAATGGCTGTCAAATATTTGGGTCTATATTAAAACGGCGAAAGCTGAAATCCGCAAATGCAATTACATCGACACATAAATGTCTATCTACTAAAACAGCAAAATACGGAAACGTTGAAAATCAGAATGCCGAATGAATTTTCAGTAGCAACAGCGCCATACAGGTAAATTAAACCTAACTAAACAAACCTAATGTAAAACACTTTTCCAAACATTTTTGCAGGGGGGCAAGCCCGCCTACACCCCCACACCCCCCTACTTATATATACCAACTCCAAGACCGCACTACACTGGGGAAAAAGATATATTTCCTCATCCCCACGATCACACTGCTGGCCAAGGAAATTAGTTTGTCATTCTGACTTTCAAAGTTTCCGTAGTTCGCTGTTTTCGTAGATCGACGTTTATGTATTGATGTAAGTGCATTCATGGAGTTCAGCTTTCGTGATTTTATACAGACCCAAATATTCTTATATATTCTGAGTGGGAAACTGTATTTCTTTAAGCCAGCCAGAACATCTCAGTATAAGAAAAAATAGAAATTCCTATGTAATCACCTAGATTTCGTATAAAGATATTTGGTGTCTTTTAACTTCATCTGAAAGCCACTCCAAACTGGCACTATTCTGTCAGTGAACAAGTTCATTTTTATAGTTTACTACAGAGTAACTAGGTTTAACTTGTGTTCACCTCTTAACATATTAATCAGACTTGAAGGAAAACTCCAACTTAGAAATCAAAAAACATGTTTTTTTTTCCATTATATCTTTGTTTTCTGAGCTATTTTAATGCCTCAAAATCACTCCAAATGCTTTTACAATTTTAATGTTTCCCTCAAAATGGCAGATGATAGGGCCTGCCTTGGTAACCTGATCTTGTTTTCTTGCTTTCATTCTTTCTTTCTTCCCAGAATACATTTCAAGTATTTTTATACGAGTCATGCTAGACATAAGGAAGTGGTGTTGTTTTCTCATGCCATTAAGATAGAATGACAGGACTATGACACACTGTAATGTAAACACACCTTCTGTAACAGAGCTACGTCTATGTTTCCCTGACTAAGCCTCATTTATGTGTCTGTTAGAGCTAGTTCTATGCTATAAATAGCTGTTAGCTACTTCCAGAAAAAGAAAGTAAGCAAATTTTGTAAAGGGATTATTTTGTTGTTCTAAAAGAATTGACAGACCTTCCCCCATACTCTCATGCTGAGGTGTGAAAACTCTCACTGCAATAAATGATCCTTGTTGCACATTTACCAGGTGACAAGTTGCAGGACTCCAAACTAAGTCTGTCTACTACTTCTCAGTGCTTTAATTCGGAATTTTTTCTCTCTCTCATGAATGATGCAGAATTAAAACTTTTCTCTAAATGTCACAGAAATTGTTGCTCTACATTTGTAATCTTAATATATAAAGTTTTATAAATAACCAACATTTAAAGCTTATCATTTCAATATTGTGTTGCTGCTTATATAAATTTGTCAGAGGAGGTAGCTTCAATGACTTATCCCCATGTTTGAACTTTCTAAGACTATTGCTTCTGAAGTAAATTAGAGGCAAGAAATGTATACCAGAGGTAGAAATATCAACATTTGGTAAAAGGGGAGACATTTCCAAGAAATATCTATGAGTGCCATAATCAAACATTTACAAAGCACATAACCAGCATCTTACTGCATAATGTCACTACGCTTGACACACAGGGAGAGAAAAAGCAAAATACAATAAATGACCGATTTCCCTAATATAATTCTGAGCTTATTCCATGTATTTTGAGGACTCCAAAGTAACATCTTCTGGTTCTTCCATCTTTGTTTGACTTAGTCTCTGTTTTAATTCTTAATTTAATCCATTAAATAACTTAGTAAATGAACTGGTCTTTGATAAATACCTTTAAGCCATGATCAGGGCCACAGAGAAAGTATAAATGCAACATCAATTATGTATGATTTCTGTGTTATTTTATTCAGTTTCTAACTTAGTGGAACTAATGGATTGCCAAGATTTTGGCTTCATTTTTGCCCATAGTCCTTCAAAGAGACAGATCAGTTGGCCCTTTAACCTCTTCTTTATGAAAATGGAAATACTTCAAGATTCCAGATGCATTTTACTTTTTTGTTCATAATTAAATCTCATATTTAAAAGCCTAGACCTCAGTACCCAGTGTTCACACTGGGTCTACCAGCTACTCTCCACCCGCCGACATACTCCATTTTTTTCACTGAGGCTGCTTGTGGATCCTGAGGGTGTCCTGGGGGATCAGTTCATATGAGCTTAAATCCAGGGAAGATTTATTTTATGACCTGTCCACTCCTTTTCCATGACCCCCAGACTTGTTGATTACATCTGAGGGTAACACCCCTCTTTGGACTATACCTCCCCTTGGGGAACATATCAGTGCCCTCACACCTTGGATGGGCATTCCCATCCCTTCCTTGTCGCTAACTGACCCTGGGTCAGCTGGGCTGTAGTCACAGCTTTAGCCTTCTATGCCACTGGACTGGCATACTAATCAACTTTTTGTCTCATTTAACCTGCCGTAGACAGTGATGCACCCACAAAGGAGTAAATGGGAAACCAGTCCTCTGAGAAACATCACTAGTAAGTTCCATTTCCATCACTCGTGAACTGGATCTGATAGTTACATAGAATAGTTGTGTTATTGTTTAATCATTATTCTTTTCTTTATTTAAGTCAGTTTACATTTGGTACAAATTCCTTCTTATCATTATATATTTAATACTCCTTATAAATGAGAAACTTGTCCACTAAGCCTTTTGGCAAGCAAGCTACAATGATCTTGTGAATAAATGTGACCACTTACATACAACTATGTTATTTAAAAGATTTATGATTAAGTGATAGTATTATGTAAACTTGAAGATATAAACAAACGCGCACACACACACACACACACACACACACACACACACACACACACACACACACACACACACACACACACACACACATGGCACACTTAAGACAAATACTTTAGGCCGCACACATAGTTACCCTATGTCATACTTTACAGCAAGCATGGAATCACATAGTTTCACATTCAAGGGCAGGTAGATTCACACTATGTCACACTCTAAGGCAGGGCAGAGCTATAAAGAATCACAGTCAAGGCCAGGTACAGAGTTACACCATGTCACACTCTATAGCAGGCACAAATTTTACACTATATTGCACTCAAGAGCGGTTACAGAGCTACCCTGTATCATACAGAAGGGCAGGACAGAGCTACAATGCATTACATTCAAGGGCAGGCACATCATTACAATGTGCCACATACCAGCGCAGGTACAGATTTATGTTACAACACACTTGAGGGCAGGCACAGAGTTACACTGTGTCATACTCAAGGGCAGGCACAGAGTTAAGCTGTCAGATTCAAGGGCAGGCAAATAGTTACTATACATTTCACTCAAGGAAACATGTTTGGAGGTTATAGTAGGTCTTTATTCCCACCTCCCATGCTATACTACTTCTACTATTTGCTAAATTTAGCACTTCTTGGTATTTAATAACATAACACCCATCTTATAGTGAAGAAACGGAGGGAACAATAGAAGGAAGAGAAATGTTTCAAAGACTGGACTCCATGGTCATGTGAGGTTTGTCTGTAGTTTCATATACCTGACATTATATGATTTACAATCAGCAATCTAGATTTTAGGAAGAGACAGATCAGGAGGCAGGAATGGAAGTAGTCAGATGTTTGTGGTATGGAAAGCAGAATGTTTATCTATTGCGGTAGTATGTGCTGGTAGTAATAAAGAAAACTTATGCTTTTTACTAATCAATTTGTGAATGAGGTAACTAAGGTTGATCGCATGCTTGTATATAGAAGCAGACCTCCTAATTGTCTTTTGACATTCTAGGACAAGGCCATACAGAATGATATTCTGAAGCAGAAGTCATACACCAGAAATATCCTATTCCCTGGAGATATTAACCTGATATTTTAAGTGTGAGGCCTTGTTCTTTGGGATGATTAAAGACAAGTCTCTCTCTCTCAGGTGGTTACTAAGCTCACCTTCCTGACCTATATACCTTAAGGTATTCTGTTCTTATTTCCATTTGACTGGATACAATTCTAATGCTGTATTTGGTAATGCCATTCACTATCATTGCCACATTGTGGGACCTTAACTGAAAGAATGCCTAAAATATTACTCCTGCAAAAATCAGAGACTCATCCCCGCCCCACCCCCGACTACCACCCACATACACTCTCCTAATGTCTCTGTTTCTGTATGTGTTCCTTTCTGTTGATTCTTTCCTCTAGGGGTTAATAAAGCACTTGATAACATTAATGGTATAATCCTCACCATGCAGAGTAAGCGCTGCCTTATGAAATACATATGTGTAAAAGGTGACAAACACAGGTGACTCAGTAAAGAAACAAAGAATTTGACGAGTCCTGGAATGGTATAGGAATGGAAAGACAACATGATACATTCAACAGGCTAGTAACTGCCCCTACTCCCCCAACACACACTTCCTGCATATCCCTACCTTGTCCCTTCTCTTATAATTACTCACATTCTGTCTTCCTACTCCTATCATCCGTACCAAAGACAACTATTGGTACTGTTCTGCTGGGTCCCAGCTTGGGTCCAGGCTTTCACACTAATCTGGAAAGAAGATATAATAATTCTTTAATGGGCATTTTTCATTTTCATTTACTTCAGAGTAGCAGCCTTCACATGTTGAAACCTTGAATGTTGCAGACTCACTGACTGAGACAATAGCAACACAGTGCAATGCATACATTAGTAACAGCACTACAGGACTATTTTCCATACAATCTCGCAATTATAGTTCTGCTATGAGACAAGTACTTCTGTTCATTTATCAGTGTACCACCACCTTCTGTTGTACAATAGAGTGGCAGCCGTTGATGCTAAAATATGGCAGCAGAATAGAAATCAAAGCATAGCCTTCCATAACTCATCCTGAATTGAACATAGCATTGGTAAATGGCCATGTCTCTGACTGTGTAAATTCCCATTTTTCCTGTAAGTCACCATCTTAGTTGTTTGTTTATTCTTGACTACATCATGAGCTGTACTTTTATTTTTGTCATCTCAACTGTTTGAGACGGTGACAGTTTTGTTGCATTTTTTTAATATCACACATCTTTTATTTCTAAGCCTAGTGAACTCCATCCACTTTCCTTGTTTACACAATGATGGGTAACAGTTTCTTAGATTTCTTCTAACTGGATTTCTTACTAGTTCCAGCTCTTTGAACAGGTTAATTTCTCTGTATACTTTATTTACTAGAATCATGTCTCCCCTCTATATACTGTTTAGACTGAGAGATTGTAATGATTTAGCATGCTAAGCCTTTCCTCAGCAGAGTGATATTTCAAGCATAGAACATTCTTACCTCAGTGTCAAAGAATTTTCTCTGCCCTATTTCTTTTCTTTTATATGGATTCCAAGCTGAACATGCATATTTGATTACATTACATGTTGGAATTAAACACTGTCACTATTCGCATTTGGTCTCTCCACCTTATGCATCTGAACATGCAGCATTATAAACTAGCTGGACTGTAGCATGCAGAAACTATTTGCAGTTTGAAAATTGGTATCTTCTCCACTGTGACATATGGGACTTTGCAGAAATTTGCTTTAGTTGCATTTCTTGGAATACCATTTATCTTTCCCATTTGGACAGAAAGGACTATCCTCTTTGCAGCTTAAGTTATTTTACATTTTGTATTGTGTGAATACTTGAGTAATGTTAGTTCTTTCGGTGTGCCTAGAGCAGCAATAGTTATACAGAATAGCCGATAAACTGTGTTGAAATCTGTGAAAGTCCCCCATTCAATTACTTCTGCTCTCCATATTTTTGTGCTTAGTTTTTGCAACCTTGTATCAACCAGCTGGATACTTAGCTACATATGGGTTCATTTCCTTTAATTGCAATTTAGTTATGAGTTGATTGTGCCACAGTTTATTATATAATTCTGTTCACACTGTCTGTCTGATCTGACTGATGGGTATACTGAGCTCTTGTAAGACCTGAACTGGCCCTATTACTGTGTCAAGCCTCAAATTCCTTTAAGATACTACCTTCCCATAATCCCCTTAGGTACTGACTTTCCTCAGATCTCATTTGTCACCTTTAGTGCATGGGCATTTCATTGGTCACAGCTAGGTGGGCTTTCTTTTCTACAGCTTTTGTGCATAGCTTTTGTCAACCTCTTCCCACTTGATATTTTTACGATTCTAGGCATAACTTTTGAGTCATTTTCCATCAGACATGTGATGGCTGAATTTTCTTATTGCCTTATTTTCCTCACCCAATGACTCCATCAGTTAAAAAAACTACCAGTTTAGGCAGTCATAGTTACAGTGTAGTTTTACAGTTATATTTGCTTGGTTTGGTTATTATCTTGCTCTAGCTTGCTAGTTTTTTATACTGCATTTAACAGTGGTGCTGTGGTAGCGTTGTCGCCTCACAGTAATATGCTGTCCGGTTCGATTCTCAGCTAGAGCGTCTTCTGTGTGGAGACATGCGTGAATGGGCGTACCTTTGTTGAAGGTTGTGCATCAGAGCTGGAAACTCGGCATGTAAAAATCTACTGCCAATCATTAGCAGACCGGAGTATCGCTGTGGCAACCCCTAACCGGGAAAAACTGAAAGACGCAACATTTAACAGTTGATTCTGTATTCTGTTGTAAACCTCTCTGTGCTATTCTTTAAGCCCATTGTTGATTACATCACTTACTAATTTTACTAATATACAAGGACAAGCCCAAGAAGAGCTCTCACAAATAAATGTACAAAGTGTTTCTGCAAGATCCAGCCACACAACAACTAGGACCTCTGCAGAGACCAGGCCATCTGACTGCAGAACATTCTGTGTGTATGGTCTTCAGACCTAGATCTTTCATCTATTGACATAGAAAAATAATTTTAGAAGGTATTTACCCCCAACCCTTCTCCTGACAAATAGAAAAAAGGAAAAGGGGAAAACAAGAGAAAAAGTCTGATGACAATGGACTTTCTTTGGTCTATAAAGTGCCGAAGTTGGAGCCAACCCCTTCAGCTTCTGAACTCAAGTAACCTTCATTTCTGACTATTCCTCTTTCGAACCCAATAATAGTACCAGTAGACATTCCTTTGAAAGAGAATATCCTTAATTTGTTTTCAGGCCTCCTTTCACATCTTCACTCTAGTCTGTCAGGTATTTCAGAAATGTCAGTGATATGGATTGGAAACACATGATGAGACCCTTTCTGAAGACTCAGATTGAAAAGGTTGTCATCCCATCTCTCTCTCTATCTCTCTGTTTCTATTATAAATCAGGTCGGTCCCTCATCTCCCGTACTTGCTCCTTCCCTAATCCATGTTTCTGCACCAGAGGCATTGGAGCAAAGACAACACTCAAAGTCTTTACAACCAGAGACCATTTTCTTGGCTCTGGATGTCTCTCACCCAGTTGTTTTGATGATGAAGCACTCAACATCAACTGAGTTTCAGGACTGAATGCTTAACATTTGGGCTTCAGCTCCATTTTCAACTCTTACCTGCTCAGTGCCTTTCTCTGTGTCAAAGACTTTGGCCTTTGATGTGCTGGTACCACTCTCCTCCAAGCCATCTGAGTATTTGATGTTTGAGATTCTTTCATCTACACAACTACATCAACCCCAGTGGGAGCTGGCATGGCAATGGGTCAGACCTGTCTAGTACAGGCAGACCTGGGGTCAACATTTGAGGTCATTAACAGGACAATTACTGCTCCCCCAAAAGCAATTACATAGCCTCCATATGTGCTGGCTCCACCCCCCCCAGCACCCTACAATCTGTGTCTTTACTCCATCATCAAGCTTCCAAAGGTCATGGAAGAGCTGAAAGCCTCAAACAACCTGTGTAGGTTCACTCTGAGTCCTTTGAGGAGCCAGATTCTCCCCACTGATGTTTCTAGGAAAAGGAGGTGCAAGAGGAGGTAAACAGATGCCCCCATGGAGTCCGTGACATCCAACTCTGACTTGGAAGATTGTGAGGGTTCCCCTCTATCCCCTCCAGAAGGTGCCACATTTGAAGAGATCTCTGAGTTAATGAGACAAAGGAGATCATGGCCTACTGACTCACCCTCTCAGGATGAGGAGGCATTATTTTAGGACTGTCATTCTACACTACCTACATCTTGGATGGTCCTTTCTGCCAACTGTCTGATATATTTAGTCAGTAGGAAAGCATGGTAGGAACCTGACTCTTCTAAAGCCATCCCCAGAAAATCTGACAAAATTTTACTCCCATTTAAAGATAGGCAGCACCTTCTGTGGATTCATCAGGCAAATACTCAAACAGTCAGTGTTTGACTATTTGCTGATGAAGCCTGTGTAGTGAAAGTCTTTGGATACTAGCAAGTGTAAGTTAATAACTTTGTTCTACTATCAAGTGTCATTGTTACATTTATGACAGAGATAATATCCAGAGGCATATTATAATCTTTTTCCACTCACCACCCCCAACCCAGCAGCTACTGGATGTTCCACACCACCATTGACAAGTCACCAGAAGATAATTCTCTCTCTCACTTTAAAAGAAAAAGAGCCATGCAGAAGGTCCTTTCAGAACAAGGGTGGTCAGGAATTTATTCAAGGTTCTTTTTGGGATTAATAGTAAGTACAACAGGCCCATTCTAGACCTCAGTGGCCTAAATCTTCATCTCAAGAAAACCCTTTTTATAACAGCCTCAGTGTTTATGTACATCAAGAAAGCAAAAACATCCAAGAGGTTTCAGGTAGGAGTCACTCATTTTCAATTTAGAGCTTTCCTCTTCAATCTTGCCATAGCCCCCTGGTGTTCACCAAATGCATGGCGGTAGTCACAGCCAATCTGTGACTAAGACTCCCATATTTGGATGATCGTCTCATTACTGCTACAACCACAGAATCTCTTCTCAAATGCCTATCCTTAGTTATCTCTGTAAACTATGAAAAATCAAGTCTTCATCCAACATAGTCCACAATATTTATCAGATGCCATATGAACACAAAAAAATTGCACAGTCAGCCTTTCTTTAGACAGAATCCAAAAACTTAGAGCTTTATTCCAATGCCTTCTGAATCACCCACCATCATAATCACTTTTGGTAGTCTGGTTACTTGGATTCATAGCTTCAGCTATAGTCATGTTATCTGCAAACCTCATAATCAATATTCAGCTGTGCAAGGCACATTTAAAATGGTGTCTCACCTTTCCCATTGTCTCAGCAGGGAAACCATTTGTTCTTCCTCCTCAAGGAGTGAAGATCACCATGAACACATCCTATTTTGGGTTAAGGGACATTTCAAAGGGATGATGGTCCAAGGAACTTAGAATTAGATAGAGGCCAATCTTCACATAAGTATCCTAGAAATGAAAGCAGTCTGCCTGGTGTTCTGGGAACTCTAGGACCTTCTACATCTGGGAGTGTTTTTCATTCAAACAGAAAACATGCCTGTGGTATAGTATTTGACTAAGCAATGATGAAGCAGCTCCTACCCCTTTTGCCAAGATGCCATGAAAGTTTGTTTTGCATTGGTTTCTAATCACAACACGTTCCAGCAAAAGCCAGCTGCCTATGGAGAGGCACAGTAGGCACATCCTAATGTCTTATGAGTGTTTCCCTCATCTTAACTACATTATGCAGTGCCATTGTTTGCTTGCTTTGTAAACTGTGTTATATAACTATATGTCATTGTTCCTCCCTTTAAAATCAAACCTGTACTAAAATACTCAGATAATTATTGATTTTCACCTATTTTATTATAATCCATAGTGAAACAGCCCTGGAATAATTCTTGTTAGCTATGGTGCAGTACTGAGAGTTCCTAAAACTCAGTTAAAAGATAGTAGCATTTACTACTGTGCCATTATACCTCCCTTGCATGGCAGTTTATTATAGAGCCCATCTCTTCCAAGCCACAGGATTAAAAACAAAGCAAGTTCAGTGACTTCTAACCACATATGCCAATGAAAAAAAAAACAATTGTGCCAAAACTTATAAAGAAATTTTGAAAAGCCTCACGTGCTGAAGTTTTGTTGCATGTCCTTATATTTTATTGTTCTACAGCCAAAATACAGGTTAATATTTGTAATTTTATAACTAGCCTAGAGCAACTTAATACAATAGAAGGAAACAGGGCAGATCCAACACCAGCCAAAGTATTGGGAATTTGGTCAAATGAAATACAGTATGTATAAGCCTCACCATTGTCTTGCACTAATTTATCATATAAAAAATAAACAATGAGATCAAATACTTATGACTGCAGATGCTGATATCCCAGCCACAAAATGGCAAACTGCATTCATATAAACAGGGAATGCTTCTCATGTGTTACTTTGGATAGATTTAACAGTTTCTGACTGTAGCCCCAGTTCTTATAATAGACTCTTTATTGTGGCTATGACTAGATCCTAAAAGCAAATATAATTATTGTGGATTTCATGAGAAACACAAATGCCAGCCTCTACTGGAGAAAAAAAAAATTATACTTAGTAAATGTCTATTTCCAGCTCTACCCAAAGGGACAATTCTAAAACAAGAATAATATTGCAAAACAAGAACAGACTGCGAAAAAAATGAAATGTCAGTTATTAACGGGTGGTAAACCATTACCATAAACCCGCAGCAACGAAAAAAGGTTATATAATGTGCTGTGGGTATTGTTGCAAGAATCAATATAATATTTAAATAAGATTTTCCTTTTAAACTAGCAATAACTTAAATGTAATTTTTAACGTGAGCATAAAAAGCTGGTTTCAGAATGACAACTGAGGAATTTTATTAAAATAAAAGAGTAAAATGGACAGATCCATATGTGGCAAAGGACAACAAAATGTGCTGTACATCCAAAGTGACATATAGGTATGCAATAAGAAACAGAAAATAAAAATGTAAAATGTATAACACCATCAAGATATTAATTATATGTTTTGTAAATATGTATAGTTTTTTTTTATGTCATAGAGAATCTTCAGAAATGTCATTTATGCTTTTACCATTTGTTCCATATATTGCCAGAAAAACACCATTTCTACAACAACCTGGTTAGTAATGACCTGATTGACCAAAGTAAAGCTTTCTTTAACTAAAATGCTATTTAATCACATAAAGCAGAACTTCTTATGTTAAATTTGTCAGCAAATACACTGACATATCCTTTTGTGTTAGATGAAGGGATTTTATGGGGATTTTAAGCGTATCAAATTTCTTATTTTCTTAATTGTTAGAAAATGATTTCTAAAATGAAGAATTTACTGACTGGTGGGTATAGAAAACAGAGCATCAAGTAAAATATATGTTTTATAAAATCAATAATAATACAGACATATTTCAGAGTTCTAAGAATGAATGAAACAAATAACACCAAGTTTGAGCAAATTTCTAATTAAACCTTCCCATCTCAAAACAACTTCACCTTTAGCTCATAAGTAAGCTCAACAAGTGACTAAAACAATGAACTTCTGTCATCATAACAACTTTTATCCTCCAGTTTATAGTATATTCTGCCAATAATCTTTCCTGTCTGTTCACATTGTACCTTTACCAATTAGATAGGAGCAAAGCCATCAAGCAAAATCTCACACCTCTTAATTAATTAGTTACTTTAACTTCTGATATTTACAGCAAGTCACAATTAATGACAAGTACTATTTTTAATACCAGGCTTCCAGAACTTACTATGCAAACTACAGAAACATTAGTGCCCTGGATTTATGTACATTTATTGCCTCCTACTCAAGCGACAACAGATTCAGTCCATGTGTACCTATAAACTCTGTAGAAAGTAACAATAATAACATTCTTCTCTGATCCTTATACTCATGAACCCTGAGTCTGCCATTTTAAGTATGAAATTCTTGCTATGTCAGAATTAAGACTTAAATCTAATTTAAATGTATCAAAATACTTTGAAACAATATACATATAAAGAAGATGGAGACTAGCCTTACAAGTGGAGTATAATTACTGATCAAAGGTACAATTGTGTAAATTTAATTTATCCCATAATAGCAGATGTTCAAATTTCTAACTGCTGCAGTAGTAGTCTGTTTTTCCTGCCCTGGAAACAACAAAAGGCCAGTTTCACAAAGTTCTTGCTCTGCCATCCCCCACATCTTCACCCTGAATGTTGACGGGCTAGCAACAAGTAGTGAAATCAGCAGTCAGAATGAAGATTTCTTCATAACCTTCCTGCCCATACTGACAGAAAGAGGTGAGACTAACAATCCCGACCCCCCCCAAAAAAAACAACAACAACAAAGAAACATATAAAGTAGACTTGCTTTGCTTCCCAATACTAGAGTGAGGGGTAGACGGAGTGTGTGGCTACTGCAGCAGTAAGGAATTCAAACTTCTACTGCTATGGATAAATGCAACTTACACAACTGTATTATGTTCATCATTCCCACTGCTGCAGTAGTCTTGAGGCCATGTGGGTCAGTTACCAACCTGGGAGGAAGAAGGATATGGAACCAAGAATGATCCTGGAGAATGGTCTTACTAATCTCACCCTAGACCTTGAAAAGGAATCCATTTTATAGTGCTTTGTATATGTATAGAGTACCAAGCATTTGCCTTTAGAATGCTTCTACAATCTACACCTTGCCAGCATGTCATCAAATAAGAAAAGGCTTTAGTAGAATGTGACTTGATACGGCCTGGAATGGATCTGCCACGGTGGAGAATAACAATAAGAAATAGCTTAGGTCAACTACCTGGACATTGTCTGTTTACACATAAAATGTACCTTTTTTTCACCCAATGATACGAAACAAAATAGATTTTTAGCTTTTCTAAAGGACTTAGTTCTGTCAATATACTACCCAAGCTGCCTATGCATGTCCAGACTATACATAATTCTTTCTTGCTGATTTTTAGGTTCTGGGTAGAAAACTGAGAGACTGATAGCTTGATTCAATGTAAACTGTAAAACCACTTTGGCAAAAAAGAGTGGTTTGTTTTTAATGTGACCCTATCTCTGTGGAATAGGAGATAAGGTTTAGATACCACAATAGCATGCAACTCAGATATTCTTGCAGATGTCAGAGCAATGGTGAGAACAGTTTTCCAAGTCAAGAACCTTAAATTAGGTTGATGAGCAGGTTTAAAAGGTGAATGACTTAACTTACCCAGCATAAAGATGAGACTTCAAGGAGGACCAACCTACTTATGAGGGGGTCTCAGATATAAAATGTCTTTCAGAAACTGCTTTACCACAAACAGAGAAGAAAGAGGAGGATCAATGGGCAGACATGCTGTAATGTTTGTAAAAATGAACCTTTATAAAGAAATAAGAGATGCCAGAGAAAGGTAACTCACACAAATATTTAAGCACCAGTGGCACAAAATCCCTGATGGACCCCTAGTTATTGACGAGGTACCAACTAGAAATTTGCTTCCACTTATCAATATATGATTTTCTAGTTGCAGATTTTCTTGTCATCTTTAGTATCTGCTGTACATCCTTATGAAATAAGTGCCTAAAAGGTATTAAAATTGAATCACCTACCTAGTCAGATGAAGTTGATTGAGACTGGGGTATATCAAATTCCCCATCTTGTGTGAGTAGATCTATGATTTGATGAAGTATGTGGTAATTGCCCTTGGCCAATTTCATAAGAAGGGAGAACCAATGTTGCCTCGGTCAAAAGTGAGTCACCACAATTATTTTTGGGGAGTTCTTCAGAATCTTCAGAATTACCCTGGATATCAGTGGAAAGAGTGGGAAAGCAAAAAGGAACATTCCCATCCATGGGAATAAAACTGCATTTGTTTTCCATGCTTACTTACAAGGAGTCCTGATGCAGAATTTGTTTAGCTGTTTGTTATGAAAAGAGGCAAACAGATCTGTTTCAGGTATTCCCCACAACTGTATCCATTCTTAGAAGATCCCCACTTTCAATTTCGATTCATGAGGCTCTGTCTTGGTCCTTCTCAGTTTGTCTGCCCTTATAGTTTGCTCTGAAATAATGTAAGATGCTTGGAGACTTAAGGAATGTTGAAGAGCTACCCCCAAGCCATCTTAACCATTCTATGTAGGATGTATGACTTTGTATCTCACTGCTTGTTTATGTACCACATTACTGGGGTATTGTCTGTTATCAATTTACGAGAGCCTGGTGGTCATTGGTCATGGAGATATTTCGAGGCATGGCATATAGCCAACATCTCCTGGTCTATCCGAAGGACTCCACAGGCCTTGTAGCTTTACCCCCATGAGAATTGCACCCCTGCATGAAATCTAAAGTGTCTGTCATGTGAGAATGGTTTGGTGTCTGAAGAGAGAAAGAAAGACCTGAGTTCATCTGAATTTCTTGTCCCCACTAATGTAGATCTAATTTTAGAAAGCCCAACACTGAAATCTGATGCACCAGAGGATGTAAATGTGCATTTTTTTAAACTAATGCATTTTTTCATGTGCCTCCTGGCTATGGGAATCATAAGAATTGTAGAAGGCATGAACCCTAGGATCCTAAAAAATTCTCTTTGCGATGTCTGACACTGATTGGAGAAGCAAAAATCCACCTTTTCTTATGTCAAAAATGACTGTTGAAGTGAAATATATAGGAGGCAGCTAAGAAACACAGTCCTGCAAGATGAAGTCAAGGGAGGATTTGCAACATTAATCTGGAAGCCTAGACTGGTTAGAGGAGGCATTACCATGTTAATGACTCTTGACATAAAGATAAAGACTTTGTGAAGGTAAGTAAGTTGTCTAAATATAGAAATATGTGAATGTCATTGAGTCTGCAATAAGCTATGACTAGGACTATACATTTTGTGAACTCCCTTGGCTGTAGATAATCCAAAGGGAATGCACAGAACTGGTACTGTGACAGAAACAAAACACCTCTGAAATTTCCTGAAAGCTGTGGCTATGGGAAAGTGGTAATATGCATCTTTTAAGTCTAGTGTTAACATGTAACTCATGGGAGGAATGAGGGTTACAGGTTCTGTAAGGTCACCATTTTGAATTTTGGTATTTTCAAAAACAGATTTAGAAATGAAAGGTCTAGTACTGATCTCCAAGAGGCCTCTTTCTTTGGTACCATAAACATTCTGGAATAGAAGCCTTTGCCACTTTGACTTACAGGTGCTGGTTCTATGACTCCTTGGGTGTGTAAAAACTGAAGAATCTGAATAAATGATTCTGTTTGGTTTGGAGGGAGGGAAGAAATTCCCCATAAAGGTGTTTTTTGTATCCAGTGCCATCTGTAAACTACTTGCACCAGTTTTAACAGTTAATAGTCGGAGAAAGTCTTTTAAAAGGGAGATGTTGAGGACCAGTATGTGGGACAGGTTAGTAGAGATACTGGCCACAGGGCAGGGAAGGGGGGGGTGAATACTGGCATAAAAAAGTTGCCAAAATCAAAAGCAATCTTTTACCATGAAGTCAGTAAATAGTTCTGTCATTGAAACTGTAACTCACAGTATAACGTCTAGGCATTATAATAGATGACAATGTCAAATATGACCAGCATATACTGCACACCATTAAATCTACACACCATAAGGTAGGCTCCCTTTATAGGATCAATGAATTTCTTACAGATACTGCAAGAAAACTTCAGCCACCACCTCCTTCTTGCCAACTCTCTTATACACCTCTTCTATCCTAACAAACTTAAACAGTACTCAGATAAATTAATTTACCTCCTGTTACAATAAAATAGCTACATTTGCAATCAATCTCCCTCATAGGACCCACCATTGTCATAGCTTAAAGCAATTAAACTGGCTTGAATTACACAACTACCTAACATATTCACAACTGACTACAGCACACAAACTCATTCATCATCCAGGAAAAACACTCTGCACTACAAAACACATTACTGCCCTATTGTCCAGCAAGGGACCTGTGTTCTAGTAACAAGTTCTTACTACTCACAAATAATTCAAATAATGTTTCAGGAGACTCGCTCTACTCCCAGTACATTGATAAACTTTGGAATAGTATCCTGACACAAATAAAAATCTCCACAAACTTAATAGTTTTAAACCACTGCTTAGATGGCTTAAACAACATCTTCCAGTCCTGGTCCTGCACATGCTCATCACCAGGTTAAGACTTTGTTCTCACCGTACAATACTCTGCTTAAACAGAATACTCTCAACCTCTCACTGAAATGACAAAACAGTTTTTATATATAACTGCTGCCTGTGCAAATCATTAAATTGCATGTGGGGGTTTCTTTTAAGTAACTTGTACATCTGTGAAATCTTACAGTGTATACATGTAACTACTCTGTGTTTATCTGGAACTTAGTATAATACAATGCAAGGAAATGGAGCTTTTCTCCCTGGGCCTCTGCTGAAAATGGGGATCACCCAGTCAGGCTTTATATTGTTCATCTGCCCCTTTCTCTGAAAGGACTCTTGTTTCTTATTTCTTTCAGGTCATCTATTTTTCACCCTTGTTTGCCAGTACGTAACTGGTTTCGTTTATTTGGCTTATTTAGGAACAAGAAGGGCTAAAACTTTGTATTGGGGAACACAAAAAATCTTAGATACTATCCCTGGGATTCATGAAGCTTGTGTCAGGTGCAAGTATAGTGTTGGCATTCTAACACCAAAGATGTCCACAGAGCAATTCAGGTACGAACCGTTCCCACGTGCACTACCGGCGTACGCTATGGCCGCACAACCCCTGAGCCTTGTATGCTAATTACCCATTTGCAGCAGTGTAGCATGAAAATGAAGGTATGTAGCGATTCAGGAAGTGGTGCAGGCATAGTGTAAGCATGCAGAAATGTAAATCGTAAAAGAACGGTTTACATTTTTGCAAACATAAAATTGGAGCCATGACAGCCGACCAAACACATGTATTATATTGTTAATATATGCCAATGGCTAAATATATAGCCCTTGGCATGAAAAAAATGTACAAAATAAAAAAAATTAACATTTAATATATATAGTCGCACAACTGCGACGTGGAAGCGCAGGGCAGCAGTGCACAAAGGGTATCGCAAGGAATATATAAAAATATAGAATAAAACCGCAATGAAACACATATCACGATTTCCCCATAATAGTCAATGACAGGCATGCTACACCATACTCATGGCGCAAGGATTGCTAAGGGGCAGTGACAGTGTTATGCGCAGTAGCTAGGAATTAGTAGGCAATGCCATGCAAATGACAGGAGTAATAGTGAATCACAGATTCCCCGCTGGTTTAAGGATGCACCTCACAGTGTAGCATTATAACACCAAGGTGAGCCCTTGAGATAAAGATGACATCAAGAGAGGGGTGTGTTGCCATTGCTGAAAGCACATTGGAGCATTGCTAAACCGGTCTGCCCCTAGCTAGGCAAAGCTGCAGGATAGGGGTGTGTCGAATTGCCCATAGCTATGCTTAGCTGAGAGTACACAAGGTAACCGAGTATGCATGTGAATGGAGATGAAAACATATGTAAACCCGGTAAACGGATATGCGCGGAGCACACTGCAGCTGAAACAGGAAATATATAGGAAAGAAATAAGGAAATGCTGCAGCAGTGAAACTGGAGTACAAACGACTAATTAACACCTAGCAGCCTACAGTGGGCCATTGACAACAGCTAACAAGGCTGCAGGCAGCTACCTGCAGAACAGGGAAGGGGAGGGGCTGTACTGCAAAGAAAACAGCAAAGTGTCAAAGCAAAACAAAGGCGATACCCAGTATATCAACTACATGGCACATTTCGCCATGACTTGGTAGGGAAAGTACAAAACAAGAAAGACAGCAGGTGGATGCATGCCTGATAATGGGAGGGGATCCAGGTCTAAAAGTGAATTAAAGGGCAACAGATTAATCAAAGCAGGCAGGTAGACCTTCACAGTAGAGGACCCACACATGCAGTACTCATTGCAAAACCCATAATTAAGACATGCAGCAGGTGGAATAGCTCATATATCAGCTACAAGGCACATTTTGCCATGACTGGGTAGGGAAAGTACAAAACAAGAAAGACGGCAGGTGGATGCATGCCTGATAAAGGGAGGGGATCCAGGTCTAAAAGGGAATTAAACGGCAACAGATTAATCAAAGCAGGCAAGTAGACCTCCACAGTAGAGGACCCACACATGCAGTACTCGTTGCAAAACCCATAATTAAGGCATGCAGCAGCTGGAATAACTCATACACACCCACTTACATCAGCAGCATCCATAGCACAATACTATAAAGTGTGAAAGCACCTCACACACATTTGTGTATTCCCATACACTCTGCACCAGTGGTGTATACAGACGGGGAACTTTTATTATGTACATGTTAGGGGTTGCCATAGCTTTGGTTCACCAGCATGTGTTGGAGACTGAAGGTGGTGTGGAGGATGATGCACACGATCACTGCAGGCACCAGAGGAGGAGGAGAGTGTTCAGATGCAGGGTAACCTATGAGAGGCTACATGATCTGAAGATAGTAGAGCATTACAGGGTGGACAGGGACACCCTAGAGCACCTTATGGAGCTGTGCCGGCCACGCCTCAGAGCCAGAACAAACAGAGGGGAACCCATCCCAGTGGATACGAAGGTATGTGTAAGCTTGAGAATACTAGCTACAGGTACCTTTCAAAGATCAACTGGGGATATCATGGGTATCTCACAGGCATCAGCATCCAGGGTACTACACCAGTTACTGGATGCCATGTTACCACATGCCAATGAGCACATATATATCTCCCGAACACAGGAGGAGTTGGGCAGCAATATGCGTCCACCGTGCGTCAGAATACCCGGAGGTACTGGGTGCAATAGACTGCACGCACATACACATCAAGTCACCACCCGGTGAGCAGGGTAGATGCTACATAAACCACAAGGGATACCCCTCCATCAACTGCCATGTTGTGTGCAATGCCCAGGGCATTATCATGGATGTGTGTGCTGGCAGCCCTGGAAGCTATCACGAATCCCACATCTGGTATGCCTCACAGCCGTATCGGTTATTTTCCAGGAGGGACATCCCAAATGGCCACCTGGTGGGGGATGCTGGCTATGCACTGGAACCATGGATGATGACTGCCATCAGAAATGCACACACACCCATGCAGGAATGCCATAATGAGGCACACGCACAAAACCAGAATCATCATAGAGTGTTTGTTTGTGATGCTGAAATCATGGTTCCATTACTTGGACATATCTGGTGGAGCCTTGCAGTACTCTCCAAGCACATGTGTCCACATCTTCATAGTGTGTGCCATGTTACACAATATGGTCCTACAGAAACAGCTGCAGCAGGGACAGAATGGTGAAGGCCCTCACAGCCCACCACCATTGCCAAGGGCCCCACAGCCACAGAGGTACTCAGACCACAAACACCCTGTGCTAGCCCCAGTAGGCAGATGGAGGCGAGCCCAGTATGCCCATGCCTTGGCAAGGAGGGAACGTATAGCACACACACTGACAGTGTTGGCACCTAGGGACTGACACCTTTCTACACCTGCACACACAGTAAAAATGGATAGCACACACACAAGACTACCTGTAAATTGTCATGTATAGGCAGTCTACTGTGTGCATCCAACATAGGCAGCCCTCAACTATTGCACACACAACAGCCATTGGCCAGGGTAAATCAACACCTGAACAGTAAATTAAGCTATCGGCATATGCAGATACTGTATGTATAGATTCATAGGTAGGTACTTGGCCAACTGTCAGAAGCCATTCATAAGGCCAGCCAAAATGTGTCAGCTTTTGCCACCCCATTGATTCATTAACCATCCCTCTGCGGAGCAGAGACAATGGCGGGATCCCTGGGGTGCATCTACTGCTCCCCAACCACCCTTCAAGGTTTTTCTTGCAGAGTGTTAGTAAGGGGCTCTGTATAATGTAGTTAGGGATGTTGTTCCAAAATATGGGGTGTGTCTGTGACAGGAAGCTGTCCCTCCAGCATCCTCCAGTTATTGTTGTGGCAAGGTCAGCTCACTACAGTGTGTGGCTCACTGTGACATGGATTCCCATAGGTGGAGCATATCCATCAAGCCAGAGTTCAACATGGCTGTGTTGGCCAGTGGAGATCATCTCTGGGTAAACAAGATGCCACTGAGTAAAGCAGGAGTTTATTCAGTCCGGCTGCATAGGCCATATGTTGGAGGCCAGTATTCCCCTTGGTGAGGTACATTTGTGGACCCCCCAGCTGTTGAATGTGTCCTCTGAGGTACATCCCATCTGGGTTATCATACCCTATGATGGGACTGATGAGTGATGAGTAAAGGGGTACTATAACCCCAGAATGTCTAGATGGGAATCCTTTAGTAATCAGATGGCCTACATAAAAGGACGTCCTAACTACTGTGGAGATATGATTGTCAAAGGGGAGATCACTATCTACCTTAGTCCCCAGATACCCCATTACCTCATCTGTATTAAAGTCACTGCCGCTCATGTGTTAATATGTGGGTGCCAATTCCACAATGGAATGACCATGCAGTTAGTGGCATTTGGCTGGAGACCATGTTGTTGGCACCCTGTAACATTCTCTGTGAGGCCCCTTGAGGGATGTCCGTGTCAGATGGACTATCAATCATGGCTCCCAGTTTGCAGTCATTGTCAAACATGGTCTACTGTAGTCCACCTGTGTTTGCCTGTACATCTGAGATGTATATGCCAAACAGTAGGTCTCCCAGGACTGAGACCTGTGGGACACCAGTCGTGACTGTTCAAGAGTTGGACCTGGAAACCGCTAGTCATACCATGTGGGTTCTGTGTGTAAGCCCATTAGCAACCCAACCTGTGATATATGGGTGAATGTACAGGCTGGTGTGTTTATCAATAATACCTGAGTGGGGCATGGTGTCAAAAGCCTTGGTGAGGTCCAGGTAGTATGTGTGAACCACCTCCCCCATCATCTAACGTCTTGGTGACTGTATGTAAGATGTCAAACAGGTTCAGTAGGCATGAACTGCACTCAACCAAGCTGACTTGGGTTGGGTCACGTGTTTGAAGGTTACCAATGTCATTGTTAATGAGTGCCATGAGGATGCAAACCATACCATTGCAGACCAGGCTAATCAGGCTTATGGGGTGGTAGTTACATGGTCAGTTGTGATTTCACTTTGATGGAGTGGAATAACCATTGCTATGCACCATTGTATGGGCATGTAGCCTGTGGAGAGGCTGAGGTAGGAATGCTTAATTAGGTGGGGGGGGCAGGTTGTCTTATACAGTTTGCAAGATGCAGTCTAGGTCAACATCTGCCTCCATTGATGCTGTGTTCTGCTGTTAGAGAGGGCCATTTCCACCTGTGTGACTCTGATGGATGGGATACTGTTCCTTTTGGGTAGTGCTGTGGGCTCATTAGGGGGTGAAGTATGCACCGAATGTATCTGCAAGGATGTTGGCGATATCAGTAGTGTCAGCATATTTTGTGCTATACTTCACCGGCACAGTGCAAATCTGTGTGTCACAATGTAGATCCTTGACATAGCCAAAGAAGGCTTTGTGGTTATCTTTCGAATCCTTGTGTATTCTCCTGCCGATGTTAGCCTTGGATGATGTCATGAGGGACCTACGTATCATATTAATAGTGGTCACGGATTTCTGCCCTTCGTGGGATTTGCTGTGTGTCTGGAACACTGTCCTACTTCTGTAGTATAGCCTGTTTATTGCAGAGGTCCACCAGACTGGTGTCCTTGTCTAGGAGGAATGAGTCTTGGTTTACCAGTGATGGCATGATCCATACATCCATGTAGGTGCTTATAGACTGCATTTGTAAATCTGTCTGTATCATGAGCAGTGCTTCCCCTTAGCGTGGGGGCTGAGAAACCACCCACCCCTGTCACTAGTAGTATAAATTTAGCTGCAGGAAAGGTATACACTGTGGTATCTGTGGGTGGGGGAGATGCTAGGGTGTGGAAACAGTGAATAGTTCATGGTCAGATCTAACCAGTGACCGGTTAACCTCCGCTGTGATGCACCTGTTGCCCATGTTGGTGATGACCACATCTAGTAGTTTCCACCCCATGTTAGGGAGGTTACCACCTGATACAGGGCATATGAATTGATACATTCCAGGAAGTGCTGGTCCTGGAAGTGAGTACCGGAGTATGTTTCCCAGTTAATGCTATGGTAGTTGACATCGACCAATGCCAAGGTGTGCGTTAGGACTGTCGTGTTCTCCACTGTCTCCAGGTAGGTGGAGTGGAGGTCCTGGGTCATGGATGGTGAACCGTAGCAGGCCACATTCCACATTGCAGTTGTGGCTGATGTTAGCTGCACATGAATGATCACAGAGGTATCATGCTGCCCCACTAACCTGGAGGTGTAGGTATCCCTGATGAATATGGATATAGCCCCTCCATGTCTGTCAGTCCATGTTCTGTGGCTGAAATGCGCGGTATGGGTTGTAGTTTGGTAGTGCTGGTGTGCTCTCAGGAACCTTAAGACAGATTTCAGTTAATGCACAGATGTTGATGTTGTCCATCCTGAGGAGTGCTGTGAGTGCATGCATGTTGTGATCACAACCCCTGGTGTTTAGTAGTATAATCCTCATTGTATCTGCTATGGTGCTGTTTACGGAGCTGGTATTCACCTTCGAGACTCTCCTAAATAAGGCACCATGGGGGCGCCAATAACCTTGGCCAGTATTCCAAAGCGTAAGGCTGCCACATAGGCCGGTATGGTATCATTACATGCATGTTCCCCATCTGTGCTTGTTTTTCATCTCCCCTGTAGGTAACCTACTGGTAAGCAGTAGAAAGCCTTAAACGTATACAAGTTTTCTAGCTTCCAAGATAGGCTTTTGGAGTGACTAAGTATCAGTGTTCTGTATGTTCTTGCTGTACTCAGCTGTTGCCTGACTACATGGCGAGTTCTCACTGTATATTGAGATCTGAAGGTCTGTTTATTCACATAATATGGCTGTAATGGCCTGCACATTAGAGGGTCACAGACAGCCAACTACCTATCTGCCCAAGGGCAATTAGAAGCATAGCAACAGTGTGTTGGCCTTCCCCGCACCATTGATGAAGTAACTGAGCCTCTGTCAAGCATAGCTAATGAAGCAATTCCAGGCAGAATTGTTGGAAGCTGTTGAAGACTGGGGTTGTGGAGGGTGATAGGGGCATTTGTGATCTAAAGAGGGCATGTTAATATGGGAATTCAACACCATTCAATTCCCCCAACAGGTCTTGCAGCTATCAAACTGGGCAGGCTCCCCCACCCGCTGGCTGTATGGTTCCAGGACACATGATCCCCGGGGTGTATAGTCTGTTACCCATTCACACAACAAGGTTTCCCTTGAAGTGCATCAGTGAGGGGCTATATTGTCTCACAGTACATTTGTTATATGTTGTTATTTCAAGAGTACGTGAAGCTCAGTGAGTTTGGGGGCTCCTGCCTTTTGCTTAGCCTAGCTTACACATAGAAATCATCTAAATAGGAAATAGGCGGAAGCAACGTTAATGTCAACAGTATAATGGTTACAGCATCAGCATAGTATCTGTGCATTCGAGGTTACAATCCCGATAATGGCAGGGATGTTTATCATGTGCAAAAGTATACCTTAACCACAGCTTGCATATATAGGTAGTAATCGTTTGTATAATAAACATTTGAATCACCCATATAAACCCATGTGTGCAGGAGAGTACAGTCAACAGAGAATGTAATGTTATGTCAGGACATAGTGAGATGTTACGTCACTGACATGTATATATCCGGAGCAGTTAGCGGATGTGGCCATGTATGCACACAGGTTATACGTTACAAAGTTTAACTGTGTTTAACTGCTGCTATAATGTCACACAAACACTTTTAAACATGCTTACAACTCCTTAAATGAGCCTTATTCTGCAGTAAAAAAACATTTGTAAAGCATTGCAAGTGTCAAACCCTAGACCAGGCAAACTATAGTCATGGGATATACCACTAAGCCATCCGAGGTGTACACGTTTCATGGTCTTGAGAATACACCTTAGGCATTTCACTGTAATGTTCACAAATGGAGCAGTGACTTTGTGTACATATGTACAGTACATTGTAATCTACTGTAGTTTGTGAACCAACACATTCCAGTCTACAGATGCATTACCGTTACAAACTAATCCGAAATATATATATATATATATATATATATATATATATATATATATATATGTCAGTGATGTCTGCACATATATATATATATATATATATATATATATATATATATATATATATATATATATGTATATATTATACAGTTACATCAATAGCCATATATATAAACATCTATGAACACACTTCATGACACAGAAGCACTCCAAAGAAATTGGAGTGTACACAAAACACATGCAGCTCTGGTATTATAACAATTAATATTAACCTAATTCACCATAGAAGGGGTGGTTGTTGTGTATTTGAAGATGGGGGGGTGATGGGTAATGCAATCATACATCAAGGATGGCCTGGGTCGGATGTCCAATAAGTGAACTGGAGGGGCATACATGTAGTATGTGGACAATATAAAAAGGACACAATGCGAAAACCTTACTCATTCATAATACACTCTGTCATGTCACATTGCAACATCTACGTTCACAAACATATGAACATTAACATGTATCAGACATATGTACACCAACTGACTGTCACATTTTTTTCAGTAGTGAGGAATGTCTGTAGTACAATCTATATTCTAAACACCATAACATTCGTACATATCTCAGATGCCTTAGTGGTAAAGTCAGTAACTGTGGTGTTCATGTTTCCGGGTTCAAGACCTGCAAGGGCTGTTAGGCTATTTTGAGGGCCAGAATAAGGGCTTTTGGATGCAGGTGGATTAAAGCTCTCTTAAGCAGTTGTAAGTGAGTTTCCACGTGTTTGCATGATGATAAGCTCCGCTGAAACACGGTAAACGGAGAAGCGCTTCACACGTTTGACCATTGCTTAACATCGCGCAGTCCATGGGCAAACCTGCTCACAACCGTATAAATGTGCGTTATTCACACTTTCCCTACCAGTGCCCACTCTGAGAGGTAAAATAATAACACCATCCAGGAGTAGAACCCGCAACCATGTACTCCATCCTCAGAGTAACCTAACCCTAAGCTACCTGGGATGTACCTATTCTAGTTGTGTATGCAGACAGGTTAAAACACAAAAGGGAGGAATGTGTTGAAATAGGACAACCCGCCATGTACCCAATTAAAGGTGTATGCTCATATATATATATATATATATATATATATATATATATATATATAAAGAGAGAGAGAGAAAGAGAGAGAGATACATAGACACATGTCAATATATACAGGTCTGCATATATATGTAGATATATAGATAGGTTAAAAACATCTACACATCTATGGAGGTACAGATAAACGTATGCAATAATGTATATATCTATATACATATACATATACACACACACACACACACACACACACACACACACATACATACATGTCTGTAGACAGTATTCAAAGTGGTCATATCTGAGTATAACATGGACCATATCAATCACACATTCTGCCCCCCCCCAAACAATATGAACATAACATATGAAGAGTATATGCCAATACACTATTACAAATATGTTCTATGGACACAGTCACCAACACAACTGCAATGACTGCAAATAACCATGACAGAATTACACAGACAGCTTTCATTTTACAAATCTTTATTACATTCTGATGTATTGCCAAAAGGATTCAAGGACTAACAGTACCTGCATGCTATACAGGAAGCATGTAATAGTGCCTTAATGAATCAGCCTGCAATTACCATAGTATTAGTCCACTAAGGGATAGGTGTTCACATAGGGAATGAACACCCACACACATATAGACATTGTATGAAAGGGATTCCTACACACTTGCATGTGCTATGTACACCCACCAACATCTACCCCACAACCGAAATACATACTGTCATACCATAACCAATTATGCAACTACTGTACAACATCTGCTGAAACCTTAACATACCTGGACAGAGACACACTAACATGGCCCTATGTGAAATAGTTGCTGTTATACAATTGAACAGCTGCTGATGTAACAGGGTTTGTATGAACTAATCCCGTTTCAGAGGGCTGAAAGGTTCGTACACCAGGAAGTTTTACCGAGTACTGATTATTAACACAGTATGATACACAGTAACACCAAACTAAATATGTCTGG
>NC_056744.1:999670485-999711730 GCF_019279795.1 Protopterus annectens | reverse complement strand
ATGGATTACTAAAGCCACACATCTAGCATGGGTTAGCATAAGCATCCAATGCAATTGTCATGTAGGTGTCAGGGTGTTACACCTGTGTGTAGGACATTTGCCTTGGAAAGTGGCTATATGGGTAAATGTAACCTAGGTATTATCCACACAAATGTGTAACATGGATGCATGTGCTCTGTGATGAAGGCTCGTCATTCAGTCATGACAGCCCAGAATGACAGACACTAGACAACCTCATAATAACAGCAGGATATTGGCTCATTGTTTTGGTCTAGCAGTTGCTACCCATATAATGACATCACTGCGCGTGGCATTAATGTGCTTGGTAGAAACTGCCCCATGTAAGGTGACAGACAGCAGCAGAAATTGTGTATATGACCAATGTGAGATATACTTAGGGTAGCAGTCCTGCTAATAATGACAACTACTAACACAGCCAAGAGAGGTCATCTTGACTACTGCACCTCAGTACCATTACACAAGGTGGCTCACACATTATGCTTGCACATGCCATTGTTCCACGTATAATGCCACTGCCCACAACCTGCTAAAAATGTATGCCTTTCAGGGCAGCAAGGTGTGTGATGCATGCTGTAGGTACCATCCGCCTGTGCAACCCAGGTAACCTATTGTCTGTCACATCCACACATGCATGAATGTGTATATGTAACATATATATGTCAGTACGTCATGTACATGTATGCATGTGTATCACACAGCACAGACACAGATATATAATTTACAGGCCACATACAGATATCAGGTAGTAAACCAGTATGATGGGCATATATACTGACAGGTAAGATGTACGTAACTGTAAACCTGTGTGTTTACAATAGGAGTCCATTACAATGTGTTCTGTACATGTAAGTGTTTGAGCATGCACACTGTGGCCTTCAGTGGTTAGAATCGGAGTGCATCCCAAACAGCCCTGTGCTACTAAGTGTATGAGCGTACCCACTGCCACCTTGTGTAATTTGAGTCAGTGCATCCAACAAGCCCTTTGTTACTAAGTGTATGAGCATGCCCAGTATAACCTTGTGTAGTTGTAGTCATAGTGCATCCCAAAAGGCCATGTGCTACTAAGTGTATGAGCATGCCCACTGTAACCCTGTATAGTGATAGTAGTTGTCCATTCCACTGATGGCCGTACTCCAGTTCAGGTTCCTGTTGTGCTACAACTATACCTCTCAGGCCTACCTGTGGATGGCGTGTCTTGTTTACGCATACAGGTTGTAATGGACACCTACTTTAAACACACAGGTCTACAGCTATGTACTTCATGACTGTCAGTCTCCTTGTTGTTGTCCTCAATTGTAGAAGGGCAATCTGACTGTCTTGGGATGTGTAATCTCTGTGGCGTGTCTCGTAACTGCGTAGTACTGTAATAGTGATCCTTAGATAGGCAGGAGTTCTGATCTCACCACTGGGAACTGTGTGCGTATGTTTGTGTGTGTGACAGCAAATGCCTGAGTGTGTGTGTCAGCAAATGGCTGAGTGTGTTTGTGTGTGTGTGTCTCAGCAAATGCCTGAGTGTGTGTGTCGGTATAGGCTGAGTGTGGTTGTGTGTGTGTATTTGTGTCTGCATCCTGTCATGGCAGCAGGTTTTGCTGCATTCCAAAGAGATGCCTTCTTTTGCACTGACCTTTATCCTTGACAACCACTATACCTCTCTCTTCCCCCCTCCCCACTGCAAGTAATCAGCCCTGTGATGTCACCAAACTCAGACATGGAATCAGTAAGTGTATGTGTTCTGTGGCACATACCCCAACTGCAGACCACTGTACTAGTTACCTTTACACAGGCAAGACGTGTGTGCATAATACTTGCAAGTGTATGCATGTTTGTGTGTGTGACTACCTTGTAGCCAGGCATACACATGTGTAATGTCTTTTAGCACACCATGGTAGCCATCTGTGGTGACCGGTGTCTACAAAGTATTACATAGTTAGGAATACACAGTCAAGCATGACTACAGTAGGGTATGTTATTTTCCTGTGCCACTGTCGAGCAGTGACACAGAAGTGGTCACTGGGGTGTAGGTCCATACCCATCATTCCCCCACCCTAACTCCACATTCCCTGGGGTAGATTACATTAGCCATCATTCCCCACCCTAAACTCCACATACACAACAACCATCCCTTCTCTGGTGAACTGCTTATAATTTAAATGTTATAACACAAGAGATGCCTCTGTTTTGTGTACAAGTCAGCTCCTTTGGAACCCTTCTGTGTCACAAAGGGCATTCAGACGTGTGTGTGTGTGTGTGTGTATGTATATATATATATATATATATATATATATATATATATATATATATATATATATATATATGGCTATGGTTGTGCTGCGTATATGCATATATATGTGTGTGTGTGTGTACACATCCCATAGGTATATATATATATATATATATATATATATATATATATATATATATATATATATATATATATATATATATATATACATGTAGTTATGACAGTTGTACAGATGTAGACTTGTCTTTGCTGTTTCACAGAGTACAGTACATTCAAGGGTACTATACATATGTACACAAAGGGACTGTCCCATTTGTTTTCAGTACTGTGGAATACCTGTAGTAGGATGTACATTATAGACCCCATGCAACAAGTGTACAATCCAGATGGCTTAGTGGTATGTCTAGTGACCTCAATGTGCATGGTCTAGGGTTCAAGACCTGCAAGCCTTGTTGATACTGTCAATTAGGACTGCATAAGACACTTTTAAGCAGGTGTAAATTTGTTTTTGTGACAGTAAGCAGCAGGTACACGCAGATAACAGATATGTAAAATGTGCGGTACACTTGGAATGTCCTTCTTTGGCAATCCTACTGATGTCAACTACCAACGAATACACCTCTGGGACTGCTGTAACCCAGTATTCTGCGTAGCGCATGCTGTAACTGCGTATTGCTGTAGTGTGATAAACTAGTTAGGTAGGGGGTTTATTCCAAGAGAGACCAACTGTGTGTGTGTGTCTCTGTCTGCCTGAGACAGGAACAATGCTTTTTAGAGTATGCACACTCTTTCCATTCACATGACCACCTTTGGCAATCCTGTTGATGTCACCCACTTAGGAATACACCTCTTGGACTACTGCAACCCAGTATTCTCCGTAGAGCGTGCTGTAACTGTGTATTGCTGTAGAGTGATAAACTAGTTAGGTAGGGGTTCTATTGCAAGAGAGATGAGCTGTGTGTATGTGTGTGTGTGTGTGTGTGTGTGTGTGTGTGTGTGTGTGTGTGTGTGTGTGTGTGTGTGTGTGTGTGTGTGTGTGTGTGTGTGTGTGTGTGTGTGCCTGAGACTGGAACTATGCTTTTTAGAGTATGCACACTCTTTACAATTCACATGACCACCTTTGGCAATCCTGCTGATGTCACCCACCTAGACATACACCTCTGGGACTGCAGTAACCCAGAAATCTCCGTAGTGTGTGCTGTAACTGCATAATGCTGTATTGTGATACACTAGTTAGGTAGGGGTTTTATTCCAGGACATGGCAGGTATGTGTGTGTGTGTTTGACTGTCAGAGCCTGTGTGGAGGTGGCTGTGAGTCTCCAACCACTAGACATGTTGGGGAGCAGATTTTGTAGTTTTCCTAGATGGTGTATATCTTATATGTCACAATGTCCACCTCACGAGGAGTACAGATGTCAGTCAGCCAAGGGAATGTGTTGGCAAGCCATACATCTACATCTGGCAAAAGGCCTGGTGAACAAATATGCAACCCTTCTCTTACCTGGAATACATCCTGAACCCATGTATAATACACAAACTCACTTGCCTAGAATATCCCACTATGTTGCTAGTACCCTGCACATTGATGACAGATAGTAGGCATGGTGTGATTGCAGTGGGCTGCAGAGGGCATGGCACCCTGTACAGCAGTACAATAGGTACATAATTGTGGACAATGTGCCTTCACTATGTTCCCCACTGGATGCCTGCAACATAAGTGGATCCATCAAATGTGATCTACAGAGGCCATACAATGCCTTACACATGTGCCCTGTATGGACCGATGCCACTGACACCAGGGATTACCTGCATCGTGCTATCAATGCAGGTGCAGGGTCAACCTGCTGACTATAAGCAGGTTCTGCCACACCAGGTCAGTATTGGCATATCGGAGGATAACAGTCTGTGTACACAACATGTGCCAGCCAAACCAGGTACACCTGTATATGTCACTGTACATTATTGTGGGACATGCACATCCCAGGCAATGTCCATGTCAAGGACTATCAAACACAGACATGGTATGCATTGCAAAGCTATGGCCATGCACAATGGTAACCAGGATGTCAGGACAGTTCATACAATACCCATCTGTGTGGGACATTGCAGACACTACACCCCTGTACCACACTGCACACCATTGTCAGGTGGCATGATGCCAAGGATTACCCCTCACCCAGCCTTGTACAGCCATCTTGCATAGCCAACCACTACACACCCATGAAGCAATGCACACATGCATGTCAGTACTGGCACCTTGTGTCTGCATGTGGGGTATGATGCTCCCAACCACAGTCTCTCCCAGTATAACTCCTATTGGCATACTGAAAGATGTCAAACACATTCACATGCCCTAGCCCATAGAACCTCCGGACATCCCCTGTGGTGCATGTAGTACCTGTGCATTACTGAAGTGGGCCTGGCAAAGAGAGTCAATTTGAGTCCATTAGAGAGTGTGGTTGTGTTGACAATGACATCCGTTCATGTGGACAGCCATGTGTGCTACACTTTATGCATGTCTACTATATCTCTGTTGCAGATGTCGCACACCAACACACAAATATGTTCTTACAGCACACCAACATGTCAGCTTTGTGGCAAATGGAGTAACTTGTAATAGTAATGACAAGTCAGTCAGGGTTCGAACCCCAGAACTGGTAGGTGTGTGACAGACGAGGTGAGACATACAGACACACAATAAAGGTAAACACATCACTGCTTCCCAGACCACTGGCAGGATACTACCAGTGGGAGAGACCTGCCAGGTCTAATCTTGAAACATAGACATCGATGTCCCTTGTGGGACATCAAAAATTAATGATTGGAGGCAGTCCCGGTAATGACTTATCAAACCAGCCTGTAGATGTACACAGACCAGTAGGTTGTGCAAGTCTGATAACCCATGGGTCGTCAGAATGTACGACATGTGTCCCGACATGGGGAGAGTGGGCAGTGTGTAGTGGTGGGGGGGGTTGATGATATGTGTTACACGTTTGTTTATTGGACCCCTCACCCCCATATGCACGGCCTGTGAACATATGTTACTCATAACTGCTGTATTATATCCTAGCTATATACATGTGTATATTTACAGTCACATATATATATATATATATATATATATATATATATATATATATATATATATATATATAACTATAACTATATATATATATATATATATATATATATATATATATATATATTACTATATACAGATATATCTGTATATGTATGCATACATGTATATTTATATTTTAATGTATATATATATATATATATATATATATATATATATATATATATATATAAAATCACAACATATGGGTCTATGGGTGTCTGCATATGTATATATTTATATGTGGGTATGTATCTGTATTCTGTTTCTGTATGTATACATTTGTACTACGGAGAGGGAGAGGCTTATCTTTATGTCACTATGGGTAGATATACACACACATACCTCTACATATATACGTCTACATCTGGTTATTCCATTCCTTGACATATAGATTACACTTTGCTGCAGTGGGACTCGTAGTGGGTGTGGCTGCCCGTTGGGCGGCTCCTCTGCCCAATGAACACATTCACTTACATCCCTAGGGCTGTCCATATAGGCCCACATCAGCCAACACCTGCACATCTAGACCCTTTAATGTCTACCCATAGTTCCACCACCCGCACCTCCACAAAAACAACCATCCTTACTCTGGGGGTCCTGGTCTGTTCTGGACACACCAATACACGTTGTCCACTCTCCTCATCATGGGGCCCATTTCATACAATTACCTCGGCCCATGGGTCATCAGGGTTTCCCACCCTTGTATTCCGAGTATGTATACACCCCAGCCAGAATGGCCCGTCTATCACCTTCTTTTGGTCTTGGCAATTTTTGAGGTGTCCCGCAAGGAACGCTTCAGTCTGTGTTCCAAGATTAGAATTCATGGGTGCACTGTGTACCCCCCGGTTGTATCCTGCCTGTGGTCTGGGGAGCAGTGGACTCTTTACATTGTTTGTGTGTATGTTTCCCATCTCTGGCTGGGGGGGGGGTGGAAGGTCATGCTACATGTTTCATGTTTCTTGCTTGGGCTCCTCATTTCCAATGGTATAGCCTGTGAACATGTGTCATTCTTGTGTGCTGTTTCCTATCATAGCTGTATATCTGTGTATATCTATGCGCACACACACACACACAAACACACACACACACACACACATATCTATATATATATATATATATATATATATATATATATATATATATATATATATATATATATATATATATATATATATATATATATATATATATATATATATATATATATATATATATATATATATATATATATATATATATATATATATATATATATATATATATATATATATATATATATATATATATATATATATATATAAATATATATATATATATATGTGTGTGTGTGTGTGTCTGTAAAGCAATACATGCCCCATAAATGCACTTACACATGCTTACTGGTGTTTATATATGCTTGACCTGCTTACTAGTGCCTTATTCATTATGACACTGACACTTCAATCCAGTTAACTTTTAATTCATATTTTGAAGGTTATACAGCGGACAGATGTCGCAATATGTTCATGTACGGATTACCAGTGGTAAATGGTATGTGATACAGTGGGATTCAGTACGGGAATGTCTGTTCATTAGGGGGTTGCTCTAACCAATACATTATTGCTGTGCTGCTTCATTTGCATATATACCCATATACCCATGGCTCATGGTTCCCCAAACACACACCCCAATACCTCCCTAACACTGCTGTCATCCATTGTGTATCCACACCACTACACATTGGCCACTCCCTACTCCTACAGACCCATCCCATTGGTTGACTTATTCCACGCATCCTCAGAACTCCCAAACGTTTAGTCCACAAACATTGGTGACGTGAGCATCCAAAAGAATTCTAATCGCAATTTTTGGGTTGTCCCACATGGGACACGCATGTGTTTATGTCAAGATTAGACTCTATACTTCATTACATCCTTACTCCCGTTAACATGACACTGCAATAAATTAATATGTATGACTATGTGGTAACGCACACATTACATGAGAGCCTAATTATGTACGTGTTTGGCATATTTCTTTTACAAATAGACCGGCTTAGTAATTGTCGTCGCCGTAGCAGGTAGATCACAGGAATGATTCCATGTGTGGGGAAGTCCTCACATTTGATTATTTTCAGCACAGCACTGACTTCGGACATTGTACACACTTCTGTTTTTTAGTAGTTTTGTCCCATCCCTCTTCTGCACAACCTGTTATTCTATCTACTGTCGAGGTTTGTAAGGGCACATTCATGTTATTTATGTCTGCAAATGGAATGAATGTGTTACAGAGAATGTGCTTCTACACATTGATGTCTGCATGTGTGTATGCATATATACCTATAACGAACTCACTGACCTCCATGGGGTGGTCCATTTAGAACCAGCCCATCCAACCCTGGCTTGCCTGGCTCCATAATTTCATACCCATAGTTCCTCCACCCCAGCTGTGTTCAAAACACACACATACCATCCATTGTCCACTTGTTATCGCAGCCATGACACACCTCCACACATCATCCTCTCCAGAGCGTTAGGGGCCCTACACGTATGTTGTCTCAAACCATGTATTCTCAGGTTCTCCTGACATTTAGTCCTTGTACATACCTGCCCTTGCTTGTGTAATGGTCGGAAGGCCAAATGGCCTATCAACTTTTGGGTAGTCCCACCAGGGACTACCCTCTGTATGTAAAGTAGACTTAGCAAATCAACAATGGTTCTCCCACTGGTAATATCCTGCCAGTGGTGTGAGCAGCAGTGCTTTGCTCACTCCTGCCCAGCTGGACATGACATACGCTGACAGCGCTATATAATACTGGGGTTGTTGTTGATTCCCTTCTCATTCCTTTTGTATGCTTTATTGTTATGTCGTTCTTTCTTCATAGATATCTTATATTTCCTATGCTGGGCACTGCTTAGACCTGCACAAGTGCACTCAGACTTGCTTACTGGTACTTATATGTGTTTACTGCTGCTTATTTGTGCTGACACCTGCTTACTAGTACCTTATTCATTATGACAGTGCCACTTTGCTTGAATTATATTTAAGTTAAATATCTCATGCGATACTCTTATGTCGATTTTACAGCAAAACGACATTCATTCCACATGGCAAATGATATGTGCTATTGTTGTGCTCAAACCGTGACTGCCTGTTTGATAGATTGATGCTCTAAACACTACACTATTGACACTTACATTGATTCCACATGTTTTTCTCTATTTTAATGAATATGATGTGTAAGCTACGCTCAGTGGAGGGCGGTGATGAGCAGACACTCTGCGCTTTGCTTACACCTTTGATATTGCTGTAATTCGAATGCATAATAGGGACACGGGGACAGGGAATCTAACTGTGACAGTTCTAGGGACAGGGCTTTACATTCCATTACATGCTTGTGTGTTTACTTCTTTGATTGTATTTCACTGTTCGTGGACACTCTTGTATGCTTAGCATACATTTCGGTATCCACGGACACTGACTTACTATTAGGGGCGGGCTCTACTAATAGGCATAGTAGGTTTTGCAAGTGTCAGGGCATGTTTATGCCTCCATAGAGCACTTGTCCATGCCCCCTGCACTCGCACACATTTCCTGTGCACGTCGAGGGTTTGGCGGCACACCCTCATACATATTCATATGGCGCTGCTGCTGCGCCATCTGTAGTGAGGACACTCGGAGCAAGGCTAAAACAGTCCTAGCTTCTTGAATCCCGGTGTATGTGAATTAACTTTCATCTTCTGAGGCACTTTAAACATCTTATCTGCTTTTTTAAGGACTGATCTGACTGGGTAGCAGACTGATTGCAGACAGCATTCAAAACATTCCCTAAGGCTGGCAGTATAGGAGGAGGGTCTATATTATATTCTCAAAAGCCGACAATGTCGAATCTGACATTGTCGACACCAGAATATTGAATGCTCAGAATCTCGAGCATGTAAATGGAAATCTCAGTAAGGGGAGATTTCCATTTACTGCAATGTAGTGCGGTCTTGGAGTTTGTATATTTAAGTAGCGGGGGTGTGGGGGTGCAGGGGGCTTGCCCCCTGCTTAAACTCGTTAGGGTACTTTTTTCTTTTTTTTTTTGTTTTATAAGGTCGATGTTTGAAGACATCGACCATATGTTGTTCGATGTTTTCTAGGAGGAATGGGTGAGGAATGAGGAATATTTGTTTGCAATATATCATAATATCTCAAGCTCAGGGGGACCATCTATTTCTTCCCATAAAAAAATGACTCATTTACCCTGTCTATGGTCTGATTAAATTAAAATTCCTCCACATGAGGATAAGAGCTAATATTTTCTTCACACTCAAAAAGTTGGGCTTGTGACTCTGAAGGGAAAGAAGTTCAATCTCTGTCATAATCAGAATCATCAGACCATATTTCCTCAATAATTTCTTTACAAGGGATGCTCACCTGTAATGTTTACCCTGTGAAGAATCCAGCATTAGAGAAGTTGGCTCTCCTAGGCTCATAGCAGACACTGAAACAGCTGAAGAGGATGTGGCTGACCCCTGTTCATGTTGGCTCTAAAGACTATACTAGAGAAAGCCAGAGGGGTGAGTGGTCTGAGCAACAACAGATGGCCATTGCAGTTTCACCACTATGTGTAGACTGAGCCCACGGCAACAGGTAAGTGTTTACTTTCTTTTAGAAACAGTTAGAGTGGAACCAGCATGATCAAAGCCTAAGTATCCATGCTTTAACTGAGGAAGAGATACCAAAAGTGGCAAGTGTTGCTGGAGCACATCAGTTGAAAGCTATGTTGCCACCTCGTGTAAACAGGCAGCGCACTTATACTCACACATCTTATCCCAGCCCCTTCACAAACTAAAAAGACAAGTGACACTCAGATTCTTTGTCAGCACTCCTCTTACCAAATTAAATACACTGACAGAAAAGGAAAAATGGTAGTAGATTGCCACAAAGTGAACATAAGCATTACATTGTAAAAACACATCCTACCTGTACCACATTAAATCTTTTAGTCACAAATTTGAAAGTTTACACAAGCAAAAGACATATTTTCAGAAAGTATACCCTAATTAGCCAAATGACGCAAGTTGCTAAAAATAGTGGTTCCTGACAGGAAACTTCCAGTATTGTTAAAAATATTGCATTCTTAAAGGGGAAATAACACTTTTATTTATTTAACATTTGTTTACCAGGAAAGTCCAACTTGGAACGAAGCCAATTTTCAGTGGAGGCCCAGGGAGAAACACTCCAGATACATGTTGTTGTAGCATGAGAGGAAACCAGAGCACCCAGAGGAAACCCACATGAACACAGGGAGGATATGCAGACTCCACACAGAAGGCATCCCAGCCAAGAATCAAACCAGAGAATCTCTTGCTGTGAGGTGACAGTGCTACCGCTGCACCACTGTGCCATCCAGTGGGCCGTTCTGTCTTTATACAGAAAATAAATATAAATAATATTTTTTTAAAGGGCAACAATTTCTGTGTGGGGACATTTCCCACTGGGGATGCTGCCAGAAATGAAGGTCTTAGTTGACTGCTTCTCTTTGAGGGACCAAGAAAGTACTAAAGAAATCTTCACTTTGACTACCTATTTCTTGCTTTGGGACTAACCAATCAGCAATCACAATGAAGGTTTGCAGGTGTGGGTGGGGGAGGGTACTGCTTTGTATAGCTGCCCAGTAGTTGTTTTCTGGCCTGGGAAAAAAAAGCTATATAGCCTAAAGGCTATCCTAGCAGTGGGAATGAAGAACATGAATCCTTACCATCCTATCTTATAACCCCTATGACCTCAAATGACTAGTGGATGGCATTTTAACAGAGGGTCATACTAACTAACGTATTGCTTTAGCATATGGGCCGCTGTCATTCAGCAGCCAAGTCCTAACACGCTTTCTCAGTTAGAAACAACATTCTGCTCTTCATGTGGCCATGGACCTAACTGTTTTGGCGACACATGTCATGCCTTATGAATTAATCTAAATTCAGTGTCAGTCAAATTGTTTCCTTTACATCCAGTAGTACATTTTACTCATTAATACCTATGTGGTGTGGAATGTCACACTTCTAGCAGTGTATACACATCTTACATTCCAGAACATTTTCTGAAAAATAAGATTAGAAAGCATAAAATAAACAAATGTAAATGTTTTGTGAACAATAAAGCTATTAAAAGTGTAAAAATAGCAACGGGATCAGTAAGAAGTGTTCTTTGCAGTGATAATGTATTCATAGTCTTTTCCATAAATAGCCTAATTTAGTATAATACATACAAATCCAAAATTATATTTTTTCTAAACTGTCACAAACTTATTTTTTTATCTTGAAAACCTATACAACCCAGACATCTATTGTTAGAACACATTTTATTAACTGGATATAAGCTTACACATGACAACAAAATATTCATCTGTAAGTGCTTGTTTATTGAGATAAAAAACTATGTCTTTCAGCTTTTCCCGGTTAAGGATTGCCACAGCGGAATTCCAGTCCGCTAATGACTGGCAGTGGATTTTTTTTTTACGGTGCCGAGTTGCCAGCCTGATGCCCAACCTTCAAAGAAGGCACACCTGTTCACATATGTGTTTAAACATCACTTGAACATGGGGAGGGCTTGCAGACTCCACACAGAAGGCGCTCCAGCCAAAAATCGAACGGGAAAACCTCTTGCTGTGAGGCGACAACGCTAACTGCTGCACCACAGCGGCTATCACTTGTTTTGAAAACATATATTTATTTGTATAATAAGCTATAAAAATAATACTATAAAATTGTCAAGATGTGCAACTTCATGTGCAAATATTAAAGGCAGTTTTCTTTAACAGTATCTAACATTGGGGGCAAGTTCGTGAGCAGTTAACGGCACTGTTTTTTTTAGCTTGTTTCATTTTAACATCTGTGACAGGATTTTTAATAAAAAAAAACTCAAATAGATCATTTCAGCACTTGATGGATTTATAGTCAAATATCTGCTGAAAGATATACTACAAAAATAACAAGTCTGAAAATCTTTTAATTGCTTTTTCCTGTCAAGAAAGCTAGAAAGAACTAATTGTCTCTGAAAGAGCTAGTCTAAGCCCAGTGGGCATGACAGTACTATGAAAAGAGACATATAGGCTATATTAAGTAATATCAGTGAGTTAACTGTAAAGATAGGAATGTAAAAAAACAACTTGAAGTGCAGAGTGAATTTCATATACAGCAACCATCACAAATTTCAAGTATAGAAGAGGTAATGTCTGATTTTGATGTAAGATTACTTGAATATGAGAATAACACTGAATTTCTTCTGAAACAAAAAACTTATACTTGGAAAAAAATAGAAGACTTAGAGAACAAATGTAGAAGGAATAACATTAGGATTTACGGGAGTCCTGAAAAAGAAAAGGGGGACAGTATGATTCAGTTCCTTAATACCTGTCTGCCTAAAACTTTGAACCTGCATGAAGCTTTTTCCTTTGGCATCAAAAGGGCACAATGATCACTTTCCAACTAATCTTAACAACAACAACAAAAACACTGTCATCAAGGTCAGTGATCAAACGATTTTTCTCAAGTCAAGATAAGGATTTAGTCTTAAAAAGCTGTATGGACTAATTATCCAGTTGAAATTAAAGACAATACTATAAGATTTGACAATGACTACTCAGCATTAGTGATGTCAAAGAGAAAAGCATGCGTGCCACTTGTTAAAAGCTTCAAGAAAAACAATATTAAAGTACAAATCTTGTTTCCAACAAAAATAAGGATTCACCTTCCAGAAGGAAAGAAGATATTTAACACCTTGGAAGATGCAATGGACTTTATAAACACAAATAAAGTCCTAGAAAAAACAGAAGAAATGGACTGGAATCTTCTTTGAAGACAAAACGCAACAACAGATGATTGGTTAATAAAAGACAAAAACAGGAACAAACTGAAAGACAAACAAAAATCAATGCATTTCATGGGTATGAATGCTTATTAATTCAAAGAAGTACTTGAATACTTATGACCAGGTGCTGAATATTGCTTTTTATGAGGTAAATCATGTATTTATTTATTTCCCTACCTTAAATGGTTACTAGTCCCCTTTTGAAATGTTAGAGTATGATTCTTTTAGCTATACATGAAATTAAAACCACTTATTTTCATTTAATGTTTAAAAGGTTAAACTTTTCATTTTATTAATAGTTAATCATTATTATGATGAAACATATGTTATGTGGATGTGGCACACTTTCTGATATCTTGGCTTAGCTGAGTAATGTACTGTTAAATATAATACAAGATGCAACAATTGACACTAAAGAGGCATGTTAAGTTACATTCTGGGTTCTTAAAATGGTCCAGTAGTGTGCTACTAATAGTATACTTGACATGGAATAGCACCCAGAAAAGAGATGCTATGTTATAAACAAAGTATAAAAAATATAGCTTTTTACATACACAAGTGTTACTATTGGAATGATATCAAATAATTAAACATTCACACTTTTACAAGTTAAACCTGGAGCACACATAACTGTTATTTTTTAATGCAAGTTTATATACTATATCTTCTTTAAAAAAATGACAGTCTGCTTTATATTAAACATCTCTCACAGCAAGGGGTTCTCCTGTTCAATTCTCGGCTGGAGCGCCTTCTGTGTGGAGTCTGCATGTCCATCCCTGTGGTCGAGTGGCGTTCGAAAAACATGCGTGAATGGGTGTGCCTTCGTTGAAGGTTGGGCGTCAAGCTGGCAACTCGGCACTGTGAAAATCTACTGCCAATCATTAGCTGATGGGAGTTCCGCTGTGGCGACCCCTAACCGGGAAAAGCCGAAGGAACAACAACAACAAATAGTGCTTACTGAATCATTAAATTTTCTTTGAGTGCAATGACTCTTTAGTGGTTGGGATAATTTGAGATGTTTTTTGTTTTTTTGGTGGTATAGATGGCTTTGAGGGATTGATGTGTGGTGTGGAGGTGGCTTGGATTCACTTGTGAGTGTTTTTGCATGTATTGTAACTAATGGACTATTCATTTTTGAGCCCTTGTCATGAAAACCAGCTTGTACCAACTTAGAGTCATGAGCACTTTTATAATGCTGCAGGAGTTGTGAAAATTCTAAGAACACTCCATGTTATTTCTTCCTGCCTAAAAGTAAATAATCATAATATTTTGAATCATATGCTAAGATATCAAAAAATACAAGTTAGATAATAAGCAAAAGACAATGAATTGCATTCTAAAGCACTGTTAGTTATTACGTAGTTTTGAATGCTGATTGTATACTTGACATGTAATAGTACCAAGTATAAAAAATATGAAAGCAATCCTCGGTGCACCTCCACAGCTTTAGTTGGACTCTTCTGAAGAACTTTTTTAAAAACCTATCAAAAACAAACTTTTAATAGAAACAATGATCATGATCTGATGAAGGCTCATTGCCGAAAGCCCATATCTGTTGTTATAGCTCTCCATGCTAAAGTTTGACTGTGGCTGTTTTTACTATCATTGTTTATATTAAAAGTTTGTTTTTAATAGTTTTTAAAAAAGTTCTTCAGAAGATTGCAACTAAAGCCATGGAGGTGCACCAAGGATTGCTTTTCACATTTCTCTTGTTTCATTTTGGTTACCTTTGTCAGTTCAGCAGTGTTTCTAATTGAAATATAAAAAATGGTTTCATTTATATATATATATATATATATATATATATATATATATATATATATATATATACACACACACACACACACACACACACACACACACACACACACACATTGGAACACTATTAAAATAATTAGTGTAACATTTACACTTTTACAAGTTAAACCTGGATCACACATAACTGTCATCATTCTTTTAGTGCACGTTTACATGCTATGTCTTCTTTAAAAAATAACAGTCTGCTTTATATTAAACATCTTATACAAACAGTGCTTTCGAAATCATTAAATGTTATTTTTTAAAAACAATAGCTTTTTAGTGGTTACTATACTTTGAAATAGTTTTTGTTGATTTTTTTTTTTGTGGTTTGGCAGTGTTTGAGGGATTGATGTATAATGTAGAGGTGGCTTGGATTCACTCATGGATATTTTTGTGTGAATTGTAACTGATAAACTGTTCATTTGAGAGCCGTTGTCATGAGGTCCAGCTTGAAGTAGCTTAATTATAGTCATGTGCATGTTTGTGATGCTGTGTGAGTTCTGAAAATTCTATCAACTGTCCATATTACTTCCTCCTGTCCAAAAGTAAATAATATTTTGAATCATATTCTAAGATGTCAATGAATACACATTAGAGAGTAAGAAGCAAATGACAATGTATTGCATTCTAAACCACTGTCAGTTATTAAATAGTTCTGAATGCTTGCAGTATACCAAAAGGATAGTTTACAGTATATACTAGCCTACAGAATGACACTTCTGATAAAAAAAATAGGATTTCATTTCTCTGTTACTGTCTGTAATAACAAATCTTAATATCTCAGAACGTTTTATTATGGAAAGTTTGAAGCTTAAAAGGTTAGATTGTTGCTCAGATACTATTAGGTTTAACATTTAAGGATAAAAAAACTAGGACTGATTCTAACAGTAGGGCTAGATTAAAGAGTATCAGATATATATAAATATATAAATGTTCTATTATATGATACTCTACACTAGGATTATAGCTAAAATATAAAACCTAGGAATATAGTAATTGTACAAGTCATAGTAAATATGTATACAGTTAAAAAACATAAACATTTCTACAAGGGTAGGAGGTTGACATAGTGGTTTAGGTATTCAAGGTATTCACCTCATAGACACAAGGTGCAGGGTTTGATTCTCACATGGGGTAATAAGCTGGGCTTGGAATAGCTAACAGTACCAGTTGGCCTGATACTAATTAATGAACTTATGGTCATATGAAAAACTTTACACATAGTAAATAACACAGAAAAATATAAAATCATCTGACCTATAAATTAATAGATATGAAAATAACAACTGACTTCCTCCCTATAGTAGAACAGGGAGATAATGTGAGGTACAAGGAAAGATGGTTATAGAGATATATAGTTTGTTAAAGATTCTAAACACCTGTTTAACTTTTCTTTTTCATAATAATGCATTGATGATGCATACTAAAAATATGAGACACATTAATATGAATCAGAAGCATGAGCTAAGTATTGTTAGTCTAATAGAGAGTTTGAAAGGTAGTTTGTTCATCTTTTTCAACAGACTAGGAATACATTATTCCATTAGAATGTTTCAGAGTTATAGCATTAATTTCTTATTTGTTTCAAAAGTCTTGTTCATAGCTGAAGATTTCATATTGTTATATATAAAGTATATAATACGTTCTGTACCTAAGTGTGATTTAATTATACCTGTGATTTTGTTTCTCTCTTGTATAAATGTCTGACTTTAAATGCATATCTATTAATATTAATGGATTTAAGAATCTAGTAAAGGGGGGGGTCTGTTCAAATACGTACAATTACATAAAGCTCAAATAGTATTTCTACAGGAAACACATTTACTTAATAAAGATGTAAATAAACTTTGATTAAAGAATTATTTGGTTTTAGTAGGTTCTGGCTTTTGACCTAAAAAAGGGGCACCCTCAGTTTATGCAAGAACTCACCAGTAATGCCTAAAGTAAAAAATGCTTATGTTGATAAAAAATGGTATGTTAAGCATTGTTATAACTGAGTGGAACAGAAAATAATATATATTGGTGAACTCTTATTGGATTCCAGGGGTTGGAGCTAAAGATGAAAATAAAATTACTTAGACACCTAGCCTATTATATGAAAGGTAAAGTCATAATGGCTGGTGACTTTAATTGTATTATATCAGGCAAAGATTCCACTACAGATATGAAGCTGAGAATCACATCTTCAGCCAAATAATTAACAAGCTGTGTAAATCTAATGAACTAAATGATATATATGAGCTAAGGAAAACAAACACAAACACATATTGATAACATTTTGTCTCAAACAATCTGTTATCGCATAGCATATAAGTTTCAATGGTTTATGCCTATTTTCAGGCCATAGTGCTATCATCTTTAACAGACAATTTAATACATCACCGGAGATTACTAATGTATATTATTAAAATAAGAGGATTCAAGGACTGGTATGTTAAACAAATCAAAAATAAACATGAACGGTGAAGTATCTGACATTGTCCTGTGGGATTCACTGAAGGTTTACTTAAATGGAAGAGATACAAGCTAGTATATTAGTAAACAAAGAGAATGGGACAAATAATTGAATACACTACAGGCCAAAACAGACACACTAAAGTTAAATCTAAAAGTAAATGACATTATCAGTCAGTCTAGACTTAAAGACATAAATACAAAATATGTTGAAATTCTAAACTATTAAGTTTCAATAAACCTGGAAAAACTTAAACTTCCGGGCTATTCAGTAAACCCTTTAAGCTTGCATAAATTTGCTCTTAGGTCAAAGAAAAGTAATGAACTAAATCACATCAAAGAAATTATAACACATATAAATAATTAAAAAGAAAGAAGAATATTAAAGGTATTTTTGAGGGCTTTAAAATATTTTATGAAAATATAAATAATAATATAAATAACCTAGATAATGATGATAAAGTTGAAACTTTTCTAAGGGAAAATATGAATAACAAAATAATAAGTGAACAAATAAAAAAGATAGACCATTCACTTTAAAAGAAATAAATAAAAGATCAAATAAAAAAGATAAAAATAATAAGGGGCTGGATTTAGATGTTCTTATACTAGAACTATATAAAATACTATCAGATGATACAGTTAAAATATTAGATAAGGTCTACAAAGAAAATAAAAGCAACTGCTGAAGCCCCCAGTCATGAAAATATTCCCTTATATCACCTATTTTAAAACAAGATAAGGATCCTACAAAGTGTCCATCATACAGGCCCATTTCACTTTTAAATGTGGACTACAAGATGTTCATGTCCATTTTAACTAACAGAATTAATCAATTTATACCTAATCTAACTAACAATGATCAAACTGGGTTTATTTTAATGAGACAAGTACAGGATAATATAACAAAAATACATACATTAATACACTATGCAAACAAAAATAAAAAAGAACTTTCTATCATTAGTCTAGATTTAGATAAGGCTTTTGACTCAGTTCATTGGCCATACCTGTTTAAATTACTTAAAGTGTATAATTTCTCACCTGAGCAAATTGCATTAATTTCTAAGTTATACAATAACTCTTGTGCTTTTGTTAAAATATAGTCTTTTCTTTCTAATTCCTTTAAATTACAAAAAGGCATAAAACCAGGCTGTCCATTATCAACTTTACTTTTTGCATTAGCTATAGAACCCTTTTCTAATAGTATTAGATCCAATAAAAAACATTAATGGTATCAAAATAAAAGATTTTGAATGAAAGATTCAACTCTTTGCTGATGATATTTTACTAACAATGGGTGATACAGAAAATTCATTAGAACATATAATTAGTTCTATGAGTCAGTCTGAAGAAATCTCAAACTTAAGATTTAATCATAATAAAACAAGTACATTATTAATTAATAAAAAAATTAAAAGTCATACAAAAAGTATTCTAACTTCAATTGGAATAGCAATCAAAAATACCTTGGTATAACCATTTTATCTAATAGTAAAGAAATTATCCAAACAAACTTTCAATAGGTTCTTGATAAGATTTTAAGTTTAGCCATAAATTGGAACAATTCTTCTTTACAATGGAAGAATGATTAATGCTTATTAAGATGGTAATTCTCCCTAAAATATTGCTTGCCTTACAATCTTTACTACTATCACCACCACAAAAATTGATGAAGAAAATAAATAATATTCTACTTAAATTTTTTGGCATCCTAATAAATCAAGAGTTTTCTTTGCTGGCACTGAAAATGTTGGAATAATGGTGGAATAGAATTCCTTGATATTCAATTGTATGCTACTTCAGAAAATGCAAGTTATAGCATTGGGGATAAATTTATCTTATGATTCAAAATGAAAACAAATACATCAAGAAGTATTATTAGTAAATAATAAATATATCACAACCAGTTACAAACAAATAATCCCTGATAGTTTTATCTGGTTATTAAAAGATTATTTGTATAAATAAAATGACACCATCTTCTCAAATTCCCTATTTAAATAACATAATTTTCTCTTTCCAAAAGTTCCCATATTCTGACCATTGTATTAAAGACTTAATACTTCCTATGTTTCCAATTGCATATACAAATGACCGCTTAGAAAATCATAACTTCAACAAAATGCTAGTATTGAAATAAAATAATTTATTGGCATCAATTCTTAAATGGTACTGATATATATATATATATATATATATATATAATATATATATATATATATATATATATATATATATATATATATATATGTGTGTGTGTGTGTGTATGTGTGTGTGTGTGTGTGTGTGTGTGTGTGTGTATGTATATATATATATATATATATATATATATATATATATATATAGATAGATAGATAGATACACACACACACACACACATATGTATATATATGTGTGTGTGTGTGTGTGTGTGTGTGTGTGTGTGTGTGTGTGTGTGTGTGTGTGTGTGTGTGTGTGTGTGTGAGTGTGCATACTGTTGAAAAATTTACGGTCCAAATACAATCAAGATTCTGAGAATTGGCTAACTGCACAAATATGTAGAGACTTTGTGGACACAGATATACATAAGATATTTAACCTAGATAAGAAACTGTTCCCCAAATTATTGGAATTCTTAATAAATACCAGTAATAAAGCAATGAAAAATGCATCATATTTGTCACAAATATATACAATTCTTAAGTTAGATTTTACATATTTAGACAATTCCTATTGGAACTATTCCTCAAAAATTAATAAAGAAATCTTCTCAGAAGAATACAAGAAAATCACATTAAACTCTACACAGAAAACCACATCTTCATTATATTGGAAATTTTTCACTTCAAAATTCTTACACAGAGCTTTTGTCACTCCTAACAAAATTACAATAATACATAAATCAAATAAAATTAAATGCTGGAGATGTGATTCTGATATAATAGCTGATTGGATGCATATGGTATATGAATGTGAAGCCATCTCTCCTTTTTGGAAAGAAATGAATAACTTCATTCAAGCTCTGTGGTCAGATAGATGTAATATTTCTAAATCTTTAGTTTTTATTTAATGCTCTGATTCCTTAGAAAATTCCAAAAACCCAAGTGCTTCTTTTTTAGTCTATTCTTATTATAGTCAAAAAAGTAATTACTAAAAACTGGAAAAGTAAAGTTACCCCCTCTAGTGCTGAATTTATTACTATGGCAAAAATTGCTTGCAGTAGAGAATTGCATACTATAAAGATGAGAACTTCTAATGTTAGACATTCATATAAATCTCAGCTTAAACTTAAAGACTTGCTTGAAAAATAATTGTTATTGGTATATATATAATGTTGATGTATTGATCAGCTGTGGACCTATGTAAATATTATTTGTTTGTTTTATAATTGATTTGTTTATCTATTGTTTTAAAATAAAAAATTCACTACCATTTCACCTAATGTCATGCAACATTTTATAAGTCAATTGTTTCTGAAGTATTAAGTACATCTGGAAATATTGCTTTTTTCATAATTACTAATATATAACTAACAATATTTGCAGTGTAGTGAGATACAAACCAGCATTTTCAGTAAATTATCCTGTCTCTCACATTGGCATTTCATACCATACATCTCTATAAAAGGCAAATCTCTCAGTTATGAAAATATGTACATAAAGACGAAAATATGAATAAGTGGCAAAAAGATTAATTTATGCACTGCATAATATCCTAGACTAACAATCTTGGTGTCATTTTGTTAATACCTCCTTGCCTTTTCTATGCTTATTCTTAGCTGGTAAGTCACTTAGTTAATGAAGCCAGACCCCAAAAAGATCTGGACACCATAAGGAGGTATGGATGTGAATTGGAAGTATACATAAAAGATGCTTTAGGTTTGAGTGAGTCGACACAATCTGAACCACAGACTGAAATGTTAACAACTAATTCTGAACAATGTCTTGATATTTTAACTTTCCCAAATATTTATCAATCAAAATTAATTTCATAAATAACTACTTCTTTACCACAAACCATAAACCAGACACTTCTATTATGACTGGCAGACATAACTCACAGCATAAAGAAGTAGCTGTGCTAACCAAATTCACAGTAGTAGATTTGCACTCATTGTGTATAAAGCAGGACATTAAGATTTATACAAGGACAAACAATATTCATAATACAATATTCCAGCTCCAAAAGAATAACATGTAAAATCAACTCCTGACTAAAGACTGTAGGTCTAAACCTACAAAGATACACTCACATGGCAAAATATTAAAATTTCTGAACATGTACAATGTCTCATAAATATATTCAAGAGGATACCTTATTCAAATAACTAGTTAATTCACAGAACACTACTTAAGAGAATGTTTAGGGGTTATCAAAGATTAGTAGAAAAGCACTGGATAACCTGTGCAAAAGATTATACAGGAATGAGAGATGAATTTACTGGCTCTCTAAGAGAGTAACTGATGCCTGGAATAGGGTACAAGTTATATTAAATAATGCACTAGTTTAGATATTTTTAATAACAGCTTGGATACTTATTATAGGGATAACTGTTTTGCTATATTGACAAGCTAAAAGGACATCATTGTCTTTATTGCCTATACAAAATCAGAAACTGACATGCTGGGATATATCAAAGATGTTCTCTAAAAGAATATCATCTGTTGTCTATTTGATAAATCTGGGCATAATGGGGCTATGTAGCAATTGCATCATGTACACAGACAACCCTCTCCTCCTACCACCCAACACTCCAACCTGTGAGAGATGCACTTATCTAGCCAAACTAGAGGTAAAGCTCTCTCCAACCAAGACTGAACTTGACAGTCAAGAGGAGAAGGTAAACACTTACACCACACCACAATCATCACATATTCCCACTAAATCTACACCACCAAAATCCACACATAGAAACACAAAAACATTCATGGAGGCTCTCAATAACAATCTGCTCAAGCAAAAGAAACCTCCAAACCAGAAATGCACGCAACCTCCACCCCCCAACACAACCCAAATAACACATAGCGCACAGACTCAGTGTGCCACTCAACCATAGCCCGTAAGGCAAAACAACATACCCAAAACACTAGTCATAGGTGACTCTATAGTCAGGCACACTGATGTCCCACTCACCAAGCTAAACAAGGAGAAGGTTACTGTCAGTTGGCTGTCAGGTGCCAGGATCCACCACATAATGCACTCACTCAGGTCACTCCACAACAAGTACAATTATGACTCTGTCATTGTCCATGTTGGTGTGAATGAACTGAGCTGTACCTCCCTGGACTACATGAAAAGAGACATGGAAGAGCTCTCTGCTCTTGAAGCCCAGGCAGGTATGACCCTAGCCCTGAGTAGCATTCTGCCATCGCCCAGAATTATACTGCAGTACAAGGACAAAATGATTGACTTCAACAATTGGCTAAGCTTTTCCTATTATTCTAAGGGGATCCAGTATCTGTCTGCCTGGGACGACATGATCGACAGACTACGATGCTTTGCCAGAGATGGCCTGCACCTGTCGCCCCTGGGATTCTGGATACTGGCTAAGGCTCTTGCCACCCCTGTAATGCCTTTTTTAGGCAAGGTTCAAATGACAAATTCACCACTGTAACAGAAACAGGCAAGCAAAAACTGAGGGCAATGCTACTCAATGCTAGAAGTCTAAACCTCAAAATACACTCACTCGAGGCACTCCTTAAAATGGAGAAAATCAATATCTGTGCAGTGACAGAGACCTGGTTCAAGGTTCCATAGAGCACCCCTGTACTATCAGGCTATAACTCATACCACACTTTTCGGCCATGTAACCTGGACCAGAACACCAAAGGCGGAGGTGAATCCATATTCATTAAGGATATCCCCACCTACAGGCTAGTTGCTCAGCATAATGCATCCGAGGTTATCCAAGTGCAACTAACTCTGGGCAAAACTGCAATCCGAATTGTAGCTTGCTACAGATCCCCCACCATGCCCCATGATTCCCACTACTCATTTCATGATATACTGGAAAATATTAGGGTTTAACCAAACACCCTAATAATGGGTGATTTCAACTACCCCACCATTAACTGGGAAAACTACTCATGTACCAACTCCTTTGCTCAACACTTTCTGGAATTCATAAATTCCAATGCCCTGGATCAACTTGTCCACACCCCCACCAGGGGCAGCAATATCCTAGACCTAGTTATTACCAACATGAGTAACTGGTATTCTACACCTGAAGTCAACTCCTCGTTGGTCTGATCTGACCATAAGCTAATCACCCTAGATATCCATGGTAAAAAATTTCTCCAAAGCCAACTTCATGCTTCTTAAGACAGAAGTGGTGAACTTCCTGACACCCATGCAGGTGGACAATACAGTTACAACTGCTAAATTCAACATAAATGCACTCTATAAGCACTTACACGAGTGCATGGATTGTGCTATCGCAAACAGAACCAAGACACTGTCCTCCAAAAAAAGGAAGCCAATCTGGTGGTCCCCTGCCATAAACAAACTGTACAACAGAAGGAAGAAACTGTTACAAAAGAGAGTAAAATCCCATGAGTGGAGGAGCTCCCTGGTCAGCCTCAGTAAGAAGCTGAGATCCCTTATAAGATCCTCCAAAGCTAGCTATGAAAACAAAATCACCACTTATTCTAAGGACAACCACAAAGCATTCTATAGCTATGTCAAGAATCTCAATGGCAACACCCAGATCTGCTCTGAGTTAGAGCACAACGACACAAAATTACAGAACCAACTGATATTGCCAACATCCTGGCAGATAGGTTCAGCGCTAACCTTACCCCCGTCTCACCCCCTAAAGGGCCCATATCTATACAGGAAGAATGCAGAGTCCCTGTAATCACAACTATGCAAGTAAAAGTTGCACTCTCTAAAGCCAAAAACACAGCATCCATGGGACCGGACAACATCCTAGGCTGTGTTTAACATGAATTTCAGAATGAATTGGCTCCCCACCTAAGCACTATGTTCAATCATAGCCTCACATCAGGCTTTGTCCCCACCGAATGGTGCACTACTACAGTCATTCCTCTCCACAAAGGAGGAGCAAGTACTGACCCAGGAAACTACTGCCCCATCAGCCTGACAAGCCTGATATGTAAAGACCATGGAGCACATAATTATGTACCTCATAAATAAGGATATAGGTAACCTTCAAACCCTGGATCCCTCACAGTTTGGGTTTGTGAAAGGCAGATCATGTCTGCTCAACCTGATAGACTTCTTCGAATCTGTCACCAGAGCGGTCGATGAAGGCAAGGCAGTCCATACAGCCTACCTTGATCTGGCCAAAGCCTTCGGCACTATCCCCTACTCAGGAATCATTGACAGACTAAACAACCTAGGCATGAACCCCTACATCATAAGATGGGTAGCCAATTGGCTCACAGACAGAACTCACATGGCGAAAGTAGCGGACTCCAAATCCAGCTATCAGGCAGTCACAAGTGGCATCCCACAAGGTTCAGTCCTGGGTCCTCTGCTGTTTGGTATATACTTCTCTGAAGTTCAGACCAAAACCAAAGGACTATGGTTGACCAAGTTCACAGATGACTGCAAACTTGGAGCTATTACTGACTCTCAAGCTGACGTCAACATCCTACATAAAGGCCTCACTGACACCAATGACTGGTGCAGGAACCATGGTCTTAAGCTCAATGCGAAAAAGTGCATCGTCATCCCCTTCGGGAAAAACTCAGTGCCCATGAACTACCACATTGACAGTAGCCCTATCAACTCCCAAGGTGTGGAAAGAGATCTAGGGACACAAGTAACAAGCAACCTCTCCTTTGACAACCATGTGGCCACTGCAGTCAGAAAGTCCTTCTATGTGGCACACCTCATTACAAAGGGTTTCTCATCCAGGAAGAAAGAGATCATAATCCCTCTGTACTCATCCCTCATTAGACCTATTATAGAGTACAATGCCCCATTTGACATGTACCTCACTAGACACCTGCAACAATTAGAGAGGCCCCAGAAATTCCTCACAAAGAGGATCCTAGGACTCAAACACTTGCCCTACACAGACAGAATCAAAAAACTAAAGGTATAGTCCGTCTCATATTGCCTACTCAGAGGCAATCTCTGCTTGACATACAAAGCCATGTCGGACCCAATGTTGCTAGACATGCTTCATCTGAAAAAGACTCAGTTCCTCCACACCACACAGTCCAAGGACCTCAACCTCATCACCTCAATAAACAGAACCTGCTGGAGGGACAGGTTCCTAACCCAGAGAATACCCATACTCTGAAATAAACTACCCACTCATGTCAAGCATAGCACCTCACTGACCCTCTTCAAGAAAACTCTTGACGAATGGATGGGTAACAGGAAATTCACCCCAGGGATCATTTAAACAGCCTTATTTGATAGGGGTACAAGGAATTAATGTCCAGCAACAGGACGACTGGGTATGCTCTTGGGCTAGGCTTGTGTTGACTCCAGGGCCATTAGCCTAGTACTCACCTATGAACCTATGTATGTATACATATATATATATATATATATATATATATATATATATATATATATATATATATATACTTTGACAGCTGGATGTCTGTTACATCTTTGCAGTTTATAACCCATACAGATAAGGCTACTGTAGCAGTGGTCATTATAACATCCACTAACTTTACTTACAGAACTGCACTTTACTTCTTCAGAGGGAAAATGCTGCAATGTCTTGTGATTTAATGCTAAACATTGCATTACATAAAGGGTAGCATACTTACTCAGTGGGTAGCATTGTCACCTCACAGAAAGAGTCTGCCCAGTTTGATTCTTGGCTGAGGTGCCTTCTGTGCACAGTCTGCATGTCCTCCAGTGTTCACAAGGGGTTTTATGCCAAGTGCTCCGTTTTCCTCCCACATTCCAAGGACATGCAGTAGGTAGATTGGACACATCAAATTGGCCATAGGTGTGAGTATGTGGTATGGAAGAATAGCCATGGCAAGATTAGCCACCTGGCAGTATGAATCTTGGCTTTAGATGGTTGTTACATTGTTTTATATATATATATATATATATATATATATATATATATATATATATATAAAAATATAGATATGTAAATACTATACATGTGTACAGTTAGTATATGCATATACACACATAATATATATATATAAATATATATATATATATATGTGTGTGTGTGTGTGTATATATATATATATATATATATATATATATATATATATATATATATATATATATATAGACACACACACACACACACACACACACAATTTGCATTGTTGAATATGCTCTTCAGTTGGAAGTTTGAATCACTGAATATTTTGGTCAATTTACATTTTGTTGCATGAGTAGAGTTGGACTTTGGGTGAAACCATCCAACAGTGAGCCTTCACTTTCCACATTTTGTTACTGAATCATTTGTTTAGAAAAAATACTTCTGATTCTTAAAAAAAAAAAAAAAAAAAACGTAGACCTTATTGAGATTTATATCACACTAACTAGAATAAATTATCAAAAAATTGCTACAGGACCCTCTCTATGTCCTCTGAAAATTATGTTACATTCTTAAATTCTCTAAATGAACTTCCTGTAACTTCCATCCTGTAACAAAGACTCCATCATCATGGCAGACTTTAATTTACTGATGATTAACTGGAAAATCTATACATCAAAATATAGAATATGCACAAAACTTCTTGCATTTCATCCACAAGAATTCCCTGGACCAAATTTTCAAAGGACCAAACAGAGGACAAAATATTTTTGACTTAGTCTTTACAAACATAGCATCTACATGTACTATTCATATGGTATTCCCATCACTAATCTCCAACAAAATCTTTAAATCCTTAGATGCAAATATCACTGATTTCAAGGATTTAAAAGTGCAAACCTTCTAAAATTCTAAGACAAAGTAAGCAAATTCACATATAGCTGCATTATCCAAGACACTGATGTGGCAAATGTTTATGCAAACAAGCTGTAATCTCACACATGGATAAATGCATTAACTTTGCTGACTCAAACATCAAAACAAACAGGGAAATCTAAAAACAAACCAACATGGTAATCTACAAACATAAATACAGTATATAAATAAATTATATGCTAAAAGGAAAAAAAGACAGCCAAACTAGAGTCCCTCAAAGCAAGGATAACAATGAGAAATAATTAAAGGAATTGAAAATGCCATCAGGAAAATAAATGCATTTCATGAACTTGGACTGGCATCAGAAACTTAAGACAAGTATAAATCTTTCTTACTTACTTCAGAAAGATAAGGAATAACATTCAACATTACTCACAGCTAATTTAAAATGGAAACACCTACTCAGATCCAGTGCATATTGTTAACATACTAGCAAACAAATTAAATGCAAACTTTATCCTGGAGACAACTATACAAACTCCCACATATCCCTGAAGGTCTTCAACCCCCAACCTTTCTGCAATGAAATATGCATCCTCCATGGGACCTGATAATATACCCAGCTGGCTAATAAATAGCATTAAACAAGCACTAGCAGGCTTTCTCCTTAATCTATTCAATCTAAGCCTAACAAATGGTTTTGTCTCTCATGTATAGTACACAGCTGTGGTAACTTCACTTTACCAGGATGTCCCTACTCAAGTTTGGGATGTATCTCAATAGGCACATCAAACAACCAGAAAAAACACAGAGGTTCCTAAATAAAAAGATCAAAGGTTTAAAAACTTGAGCAACCAGGAGAGATTGGAAACTTTAACCCTGTATTAGTATGCCACAGACTCCTTAGGGGTGATATGTGCCTACCAGGACAAAGGCCTAAAACACATTAAATAAACAAAACAACATGCAGCAAGAAATTTGTCATGCAGTGCCTACCCCTTCTCTGGAACAAACATTTTTTTCTAAATTAAGCAGTGTGATTCACTATCTGAATTCAAAAGCAAGCTATATAATCGGATGGGCATTCATAAATTGGATGGGCATTCATAATTTTACTATTGGTATGGCCTGTCAATCCCTGAAAGGGGAGATAAGGCCTAGGGTGGGTACTGGAAATGTGTTAATGGCCTCTTGACCTAGCTGCTTTGTATTTTCAATGATTCTACATGTCTAATGCGGGTATGTCTGACCATAAACTTTGAAACTTTGAAATTTCTCTTTCAAAATCTTTAAAAACTGAATTCATTTATTTTAGATGGACATACCTCCTCAAATTCCATGATAAGCTATCCATATTCAGTTGTGACATCACTAGAACTGACACCAGCACAGTTGCTACTTAACAAAGAAGTTCTGTTTTCACACAGATAAATATGTAGACTTTGCTAGCTTAGTAGAACCAACTATAATGGGAAGATTAAGACCAAAATATTCTAGAACAAGAGACACATGTATTAAATCATATGGCACATCAGAGACACGTGTATTAAATCATACAACATATCAGAGACACGTATTAAATCATACAACATATCAGAGACATGTATTAAATCATACAACATATCAGAGACACGTATTAAATCATACAGCATATCAGAGACGTATTAAATCATATAATATATCAGACGTATGTATTAAATCATGCAACATATCAGAGACACGTATTAAATCATACAACATATCAGAGACACATATTAAATCATGCAACATATCAGAGACACGTATTAAATCATACAACATATCAGAGACACGTATTAAATCATGCAACATATCAGAGACACAAATTAAATCATACAACATATCAGAGACACATTTTAAATCATACAACATATTTAAAATTCCTCATGTTGAAGACTGCATCAAGACTATCATTAAGAAACTAAGAGGTACTAACAGGGCTAGAAAGGTAAATTATGAAATTCAATTAGATTATGAAGCCAAGGATAATTACAGGTCATTCTTTAGTTATATTGGGAAACTAAGAAATAATATCTAGCAGTGTTTTGACATTATCCTAAATGACACTACCCACCCAGACCTAACATACAGCAAATATGTTAGCAGACAAATTCAGTGCAAACTTTAATCCTGAAACAACTACCTTAAATCCACAAATTCCTGAATACTTTATACCTCCTAATATCACAAAGGAATAAATACTAAAGGTGCTCTTTAAAACCAAACATACTACTTCCATGTGGTCTGATAATTTGTTTTGATGCCTAATAAATTAAGCCAAAAATGCCCTTGTGAAGTGCCACCTTAAACTGTTCAGCCTTAGCTTAGCAACAGGATCTGTCCACAAAGTATGAGAAACTGCAGTGATGATGCTCTTATACAAGGATGGCCCAACCATGGACCTGAAGAACTAAAAAATTCATTAGCCTAACGTTTCTGATTTGCAAAACTATGGACCTCATCATATCCTAACTCATAAACTATGTTGTCTAAAACTTCATCAGGAAAGACCTACATCAGTTTGGCTTTGTCAAAAGTAGATTATGCCACCTTAATTTAGTTAACTAAAGCCATACAGGCTGTAGGCAGCAGTCATTCTGTTCACACATCTTACATGGTGTTGGCTAAAGTATTTGACACTGCAGGTCATGATGGCATCATTAATAAATGTCTTAAAAATAGATATATACATAGTGAGATAGTCAACTGAGAAATAGAACCCACATATTTACAATGACAGGCACCCCCTCAGAAAGTTTGACGGTAATTAGTGGTGTGCCCCAGAGCTTGGTTCTATAACTCCTACTTTTCACTAGGTACCTTTCTGATTTCCAGATCAGGAGTCAGGAACTTCAGTCAAATAAGTTTGAGGATTACTGCAAACCAGACATTGATAATAAAATCCCTGTGTTATACCCATTAATTTTAGCAGGAACTACCCCTTGTAAACAACCGTTATACAGAAAATGGGCTAAAAATAGAAGTGAAAAAGTGTAATATCATGAGATTTGATAAAAAAAACATTTCTACCTTAATGTACAGTATAAACAATACTCCACTCTAAAACAATGCTGTAGTCAGGGATGTAGATTTGAATCTTATGTTCCACAGATCATGGACACAATCCTGTATAACACTTCTGCATAAATGTGGTGCATCATTAGAATTATCCTACTACAGGCATATAGCTATTTTATCCTCTCTTTCAAAAATTCTAAAGAAATGTATAACTGACATTTATCAAATCACCTAAATAATTTCTGCAAGTCAACATACCTTGTGCTCTGGACACAACACAGAAACTGCCCTGCTAACCTAACTAATAAAGTCAGTTGTCACAGAAATCAAAATATTGATGTATCCTCTCTCTTTCTTGATGTATCTAAAGCTTTCAACACAGTTTCTCACCATCTACTAATAAAATGCTTTGTTTTCATAGCTATCTTAATGATCATTCAAACTGTGTTAAATTGTAAAGTACCTTCTTATTTTCCAAGATGCTAACACTGGAGTACTACAATGGTCCATACATGGTCCAGTACTGTTCAACATATTTATAGGCAGCACACATAAGGCAGTTACAAATACAGTAGTACTCCAATACACCGATGACTCCACATTAATATTCTGTACGTACTTCAGACAATTAGCTTACCTTCATCAAGCAGGACTATGCTTACAAGGCTCACGCTTTCTCCTAAATACCAACAAAAACTAAAGTTGTATTCTCCCCTAAAAATTAGGGAAGTAAAGTATATCAAAAACAACCTCACATCCAGTCTACTTTATTTTATTTATTTATTTTATTTTATGTTACATTTGTTTACCGGGAATGTCCAACTGGGCCAGAAGCCCATTTTCAGCCAAGGCCAGGGTAGAAAAGCCCCATTACACTAAAACAGTTTATAGTGACAAGTATTAACTAATGTGATATAATATATATATATATATATATATATATATATATATATATATATATATATGTATATATATATATATATATATATATGTATATATATATATATATATATATATATATATATATATATGGAGCTACTTCACTGCGCCGACATTCCACTTACCCAACTTTCACATCACCGAGATGAAAGAACCAACAAACCCAGAAAATTGACATCTGGAACACCGGCTTACCACTCCAGGTAAGTAACCACTTGGCTATCCCGAAAAAAAAAACAAAACTAAACCCACCCAACCCCCACACCCCCTATGTGGGGGGGCTTTGCCCCCACACATCCCTAACTAAATATACCAACTCCAAGATCGCACTACCATGGATGTAAGGGCAAAGTTCAATAGGATGGCCAAGCGGTTACTTACTGGAGTGGTAAGTCAGTGTTCCAGATGTCGGTCTTCTGGGTTTGGCGGTCTTTTTGTCTCAGCGATGTGAAAGTCAGGTAAGTGAAATGTCGGTCTACTAAAGTAGGCCCATATATATATATATATATATATATATATATATATATATTATATATATATATATATATATATATATATATATATTATACATATATATATATATATATATATATATATATCAGGTTTCAATAGAAAGGTAAACAACAGAGCAAAAATGGAAATACACGAGAGATAAAAACAGAACAACATGTCTATAGGAATGGAGAGGAAGAAATATGAAAGAATACTATTCAATATGCAATAACATGTTTACAGCAATATACAATATAAAAAGAAAAACACAATATAAATACCATGGTAGACAATAGTTACAATTCTAAGAGACTAATCACATCATCAGTTTGGTAGTATTTCAGGATTGTGTAAGGTAATAATGTTGGCTATTTGGTGAAGGAAGAGAAAGAATTAGAGTGAAGAGAAAGACAGAAGAGTGCAGGTTTGGTTTGCTAAGGTTTAGTAAGCTAAAGGGGAGTAATGAGACCTAAAAGAGAAATTTGGAGGTAGTTAAGAGAATGTATTGAAGGGTCATCCTGGAGTATATCAGGAGCATAGCCAGTTGTTGGCAAGGTGATCCCTGAGAAGGGTTTTGAAACTGGAGGTGGTTTGTATGTGCTGAAGTAATGGATTCTGTTTTTTGGATATCTAATTGGAGAAGAATGAATCCTCAAAGCTATTACTGGACTTAGTGACTTTTAGTAGTAATTTGTCAGAGGATCTCAGAGTTCTGGAGTTGGTATAGGGTTCAATTAAGTTTTTGAGTGCAGGGCAGTTGCCACTTTGATAAACGATGGAGTGGACAGTAGTCAGTTGGTTCAAGGATAGTAGATTGCGTAATTCTATCCATTTTAGTTTGTGTAGAGCAGAGCAGTGGTGTGATCTGTGAGGATAGCTTATAGCAAATCTAGCTATTTTATTGTAGCAGGTCTCTAATTTGTTAATGCTAGTTTTTCTGAGATTTGTGAAAATGGGGGGGGGGGGTGTATAGAAGGGTGTATAGTAAATGTGTCCTGGCTATGGAGTGTCGGGTAGGGTGTGTAAGATATGGTTTGGATATGTAGTGTGTGCCACGTTTTATGTGCATTTTTTTGATGGATAGTGCTAAGTGTTTGTCACATTTAAGATAGTTGTCAGTTGTGACACTTAGGAGTTTGGTGTGTTCAACAGGTTCAGTTTAGGTTTTGCTGTTGGAGTGGATGGTAAAAGGGAAGGTGGCTATGTGATTTGGTATTATGGAAAAGCATTAATTTAGTTATGTTTGGATTGAGTATGAGTTGGTATTCTGAGAGAGAGTTTTTTTTTTAATCTCTATGGGGGATTTTTGGGTTCTTTCTTGGAGTTCTGGAAGGGCTGCAGCTGAGCAAATGAGGGTGGAATTTTCAGCGTAGTGTACAATGGTGTCAAGGTGAGTGGCAGAGCAAAGTTTGTTAGTAAAGATGGTGAAAAGCAGTGACCAAGTATTGACCCTTATGATACACTGACTGAGATGGGTAGTAAACAGTTCATTTTGCCATTTGACTGCTTGTTGGCTGCCTGTTAAATAACTGTGAAACCATGATAGGGCTAGTTGGGAGAGATTTAAGGAGGCTAGTCCTTTGAGTAATTTTTGGTGTGATACCATGTTGAAGGCCTTAGACATGTCAGGAAAAATGGAAGATATGAGTTGGCTACTGTTTCTGAACTCATTCACAGTACTGGTGAAACTTATTAAAGTGGTTGTAGTACTGTGTTTGGGTCTAAAACCATGTTGGAAATTAGAGAGCAGGTTATTATTTACTAGATAGTCAAGAAGTTGAGTGTGTATGCATTTTTCAAGGATTCTGGATAGTGGTGGGAATATAGCAATTGTTCTAGTTAGAAAGGTCAGTTGAGGAGCCACCTTTGTGCAGAGGTAAGGTATGAGAAATTTTCCAGAGCTTGGGTATGTATTGTTCACAGATAGCCCAATTAATTAGGAGAGAGACAGGATAAGAGATGGTATCTGCTGCTAGTCTGAGGAATTCATTAGGTAGTAGGTCAGCAGCAAGGGATGTAGGCTTTAATTTGAGAAGTGTTTTAATTTTACTGGTTTTGTTCACTGAGATGGAAAAAGAATTTGGGTTGGGAACTGATTCTAATGGTATTATTAGGGGAGTATGGCTGTTATTTTTTGTGAGGAATAGCACTGAGTTGATGAAGTATTGGTTAAATTGTGATACTATGCATATTTAGTTGATGAAGTGTTGGTTAAATTGTGATGCTATTCTATCTGAGGCATTTAAAGTGGTTGGAGATGATGTAGCAGATTGAACGGGATTGAGGAGTTGTTTCATGGATCCCCCAAATTTTTGGAGTTTGTTTTGGTGATTTTGCTGGACTGTAGTGTAATAAGCATTTAGTCATGTTGGATTATTTTTGTCATGGTTTCTTAATTGTCTATAAGAGTTAAAATAAGTTTAGCTTTTGGTCACTTGATAGTAAGTCCAGGCTTTGTCTCTCTGCTTTTGGAATTGCTTAGTATCTTTAGTGACCCATGGTATACATTCTGGATTGACAAGGACCTTCCTAAGAGGTACCTGGACATTTAGAATTTCAAGGAAAGTACTAATGATGTATTCAGCTGCAGAGTTGAGGTGAAGGTGTTTTAGAGGAGTCCAGATACATTGTGTTATAAGTAAATTAAAGGATTCAGAGGAGAAATTTCTTTTGTTGTGAACTTGTTTTAATATGGTGTTTTTGAGGATTTATCATGTGCCTAATTAGGTATGTGCGTTGATGGTCACTGAGACTGTCTGGGGGGCAGCCATCAAGGTGACCAATAGAGGGCCTGTTGGTTAGCATCCAGTCAGAATTGACTGCTTGTTGCTATGTTTAGCAATTCTGGCTGGGGAGAGTGCTATCTGCAAGAAACCACAGAGATTAAAAAAGTCGGTATGGTTATCTGAGAAGCAGGTGGACCACTCCAAGTCGAAGTCCCCCATTAAAATGGTTTCCTGGTTAAAAGTGGAGGAAAACCAGTCAAGACGGTTTTCAATTATGGCGAGGTTATTACCTGGAGGGATATAAGTAGCTATTATTATAATGTGCTTATTGGAATTCTGCTGGAGGCAGGAGATTAATATTTCTGAATTTAACAGGTCTTGGGGTTCACATGTATTGTGCTCCAATTTGAGTGTGTCCTTATATGCTATGGCAATGCCACCTTCATTCTTGTGAGTTCTGTCATGTTTGTGTATATTCTAGCCCTGGATTGGTATTTCAGTATTGTTTATGTTTGGATTGAGCCATGTTTCTGTTATAATTACATTGTCTGGAGAGTATAGGTCAAGGGCTATGTGAAATACATGACGTTTATTTAGGATGCTTCTGAGAGTCATGTTTAGGATTAGGAGGTCAGAGCTGTTTTGTGTTAGTTACTGCTGTTGTGAGACATTGTGCTGCCTAGTGGAAGGGCAGTTGGTTGCTGGGGCTGAGGACCTAGATTGGAATGTATGTCTCCACATAGTTTGAGGTGATTGCCTCTAAATAGAAATAAGTGTGTAATTCTGGGCAGAAGTTTAGCAAATTTCTTGAGCAGGTAAGGTTTAGCTTGCAAGTCAATGTATTTGAGTGAAAAGAGTTCTATGTTGGAGATGTTATAGAGCTGAGGGGATATGACAGTGTTTGTGAAACTAGAGTTGGATGCAATGGTGAATGGGTTGGTTGGAGAGTAGATGCTAGTGATATGATGTTTGTTATATGAGGTGGTTTGGTAAGCTGTGGTAAGTAAGCATATGAGTAATATATGTTGAAGTAGCATTTTTAATGAAAAGGTAGAGTAGAGAGGTATCTGTGAAAGACAAAAAGGGATAGGTTTAGAATTCTGAGTCCTCCCTATTGGTGGGAAATGTAATGGATATCCCTGTGATTGAGTCAGATAGAGTCAGGTAAGTGGTATAGTGATTGGCAAGACAGAAGAGTTGTGATAGGTTAATTTGCTAAGAGGTGTGTTTACAGGTTACCTATAATCTAAGGAAAGTGGGGGTGGGGAATGGGGGTACGGTAGAGGAGCAGAGAAAGCCTGAGCAAAGCAAGGGTGAATGGAGCAAACAAGACCGGATAGCAGCTGGCTGCAGAAACAATCAGTGAGCAGTTAGTAGTGGTTGAGAAAGCAATCGTTGAGCTATTATAAATGAATTTTAACAGAGTGTAGCAAGAGGATGTAAGAAAGGGAGGGGAATGCATTTAATGAGCTGGAAGACTGGGTAAGTATGGTAGAAAGCACAAGCACAAAGAAACTCCCAAGGGTGGCCCAAGAAGATCAGGTAAAGGGGTTAGCTAATAGGTAAATGCTATTATAGTAGAGAGTTGATTATCTGAACTAATTGGGACCTATGGTAGTTTGGATAATAAAACTGTTTCAATAATCAAACATATAACTGAATTGGATAAAAAGCTTCTAAAATGTTTTTTCTGCATACAGGGAATAAACTTTCAACCATTACTTGTTTCCAGTGGGCAATAAAGAATATTTTTCACACATGAACCAGCTCCAAGCTCAAAAAACACGCACAAGTGAATATGTATAATGTTTACATATTCAGACTTTATGATTTTTCCTATCCAAATAACTTTGGAAGGCTGTGTTTGGATAACTGACGTTTTGGATAATCGACTCTCTACTGTACATAGTTATAATAATAACAGCGAGAAGCCTAGCACAGTAATACAATTGCTTTAAAGTGGGATTACAGAAGTAACTGAAAAGAGACAAGTCAGGATAGTGGATGAAAATGGTAGCAAAGAGGAGGGGTAGTACAAGTGTGAAGATGCGGAAATAAACTGGTGGGGGACAAGGTTGAGCTCGGTGATGCTTGGGCAGCATTCTTATTCGGATCGTGTCAGAATTATGAAATTGAATGACATCCATTGATTAATTACAGTTATTTATAAGAGTATAGTGTTGATTAATTACTATTCGGATCGTGTCAGAATTATGAAATTGAATGACATCCATTGATTAATTACAGTTATTTATAAGAGTATAGTGTTGATTAATTACAGTTATTTATAAGAGTATAGTGTCCACTGTTTTGCAGGAAATAAGCTTCACAGTGGAAAGTGGGGTGGCTTGTGTTCAGTTCTGAAGTTTTAAATCAGGGCTACAACCAAGAATAAAAGAGAGAAAAAAGAGGAGAGTGAGTACCAAAAACTGTTAAACTACTAGTTTTAGCAACAGAGGAGGGAAAAGAGATAGGGTTTAGATATGTGGGTGTACTGAGAGGGTATTATAACTATTGATTAGTGGATAGGCCAATATGGCTGATGTGGAAAGGAAGGGGGGCTAGTCAGAAGAGCTAGCAGAATGGAAAAGACTGGAAGGTGGTGTTAGTAAGGCATAGTATTAACGATATTGTACATTCAAGCAGCAAATCATATATATCAGCAGGTAACACAAATACAGTGCAATTGTAAAATCTTAATCCATTACTAGAACTGCAGTTTATCACCCTTAGAAACTGTATCAGCAAACCATACCTGCACTTTTAGTAAAAATAAGTATGCATAAACAAGGTATCATAGAAGTGGGTTATTAAACAATCTGTATATAGGCCTTATATATGAGCAAGGTAATACCTGTATGTAACCTAACAGAAAGCAGTAACCACAGTGGAGTACTTCTTTTAAATAAACAGAGTAATACTGTTAAATAATGTAATAGAAACAATAAACATAGTGGAATAATATGTACATTTCTTGAAGCTTGTGTAGGCAATCAAAAGCTATGTTTTAAACATTATCAGGGAGCAAAGAAGTAATCAGAGATAAATTAATAAAATACCACCAAGAACTCTATGATATGCAAGTAGCACAGAACAACTATGTGGAGAATATCACAGCTGCAGTACATTATTAGTAAACACCACCAAGAACTCTGTGAGGTGCAAGTAGCACAACCAACTAACTACACTACATGGATATCACAGCTCCAGTACACTATTAGTAAACACCATCAAGAACTCTGTGAGGTGCAAGTAGCACAACCAACTAACTACACTACATGGATATCACAGCTGCAGTACACTATTAGTAAATACCATCAAGAACTCTGTGAGGTGCAAGTAGCACAACCAACTAACTACATTGATAATATCACAGCTGCAGCACACTATTAGTAAATACCACCAAGAACTCTATAAAGTGCAAGTAGCACAGAACTATGTGGATAATATCACAGCTGCAGTACACTTCCACTCTATTTAGCTAAACTATATGGCCCACTGGAAGTCATACGCGTGCAAGTTACCATAAACAGCATCTCATACCATATCCTTGCAACCTACAGGTTCCCCTCCATGTCCTAGTAAACCCATACAACCTATCCCAATGTGTTACAGTCCCTCACCATTCAAACCAGTATGATCTTCATCGGGGGCTCTCAACTATGCTTCTATAGGTTAAGAAGCCTGCACCACTTCTAATGCACAAGCCCATTGATTCCTAAACTTCATTAATAATCCCAATCATCTTGGAACAGTTGGTCCATTCTCCTTCCAGGGATATAAACATCCTAGACCTTGTAACCACAAACATGGGGGAGCGATGTTCCTCCGTCAGTGCAATATCCTCACTCATCAAATCTGACCATAAGGCAGTATTGCTTGGAATAAAAATAAAATCTGGGGGGTTCAGTGAAACCAAAAACTTTTATTAACTATTCCAAAGCTAACCTTTCTCTACTAAATGAGACCTTGGCTATATTCCAAACAGCCCCAAACCCAGTAAACACCATAGCATATACCAAGCTATTTACAAAATCCCTGTACAGGCATACTGATAGCTGTATAGAACAAGCTGTGCCCACTTGTATTAACAATTAGACAAAGTCAGAAGACAAGCCACCCTTGTGGAACCATATCAGTCGGTTATACAACAAAAGAAAAAAAATATTGGTCAAGCAAAGGAAGAACAAAGCTCAACAAACTAAAAAAAATCCCTTGACTAATATAAACAGGCAGGTAAGAGGGTTAATTAATACTTCAAAGGATAAATTTGAAGAAAAAAGATATTCACGGGCAAAGGACAACCACAATGTTTTCTACAGCTATGTCCATAACATCAAGGGAAGTATGTATCAGTGTGCAGAACTTATTGTAAATGGCATAACCTACACTAAAACAGAGGATACTGCCACCTTTTGGCTATCTGGTACAGCTCAAATTTCTTCCTCCACTCTTCCATGATGGTCAAAAGGAAATAACTAATACCACAATCCCCTCAACCATTACTAGGGAGCAGTTCTTCAATGTACTTTCCAAGGCCAAAAACAGTGCACTGATGGGCCCCGATAACATCCCAGGATGTTTACTAAATAGCATGAAACATGACCTCTCTGATCTATTTGAATCAGATTTCATCTGGAGCCTAAAGTCAGGTTTTGTGCCCAAGGAATGGAAGATGGCTTCAGTCATTCCCCCTGCACAAAGGAGGTCCAACCACCGATTTGGGTAACTACAGGCCCATAAGTGTGACCAGTCCCATATGTAAGGCAATGGAAAGAATTATCATGGACATGATAAATGAGGACATAGTAACCTGCAAACACTGGACCCATTACAGTTTGGCTTTGTTAATGGAAGGTCATACCTATTAAATCTGGTGGACTTCTTTGAGAGGGTCACCAAAGCAATGGATGAGGACAAGACTGTGCACACAGCTTACCTCAACCTGGCCAAGGCTTCTGATACAGTACCTCACTCAGGCATTGTAGACAAGCTCACTAAGTTAGGTGTAAACTCTTTTATCACCCACTGGATAGCCAAATGGCTCACTAATAGGACCCATAGTGTCACAATAGGTGAGACCACCTCCACCAAGAGGCCAGTGACTAGCAAAGTCTCCCAAGCTATTTCTCTGACGTGGAAGCAAATGCTGAAGGTTTATGGGTGACAAAGTTTGCAGATGATTGCAAGCTCGAGGTTATCACCAACTCCACTGCAGACACAAGCATTCTTCATGAAGGCCTATCTTTGACTAAAAAATGGTGCCAAAGCATTGGTCTTAAGCTCAATGCTAAGAAATACATAATTGTACCCTTTGGGAAGTCAACCATCCTACCATGTTGATAATACTCCCGTAAAAGTTAACCCATTGGTTAGGGATCTGGGTACGCATGCAGACAGTAGCCTTACCTTCGACCACCATTTGGCTACAGTGGTGAGGAAATCCTTTTATGTTGCACAACTTATAAATAAGGGCATGGTATCTAGGTTCAAAGAAGTAATTATCCCACTGTATTCTGCCCTGATCAGTCCAATCACAGAGTACAATGCTCCCTTCAGTATGTACCTGACTAGTCATATGCAGCAACTCGAGTGACTTCAGAGGTTCCTTACAAAAAGAATACGAGTAACAAACCTGCCTTACACAGATTTTCCTCTACTCAGTCTCCTATAGATTGCCGAGGAGTGATCTATGCCTGGCTTACAAGGCATCTGCAAACCCCACACTAATGAATCCCTTGCATATTCATAAGTCAACAGACCCAGAAATACAATGTCTAGGGACCTGAGTTTTGTCTGTGACTTAAACAGAATGTGCTGGAGAGACAGACATGTGTCCCTGAGACTGCCACTCCTATGGAACACAACTGCCATCCATGTGAAGCTCAGTTCATCTACTACCCAGTTTAAGCACAGCCTAGACAAGTGTATGGGGAATAGGAAATTTACAGCAGGCCTGGTACCCATGTCCCTTATGGACAGAGGTAGCTCATAAATGTCTGGTCCTCAATAACCTATTTGGAAATAGGACATCATTATTCTTTTGGGAAAACATGGCTAGGTTTAAAAAGGTCACCCGGGTCATTAGCCTAGTAACAATCTATAAATCTATATCAAATATATACAGGGTGGAGGCATGAATCAGGACAAGCATGCCAGCACTGTGTGAGTTTTATATATAGTATTAAAGTAAAATGGGAGTACAGCAGGTCTCTCATCATTATCTGATATTTTCAAAGGATCAAAAGCGTTGGCCAAACTTAACAAAAGAAGGTGACATTAAGAATGAAAGGAGGCAGAAGACATATTCATGAGGCTTATCAAATGATTATCAGACCATCTCTTCACATCTTACATAATTTTTAGTTTGAGAAACAAAACTTGGCTTTTTCATTGGAAGCACACTTTATCCATATATTATATGTCAGTGTCACTAAGCAGAGACAGAGGGAATACACAGCAAAGTTCTTTTAGTATTTTACATTGACTAGTATTAACAGACTTTAGTAAACTTTTCTAGCAATCCAGCCTCAGCCATACTGAAACAACCCGAATCAAAAAACCTATAAGAAGGTATAGCTCAATCATCACCACTCCAGTCTCCAATACAGACTATGTCAGAGGAACCTCAGTCCATTTAAGTATGAGGTGTATTAGTCCATATTAATAAGGGTATACCCTCAGGATCTTCCTTTCAGGGTGTAACTGGAATAACCTTCACTTCATCA